>NW_018744704.1:6046159-6646159 GCF_001683475.1 Chenopodium quinoa
TTGGGCGGCAAAAGGTAGTTTTGTGCAATGGCCATGTGCTTAGATACGGTTGATGAACCAGGTAATTAAGATTTAAAGTTCACGCTTTACTCTATACCCGATTTTCATCCCAAGAGTTGGATGAAATTCTTTTCTAACCATTTGTGTGATTTTTGATAGGCGTGTCGTGTACCTAATAAAAATAACCTAAGTAGACCACTACTATGTAGACGGGCAAGTAAGGATCGAATCCCAAGAGACTAGGGTTCACCTAAATTATCTAGACTCAAATAATCACTAAGCAAAAATCAATTCAATGGTGGAAATAATCAAGAACTAACGTATGAGAAACTAGAATTAATCAAAAGAGTATAATGAATCAATAAACTAAAACATCCAAGATCAAGTATCACCACAATTACGATCAATGCAATTATCTATCTACCCCTAGCATACAATTCCAATTAGCATGGGGAAAAGTAAACCCTAATCAATACCAAGGACCTCTCTCGAGTATCAATGGCTTCTCTAACCACAATCAAGCCTATTCTCATGGAATCATGCAAATTAGAGACATTAAACACTTTACTTCGCTTCCCAATTATCAATTCAACTACTCTCGTGATGAATTTCAAACCCTAAATTGATCTACTCAAATCCGTTAAAACCCAAGTCTCGTCGTGATTAGAACTATGGAATAATAACAATACTAATTATCTCTAATCTAGTATTGGCATAATCACAATCAACTTAGCATAAACAATTGCAATAGTTATTAGAGAATTTAAAGAATCAATTCATGCATCAATCATAATTGGGCTACCCTAGATCTTGGAATAAGAAAACTACTCAAACATATTGAAAGAATCAATAACAATAATAATCAAGGAAAACATAATTGAAAACAAAAATAATTGAAAGAGAAAGGAATAGAGATGAATACCAATGATGCTTCAATTGAAATAACTCAAATTGTTGATGAACAATAATTAAATCTAATGAGAGAATTAAAATGCTTGAAAGAGAGTAAACTAGGGTTCTAGAGAGAAAATAATGCTTAAGGGAAATAATAAGTGTTTTCTAATTGTGATTACAAAGGGTATTTATACACCCAAAAAGACAGAATTGTGAAAATAAGCAAATCGGCTTCCGCGAAACAGTGCCCGGTCCCACCGGGCAAGGGGTGCCCGATCGGGCGGCTGGGATACGACACTTGCTTTCCTTCGTAGCACATCTTCCACCACGTGCCCGGTCCAACCGGGCGGACCATGCCCGATCGGGCGCGTGAGGCGGTTTACATATATTGCTTGCTGCCTTCGAAAATCTCAATTATCATCTAACTCCTCTATGCCCGGTCCAACCGGGCAAGACATGCCCAATCGGGCACATGGGGTCTTATGCAAATACTTCGTGTTCTACTCATCCTTCTTTGCCCTGTTTGACCAGGCAAGCTAGGGTCAACAGGGCATGGGGTAAACCTTCTTCTTCATGCACTAACTTCTTCTATAAACATCCAAAACGTGTTCGATTCATCCAAGAAACTCCACATTCCTATGAAACTCACAAAAAATACATCGAACACACTAGAGAAGAGATTGTTAGCGTGAAATGGCTCCAAAGAGCCTAAAACCATGCAAATATACGTTGTAAAACCGGGATAAATCATGGTATAAAACTCATACATAAATTTGTCTTATTAGCCATCGAGGAAAAGACAAACTCTAAAGAAGAGGGTGGAGGGGCCAAAAAGCATTGGTCAACCGATGCCAAAGAAGAGGAGTGAACATGGCTCGGTGAGTGGAAAAGCGTCGAACAAGAGCTCTTCACGAGGTTCAGCTATGCAAGCTACTCCACTAGTTGAAGACACGGTGCTTCAATCGCTCTCTAAGGAGTTAACTTATCTGCACAACCGTGTTTGTGTGTTGCCTAGTGACAGCCCCATTCAAGTTCCACTACCTAAAGAAATGTTCCACTACGATGATGATGCAATGGCATGGCTATTCAAAGAAGATGTAAAGGAATTTCTAAGTGGTCCAATGCTTAACATTTCCCTCATTCAAATATGAATCAGGTAATTCAACTAGTACTCAATTTATGTTATTCAGTTTAGTGGTGATTGTCGGTTGGTTTTCGATTAACATTCTATTATCATGCATGCAGAGCGCTCCAGGAGCACTTATGGGAGCTTGGTTCTCCGTGTCATATTGGGTGGTTATGCCCTGAGCAGATCTCCACTGCTAGAATCTTAGGCAACCACGCTGACATGTTGTACTATTTTGAACGGGGTATCACGGAATCAGTGCGTGCGGGAGACATGTTTATATTTGCCCCATATTATGAGGAGTACGTCAGATTATGCTTGTCAAATTCATTTGTTTTCCCAGTTTATATGTTGTACTTGCCTAATTATTGATTTGTTTGTCTCGTGTTAATGTATGTACATAGTTATCATTGGACCCTACTGGTGATTTGTGTTTCCAGTAACACAATCTTCTTCTTTGATTCTGCTCGGTTACCTCAACCAAGAAAGCGCCTCGTGAATTCCATATTGCAAAAGTAAATATACATAGCTTCAATTCTTGTTATTGATTATCATAACCTAACTCATATATATTAATTATACTAATCAAATTTGAACTTACTTTTCTATGTAGTGTTATGAAGAAGATAAATTCTCGAGCTCCTCGAGGTCCTACATGGAAATTACCAATGGTAATGCCACATGATATTGTGATTTTCGTAATATACAATGCGTAAGATGTTGCTAATTTTCTATATATGTTTTATTCATGTACTTTGTTCCTCATGCTAGTGCGCACAACAAGATAACGGAGTTGATTGTGGCCTATACGTGATGAGATTCATGTTTGACATAGTGAGTCATTGTACAGACACACAACAGCTTAAAGAGGTATACCAGTTTGGTTGAAATTGCATTCCAAAATGCCTTAATTGCTCTTCTCTTGTAATTTCAAGCCTTAGCCACCAATAACTAAGTGATAAAGACATGTTATGACTAATTATGAGATCACTAGACAAGAAATGTAGGAAATAGGCATCCTAGTGGTCAAAATGGCCTTACTCGGGCCATTTTGGTTGAAATTGGGTTCCAAAAACCCTTAATAGCTATTTTCTTGTAATTTCAAGCCTTGGCCACCTATAAATAAGTGATAAAGACATGTTATGACTATTTATGAGTTCACTAGACAAGAAATGTAGGAAATAGGTACCCTAGTAGTCAAAGTGGCCTTACTCGGGCCATTTTGGTTGAAACTGCGTTCTAAAACCCCTTAATTGCTATTTTCTTGTAATTTCAAGCCTGAGCCACCTATAAATAAGTGATAAAGACATGTTATGACTATTTATGAGTTCACTAGACAAGAAATGTAGGAAATAGGCATCCTAGTAGTCAAAATGGCCTTACTCGGGCCATTTTGGTTGAAAATGTGTTCTAAAACCCCTTAATTGCTATTTTCTTGTAATTTCAAGACTTATCCACCTATAAATAAGTGCTAAAGACATGTTATGACTATTTAAGAGTTCACTTGACAAGAAATGTAGGAAATAGGCATCCTAGTAGTCAAAATGGCTTTACTCGGGCCATTTTGGTTGAAAATGCGTTCTAAAACCCCTTAATTGCTATTTTCTTGTAATTTCAAGCCTTAACCACCTATAAATAAGTGATAAAGACATGTTACGACTATTTATGAGTTCACTTCACAAGAAATGTAGGAAATAGGCATCCTAGTAGTCAAAATGGCGTTACTCGGGCCTTACTTGCTATTTTCTTGTAATTTCAAGCCTTAACCACCTATAAATAAGTGATAAAGACATGTTATGACTATTTAAGAGTTCACTAGACAAGAAATGTAGGAAATAGGCATCCTAGTAGTCAAAATAGCCTTACTCAGGCCATTATGGTTGAAATTGCATTCCAAAACCCCTTAATTGCTATTTTCTTGTAATTTCTAGCCTTGGCCACCTATAAATAAGTGCTAAAGACATGTTATGACTATTTAAGAGTTCACTTGACAAGAAATGTAGGAAATAGGCATCCTAGTAGTCAAAATGGCTTTACTCGGGCCATTTTGGTTGAAAATGCGTTCTAAAACCCTTAATTGCTATTTTCTTGTAATTTCAAGCCTTGGCCACCTATAAATAAGTGATAAAGACATGTTATGACTATTTATGAGTTCACTAGACAAGAAATGTAGGAAATAGGTACCCTAGTAGTCAAAGTGGCCTTACTCGGGCCATTTTGGTTGAAAATGCATTCTAAAACCACTTAATTGCTATTTTCTTGTAATTTCAAGCCTGAGCCACCTATAAATAAGTGATAAAGACATGTTATGACTATTTATGAGTTCACTAGACAAGAAATGTAGGAAATAGGCATCCTAATAGTCAAAATGGCCTTACTCGGGCCATTTTGGTTGAAAATGTGTTCTAAAACCCCTTAATTGCTATTTTCTTGTAATTTCAAGCCTTAGCCACCTATAAATAAGTGGTAAAGACATGTTATGACTATTTATGAGTTAACTTGACAAGAAATGTAGGAAATAGGCATCCTAGTAGTCAAAATGGCTTTACTCGGGCCATTTTGGTTGAAAATGCGTTCTAAAAACCCCTTAATTGCTATTTTCTTGTAATTTCAAGCCTTAGCCACTTATTAATAAGTGATAAAGACATGTTACGACTATTTATGAGTTCACTCCTACTAACTTACGTTTTGTGTATGTATTCCAAGTTTTGCAAGGGACAAACGGGAAATCCGTTCACGAGAGAGGAACTCAATGTAATTCGAGACATGTTGGCGGGCTACATCACATTTAATTTGTAAATATCTTTTGTTTCCATTTTAACTAGCTTAGTGTACTACATTATTACTAATTAATTATGTTTGTTTGTAGTTATGACACATTTTTCTAACTAATATCATATTTTGGGATTGTTATCAATATTTATGTCCTTTTTATTATTTTTAATTATTATTATTATTAATATATTAGTAATACTAGTTATTATTATTAATATTAATATTATAATTATAATAATAATTATTATTAATATTAATATTATGATAATAATAATAATTATTATTAATTATCGGTATTATGTACATGATCTCATTATTATTATATTTATTAGTATTAATATTAATATATATTATTGTCGAAAAAAAAAAAAAACAAGTCAAAGGCACCGGTTCATGCTTAAAACCAGTGCCTATTACATTGAATTTAATAAAATAAAATAAAAATGGCGCCATTAAAGGTTGCACCGGTTAACCGGTGCCAATTTTTTGAGGATTTGGCATCCCACAAATCCCCAACGGTTCAAAACCGGTGCCTTAGGGGGGGGGGTTTGAACCGGTGTCAAATTACCTTTTTACGTCTAGTGTATATATTTATTGACAACACATATTCCCAAAAAAAAGAAATTTACATTACTTCACAAATCTAAATATACTAATAATGAACTTATTACACATTATTTTGAGCAATAACAATGACAATGCAACTATAAATGCAGACAAATGAGTGAAATGACTATTAAGAGTTCTCTAAAAACAATGAGTATGCAGAGCATCTAAATGAAAATTAAAGTGCTACAATTAATTAGGAAAAAAACAATAAAAAAAGAAATTATTCGCCTTAGGATCGAACATAACACCGAAACTACAAATGATACGCACCAAACCAGTTAACCAAACACTCACACACGTGAATGATTTATGTAATTAAATTTTTATATCTTGTTTTAGGGGCTGAATCAGATGACCAACTCAATGAATTTTTTTCTCTTTTAGGGGCTCAAACAATCGAATTCATCAAAGTTAAAAAAAAAAAAAAAAATCCACAAAATACATAACAAATTTTGGGGCCGTTTTGCTACATGGGCTCTTTTCCAGCCCATGTAACAAAAGGGCCTCAAAATTTGTTATGTTTGGTTTAGTTCACAATGGATATCACTATATAGACTCTTATTGATTATGTTTGGTTTTGTATTTTTCCAATTAATTAGAAAATTAGAGGTGACGGTGTATCGGAATAATAGATAATATATTTTAATCAATTTTAATTTTTTTCGCCCTAAATGTGAACAGGAATTTAATTTGCTTAAGGATATTTTGGATTTTAACACCTGACAAAAGGCTGAAAATGGTTTTTAACACCCCCCAAAAAAAAACTTTTATTTTAACACCTCCCAAAAATATAAAAGTTGGAAGTTAACACCAGTTAACGATTTCCGTCACGGAAATTTAACGTGGGTCCCACAAATTGGCTTCAACTTCAATTTTCACCCAGCAAAACACGAAACTTCCTCTCTGAACCTTCATTTCATTGATTTTATCCATTACAGATTTTTGGTGCTCATAATTTACAGATTTACAGATTTTTGGTGCTCATAAATCAAACCATACAAAAAATAAATAAAAATTCAACACCGGTTCATCTTCTCCTTCGTTGGAGAACAAAGCGACTGAGAACTTCCATTTTTTTTACCACCAATTCCGCCGCCCATAAAGGGCCCTGTACGGCTACTGACCAAGCCTTCGCAGCCAGCAAACATGTTAACTGGGGACCGGCCACCAAAATTAAATCAACCACCCAAGAAACCAACCTTGCCCCATCCCGTTAGCCACCCAGCTCCCTCCCCCGACCGACGACCGGCGAACCCATCCCACCCCTTTTCCCCACAAACGCAACCCAACCCTCTCCCTTTTCCCCTGCTGCCCCGACCCAAGCCACCACACCGAAACCACAATCAAAGATCTGAATCGCCGCAACCACCACCACTACCACCACTCTTCTGCAACACTTTGCTCCAAACCCTAACGAATCGACCCGCCTTAACCTTTTCGGCCACCCTAACCCCTAAACCACCACACCGTAACTTTTTTCGGCAAACTTAAATTGATTTCTAGACGAGGTTCGATGGATCTGCGATTTGCTCTGATTTCGGGAATTGATGTTGGGAATTGATTTTTTGCGGTTTGAGTGAGGAGGTGGCTGCAGGGGTTGCGATTGTGGGCTGGTATTTGGAGAGGAGCTGATTTGGTTGCGAGAACGGGGAAAGGGAAGGGGGGTGGGTTCGGTTGGCAGCGTAGGGGTGGGGGAAAGGGAGGGGGGAGGGAAGGGGTGGCAGTTGAGGGGAGGGTGGGCAAGAACGAAGGAAAGAGTTTGGGATGGCAGCCATGAAGATGAAGGGAGGAAGAAGACGAAGAAAAGATGAAGGGAGGAATAAGAAGAAAAAATGGGATGGCAGCCACGAAGGTGGGTTTCGTAAAAAATTGAAAACGAAGGAGAGTTGAAGCCAATTTATGGGACCCACGTTAAATTTCCGTGACGGAAATCGTTAACTGGTGTTAACTTCCAACTTTTATATTTTTGGGAGGTGTTAAAATAAAAGTTTTTTTTTGGGGGGTGTTAAAAACCATTTTCAGCCTTTTGTCAGGTGTTAAAATCCAAAATATCCTTTGCTTAATGATATTGGTAACAGATAACTGATAAGTAGTATTTGTTTTTTTGACGGCTTTTAAGTAGTATTTTAAACATGTTATGTGATTGTGGTATGATATCATTTCCTATTGTACTTGTCACAAGTGCTTTACATGATAAATTATATTTTTTGTTGGGGCCAACGAAATAACTATATTCGTTTTAATAAATTAGACTATTCAGGAATGTTGTTTATGATAATCTATCTAATTTCAATTTTAGATTTATTTCAAAATACAATTGAACCTAGATTGTGACTATAGCCAAATTAAACAAGGTAGGCACCATTAAACACACACAAAATATATAGTCCATTAATACAGTACCATACAGGAACACCTACAACAAAATATCCAAATTCAACCAACACGTTATATAGGGCATACATAACTTGTTCACAAATTTAAACAACTTAGTATTTAAAACAGAAACATTTTAGCACTAGAAAGTTAAACAACTATTTCTTTTAGTACGGCATCATAACTTCAACAGCTTCACACACACTTTATCACTTAACCGACATACGTCTTAGTTGGTACCAACCATCTGGTTCTTCACCCCCTTCACATAACTTGGTTCGGCAGCCTCATACTGTATAATTAACATATCATAATCATGGTAAGTTAAAATATAGTGATACGTTTTTAGAATAATAATTTAATAATTATAACAATTAAAATATATATATATATATATATATATATATATTAAAACTCGTTACTCAGTTGATCATAAAATGGATCTAGTAAATACCTTCATTGCTCCAACACGACCTAAAATACGAAGCTCATGACTTGGGTTGTCTGACACCAGCACTTCTGCTTGAACCCTATTAGCATCCTACATTATTATAGTCCCACCACCAAGAGTTTTTGTCTCTTCCAACTTCCACATCATAGTAGTTTTGAGATTCTGCATCATCCGCTCACATGAAATCTTCCCCACTCGAGCTTCAGTGATAATAACAAGCATTGGCTTGTGCGTTTGAATAGCCCACTTAAAATCATCCTCAAATGAGGGCCGTGTAATGCGTCTAGCGTTCCGCAAAATTATGCTTCTACCCCTGTCAATAAGAGGCTTACTAGGCTCATTTTCTGGTGTAACTAGGATGACATGATAACGGCTTAATGGGTTGCTATCTATAACTTTGGCACGGAACACCATGAACGCAGCGTTCGTCACATCAACCCGAACATGCAGAATTTGGAATGCATCAGTTAAGCATCCAACTTCCGTGGTGTACGCTGACCTAGTAAGGGGGTAAATTGGACCCTTACGAGGTACGATTGGCTTTGGGTCAATGTTGTCAACCAAAAGCTTAGGGATGAGCTTCGTCACCCTTTCACACTCAATAGGTTCAATTTTCTAACCGAGGGTTGATTGCTTGTACCTCCGAAAGGACAACGATATCCCTAGTGTGTGGCAAATGAGCGAGAATGACCTTCCCAGACTCATTCATAATCATAAGCTTGTCCATCTTGGCCGACATGATCTTCTCAAGATTTGCAATTGCTTTTCGCAAATCCATTAAATCCGCCTCTTCAAGTGAAATGCTACCATATTCACTATAAAAATGCACGTAGCTGTTAAACTTCATTTATGGGCCAGATTTTGCTCTCTAGACAAAAAATATGTGGTGCCTGTAACAAGTTGTAGGTGGTAGCCAACCGGAAATGGTGGTAAACTAGCCATCTCAATTGAGCTTAGACGGAGAGGACAAAATTTGTGCTTTTTTCAAAAAAAAAAAAAGGAAAATAAGAAGAGGTAAGATGGTTGTGTGGTGAAAGGGATACCAACGTCGTACACTTATATAAGCAATATAGGTGTATGGTGTTGGACCCACTTAGTAATAAATTGAAGTTGTTGCAACTCAATTTATTAACCTTTTTTAACCAACCTTAGTTAAATCTCAACCCTAATCGATTCAGCCTAGGGTTTATAATTTGGGATTGCTCAAAACTCGAGTAGTGTATATACTAATTAATACTCCCTCCGCCCACGATTATTTGCACCAAACATCCTTTTTGCGGACTCCTAGGCAAAAAATTTAGTGGAGGCAAATTAAGTTTGGGTGGGTTCAATTAAGTGGGAAAAATGTGAAAAATTGAGGGCCCCCTTTTATGAGTGGGAAAAAGGTGGAAAATTGAGTGTAATTAAAAGATGTTAAACAAAGTTAAAAAATAAAAGTAAGGGTAAGGTGGTCTTTTTACTCTTTAAAATTTACTAAAAGAAGAAAGAAAAAAATTTGTTGCACATAATAGAGAGCACCCATTTATGGCAAATGTTGCAGATAAATGTGGGCGGAAGGAGTATTATTTTTTTAATTTCAAGAGAATAAAAAAACAAAAAAAAAACATTATTAGACGAAATTCAACAAAATTAAAAAATAAATTGGTTAATGGGGTACTCAAACTTCGTAAAACTACAACAGAATCGTCAATTTTCAAGCAATCACCAACAATCAGGACTTGTTCTCTTCATCTTAAACTAGGGGTGAGCATGGGACGGGTACCCTTATCGTTAACACTATCGGTTCAGGTACCCGATAACCAATAACACTAAAAAAATGATATCCATTACCCGAACTAATAAGTTTGGGTATTCGAACTTCGGGTACTCGGATGGTTATCGAGTACCGAATTTAGACTGTATAATATAGTTATTATGATATCATTTAACACTAATCAACAATAATACCACATGATCATGACCAAATTACTAATTATTACTAATCATTTAAGTTATGAAGTGATTACGAAGTAAAGTTTGAGATTAGATTTTGGATAAATTTATTTAAGTAGGACAACAAAGGAAAAATTGCTCATCGGATCGGATCAGGTAACCGTTAATTTTCAAAAGAAACGCAATAATCGTACCTAATAACAAATTATCAGATCGGGTACCCGAACCGTTATGGTTATCATAGCGGGTACCCTAATTTCCGGTTCGGTTACGGTTCGGGTTTTCGGTTTTCTAGTTAATTTTTCTCAGCCCTACCAAAACAAGTAGATATAGGCTGTTTTTTTAAGGTTTGATCTGGTGTGATCTGAATTTTTATTATCGGGACTGGTCTGATTTGATTTAACAAATGTGACTAAACTTTGACCGCATTTTAACAATAATTTATAAAGAAAAACATTATCAAAGTGGATCTTGTAAAATTCGTCTCAATTTTTCAAATTTGTTATTTATGAAATATACCAACAACATATTAACGATATTTAATGAGATATTTAATGATAAGTAAATGATAATTAATCTGAGGTTCTGATCTGACCTGAATCTTTTTGCTCTGGCCTGATCTGCTTTGAATTAATTACTCAATTAATATAGTTGATGAGACCAATTACTCAATTTAAAAACATGTATCCTCGTAGCTCGACGCCTTAACGGGTAATGGTCTCGAGTTTGTAGTCTATAATAGGCAAATACAGGTTCATCTTGGCATTTGGCCATTTTCAGGGGACTTACTTTTCAACGTAAAATAGTACGTGTCTATGCTAATGCACGAGTTATATTTAACGAAAGGAATAAAAAAAAACAAGTATGAACTAATAGGTGAATAAAATAGCCAAAAAGAGAAACGAAATCTCAATTGCAATTTTTTAAATTACCTATAGGAATATTTAGTTATATTTTGAACTAAGAGTAACCCTTACATATAATAATTAATTTTTCGATATCTTAAAATTTCATTGGGTTCATCAGACTTGCATTATGTGAACATTTTTGTTGTGTTGAGCTAGATTGATAGTCGGTCTTGTAAAATAAGAAGATCTACCAACAATATTATCATACGCATAACCTTAGATCGCCCAACAACATTAGTGTAAGAGAGCATGAATGATGAGGGAGTAATAAAGTAACTGACTAGGCCTATTTTTTAAAAATGAACATATTAATATTTACTTCAACTGATAAATATATTTATACTAATTTTATTTGTAATTTATCAACTACAATAATGGTCTAGATGTTCCTTGTCCAAACCAAAATCTAGGCTAGATTTAATACCATATATCAACAACTACTAGATTATAACGGATACGCAATTATTGAATCCCTTGTAAAAATATTTTGTCATAATGTATTGCAAACCAGTTTAATTGACATCATTAGTGTCAATAGTTACATAATACATTAAATTCACCACCATCATAAAACCACCAAACTACTACCGTACATAGTAAGGAAATTTTGTCAACAACTACCAATTTAAGTCTCTGTTTTGAAAACAACTACCTTTAAATTTTTTTTTTAAAACAACTACCACAAACTTGTAAAAAGTTAGAGTAGCACTACCACTCTTAAATTTCCGACAAGAATCTCCGGTGAATGGGTCCCACTTTCTCCCTTTCCCTCCAATTTGACGATCCGAATTTACCTAATTACCCCTCTTTTATTCCAGACCCAACTACCTTCCCTTCTCTTCATTGAATTCCCGCCTAACTTCCCTGTACTCTCCCTCATCTCCATTTTCAACAACCTCTGACATTCACAGGGAATATTCTCACCTCACACTTTAATCTAGCTTAGGTCATTGAATTTGCCCCACTGTTCCTCACGTTTTCTCTCTCTGTCGCGGTGGTCCAAACTTTCAACCAAATTGGAGTTGTCATTTCTACTTTGGGAAAGCTTGAGCTTTAATGGAGAAGGGGAAGATGGTGACAGATGCTGAAGGACAAATTCCACCTGCGAATACATGGATAACAACTAATTATAAACCCTAATGTCGATAAATCCATTTAATTTACCCAAAACGCAAAACATTGCGAAACCCTAATTTCCCCAATTTCCCCAACTTTCCCAATTTCCCCAATTTCGAGTCATTAAGAACCCTAATTAGCATATAAAATTCTCAAATTACCTGATGTAATGTTCCTGAAAATATTCCTCTTGCTCAATTGTTGAAAAAAGGAAGAAATTTGGTGGAAAAAAATAGGAAATTTTGTTCAATTGGAAAACGAACATTAGCTGTTATATAAAGAAGAGAGAGAAACAAAAATTGGAGGGAAAGGGAGAAAGTGGGACCCACTCCACGGAGATTCTTGCCGGAAATTTAAGAGTGGTAGTGCTACTTTAACTTTTTACAAGTTTGTGGTAGTTATTTTAAAAAAAAAATTAAAAGGTAGTTGTTTTCAAAACAGAGACTTAATTTGGTAGTTGTTGACAAAATTTCCTACATAGTAATAATAATACTAGTAAATACTATTAGTAATCTAACTCCATGAGACCATGACATTAAACATTAAAATAACTAAAAGCAACCTACAACCCAAATACCAATTTCTTACACAAGGGCACAAGCACTTTCATTTACTAACATTGCCAACTTAGACTTTTCTTTTTGCTATGCTTCTTCTTCTCAAGCAGCTGCACCTTCTCCATCAGCACCTCGTTCAAGCTGATAGTTTCACCTCCTGCTCCTTTATAACAACTCGACCAGCCTTAACGGATTTTTTCAATTACCCAAATGTTTTGCCTCCATCGACCATTAACTAACACGCTACGCCTCTTCTTGGATTTACCCTTCCTCTTGTTAATGGATTTATGACTTGCAAAAAACCACCACTTCTCTATAGTTATCTCAAGAGGATCTGGTGAAAAATTCAAGTCTCCAATAGTAACATACTTTACGGGTGAAGCTACTTTCATTTCCAAAGACGCAACTGTGTTTTTAGAGGATGAATTACCGAGTAATTCGTGGGGGCAGGGTGAAAATGATTCTTTTGGGGTTGAATACGGAGTTTCATCTCTTCGTTCTTCCAAATGTGGAAATAAATCAAATTCCATAGCATCAACTTGCATCACTTCTAGTTGTTCTTGAAGCATTTGATCCAAATCCATAGAAGAAGGATTTGAACCCCCCCTTGGCCCAAATCGGCATCGTGGAAGGAGTTTGTCGATCTTATTTAAATCTGGCACGTATAAACGATCTTGTGGATTCTTGTGAAAGGATTTTCTTCGAGATTCATCGATGTCGTACATTAGTGAAAAAAGAGTAGTATTATGGGATGGGGTTGAAGGGCTTGAGTGTAAGGACATTGTTTGATAGTTGAAGGGAGTGATTTTTTTTTTTTTGTTATGGAATTTAATTTGGAAGTTGCTGGAATAGGGTTCACTGATCTATATAAAAAGGACGTTGAAGGGGGGTGAAGTGCACATTTGATTGTACTTTATACAAGAGATGGGTAGATGAGATAGAATGACCTAATAGGCCAGGGATATAGTTGGCTGACTTTTTGTTTAAGTCTTAAAAATAATTTTTAAAGACTACCTAAAGGGTATGAATTGAATAAGTCTAAGAGGGGTATGAATAAAGTGTACTTCAACTTCTAGTATATAAAATAATAATTCAATTCAAAAATGCAAAATGAACATATTCATGTAATACCTGTTGGATACAACCAGTACACATGATTCCAAATATAGGATATATTAAAAAACTACCAATACTAGAGCAGATTAAGGATTTGTTACACAATTACTACTACATGGATCATCTAAAGATCCTTGAAAACCATCATAAAATACTTGATACGAAATGGCCTTGACACTTGCCTCCATACATAGCTTCAAAATGATACGTAGTATTACAATGATCTTTAAGGACAATTGTTGACTTAGTCACCTACCACTAATAGTACTTGTCGACTACTAACAAAATGGCTCTATAAGCCTTTAACCAAGTTATATTAGTTATTGATAGTGCAGAGTCGACAATTTAACCAAAAGATTTCAACATCAGCAAAAAACCTCCAAACACCATACATTAGATGTTTGCAAAGGCAAATACTTTATCGCATTCGAGATCTTTGCCTCTAGAGTTGTCTGGAATGTGGTAAGATACTTACGTTCACGGAACAATATAAGTCGATGTGGAGGGTCGTCCATTTGGGTGGCCCAGTAGGTGTATACACCGTATAAGGGCTCGTGTAGGGGCCACAAAATTGTCAATTTTCTTGGATTATTGTAAATCTCCTCAATAGTGAAGTGCTTGAATCGTGTGTCCACATTTTTCTCCGGTACCTAATAAATACAAATATTATCTCTTTCAAGTTAAATACACTTACATTTATTAAATAGTTAGTAAACAAGTATTAGCTACTTCAATTTAACCAAAATAATGTGTTAAATTGTACTACTTCTCTATACAAGATTTAATAGTACACTACTAGAGTTAGATGGCTTGGTCATCATGTAAAACACGTGTAGCAACAAACGTTTAACATGAAAGAATTTAAAAATATAAATAATAAAAAAATGTATCTATTATAAAAATAACATGTAACCATCAAATTTATGAAACACACTCACACTCATCATCCTAATTAAAAATTCGGAGTAGAGCAACACTTAATCACAACATCTAAAAAAAAAAGTAGGTAGTTCGCTTCAATCACCAATTACATAAAGAATAATAATTAATTTTTCATGCAATAATTACTTCTTCATGCAATTAAATTCCACTCACAATTAAATTACATTTTACATGCAATTAAATTCCACTAACAAAAATTACTTCACAAGCTTGTTAAATTTTAGGTATTTTAAAGCTATTCACTTTAAACAATACTAGTAATTCCATTAACAGATTATGCGGATTAATACTTGACATATTATCAAAATAAAAATTTAAAAAAAAAAAAACATGCGTTGTATCAAAAATGTAAAGCTAAAAAAGATGGTACATAATTTTAACCCGAAAAATATAAAGCAATAAACAATACACACAATAGTTGACAAAAATAACCCTAAATATTGGAAGATAAATAAACAAATTTTAAATCAAAAATCGAACCTCTGGACTCACGAAAAAAACCTCACCATTTTGGATCATAGCTCCAAAAGCCGTCTGTAGTGGTTGAATAACTTGATTTCCCTTGCTCAGAACTATCTCATGTGATTCCAAGTCCACCTTTGCTGCGTAATCAGAGTAAATTTGTTGGAAAGTATGGTCACCCCTAATATTGTACATCACACCAAAATCATTCAAATTCACATGCGGGACTCTAACGGTGAAAATGGTTATCGCATAATAGGGCACGGGAGTGCGGATTGGTGATTGGGCCGCTTGGCTACGGGTAGGAAGGAAGTTGTAGAACACAGGTCGTGGGTTCACATTCACAGACAATACTGGTTGTGGGTTAACATTAATAGGCAAAGTAGGATGGCCAGCAAAGGTGGGAGGATTGGCTGCAACATTTGGTTCAACATTAGGTGCATCTTGACCCTCAGAGGAATTGTTTGGCCTTTGAACTGGGAAACAGGTTCATTGATCACCATGTTATCCCTAGTCACTGGAACAATTTGGTCTGATCCGGTTGGACTAGAAGCCGTACCAATATGGCGGTTTCCAACCATCTGACCGACAGCGATATTCCCTAGAAGTGACCAACTTCCCATCGATGGGCCACCATAGTAACGCCTAGGACGAATCATTCTGCGACGCCTTTTGTTGCACCAAAATCCACCAGTACACTAGTAGAAATTTTAATATAGGCACCCCCCCTTTAGCACTGGTTCTTGAAAACCGGTGCCAACAGAAATGGGCGGGATTGGAAAATTCAGAGTTGGCACCGATTCCAACCAAAACCGGTGCCTACTAATCTAATTAGCACCGGTTCAAACCGGTGCCAACCCAAAAAAAAAAAAAAACCCGGAAGAAAACAATAGAGTTGCCACTGGTTCGTCTTAAACCGCTGCCAACTATAGTAGTTAGCACCGGTTTGAACCGGTGCCATTAAAAAAAACCGGGCTTCTCGTATTTCTTCTTCTTCTTTTCTTTCCCCCTGATTTTTCAACACTTGTTTTTTCCCTTATTCTCACCTTCTCTTCCAGGCCACCACCTCCGAATTCCCACCTTCTCCATTGAAGCCGTTTTTGTGCTCTATATCTCCGTCCGTTGAAGCAGTTGCATGCACCTCCTTCTCTCTCCATATCTCTCCTCCATTGAACTCGTGCTCTCTATTCTCCATTGAAGCGCATTCTGAGTTTTCTCACCTCCATTGAAGCAGCTTCGAGGTAAGATTTGGGCCATTGTGGTCTTCTTAATCTACCGAATTTCTTCGCAACCTAGGGTTTGTCGTTGATTTGGTTTTCAATTTTGTAATTTTAGGGTTCTCGTTCCCCTTGCGCTGTCCCAAAGTTGAATTTAGGGCTTTTTCTTCTTTTCTTTTTGCATTTGTAAGAACTAATTAGATTTGGGTTTGTTTTTTTCAACCATTTAATGTCATTTCTGTTGTATATAACCTTATAAAGAGTGCATTTTTAAAGGGTTTTTGTTTTTTTTGGTGCAGATTATTGTTATATAAATGGAATTTGTAGTAAAAGTTCCTGTGAATGTGAGTACTTCTTCACAATGCAAATTTGGTGGATTTTCTGGGAATATAATCAGAAAATCTGGGATTGCGAATGGGCGTAGGTCGTTTATTTCAGCTGTAATGTCAAGTAGCCCTGCTCCTAATGTCCAAAATCTTTCTATCAAGTCCAAAGATGTTGGATTGCCTGTTATGGTATAAACTCTTTACTATTCTCTTGATTATCTGTTCTTCATTTCTTGATTCTAAAACTTGCTGTCATGTTGAATTGAATCTTGCTGGAGTGTGTTCGTGTCGTAAATCGTTATATTGTTTGAATGTTTGAGGATATTTAATTTGTTAGTGTAATGACATGATCAACCTTATTTTGGATCATAATACTTCAATTTGTATGTAATATGAGTGCTGCTTTGGAGCTTATATATATATATATATATATGGTAGTATAAGACTAAGAATCTCCTTATTGGTTTTTCGGTGATATCTAAGGCTCTCCTAGTTAGTGGCCTGAAAGTAAAACAAATAATACCAGTAATTTTAAATTTGTACAGCACTGGATACAAATAAGATGCATGCATTCCTTATTAAGACAGCATTGGCCTAAAATTCTTTGGTACAAGTCCAGCAATTTTGGGGCCATGATGCTCATGTCCAACTCAATGGGTCGAACCGTCGAATATAAAGTTTAAAGCATGATGCTCTGCCCAACTAAATGGGCCAAATCTAAAATTTTTGAAATGTGTTGAACCAAACTATACTACGTATAATTGTATTAAGAGTGCTAAAATGTGCCCATTTTAATGCATGAGGTATGTACTAGGAGACTAGGATTATATAGAATTAAGAGTATGAAGGATTGTAGTTGAAAATTGGAAAAATAGATTTTTTTTTTTTGATAGAAAAAAAGTGCATTTCTGGTTTATGCATGGATATGTTACAACTTACAAACCTAAGCAGTGATATTCTAACAGAGATTTTGAACATGATCAAACCTGTACAAAATTATCGCGATTTCAAATCACGACTAGTGCCCAATAATGTACACCAAATTAAACTTGTGTATTCCATAAGTATTGAAATTGTATGAAGGCGCACACCAGATCATCGTACAAGGATTATTAACAAACATATGGAACATTAAAAGTGGTTGCTCTTATATTTAAGCCTTCATATGCCCGTTCGAAAACATCTAGTCATCTACATACAAGAAAGTTCAGTGCCACAAGGTCATGTTCTACATGTAATGCATGCTTATAAGGTTATTTTTTCATATAAAATAAAGATGATCACTCGTCCTCTTTTATTTTTTTCCCTCCTTTATCAAATGAGGATTTTCATTATTAGTCACGATCTCTAGTTAGTTACATTTATCTCATTAGCAAAATGGTATATTGATCCATTTCTTCCTTCTCTATACGAGTGACTCATACAATGGCTTATTCACCTGATCACTGTTGTTTGATTTCCTAGTGTTACCCTTCTGTTAAATTTATTGGCTGAATGAAAATTTGTATCAAGTCAAAACTAAAATTTTATTGTGTTTGTCACTAGTATGTGTCTGTTGCTTCCCCGTGCTTGTTGCTTATAGTTGTGCACTCTAATAAATTATGAGAGTATGATGAATGAGAGTAAATGCTGATTGAAACTAGCTATATACACAGAATTATCAATGCTTTTCAAGATTCATAAGGAGAGGGGTGGGGGTGGGGGGTGGGAATAATTGTGCTCTGGTAATATATGAGAGTATGATGAATGAGGGTAATTGCTGAGGTTGAAACTGGCTATTTACACAGTGCTTTTGAGGTTGGAAATTGCTATTCGGGATTGGAAATTCTTGAAAACTGATTTATTTCGTGTTACTGTATTATGTGCTGCAGCACCTACGGCCCTGTCCAGGATGTTAGGATTCCAAGTCAAGAGAGAAGGATGTTTGGATTTGTTACCTTTGTTTACCCAGAAACAGTTCGGAAGATCTTGGCCAAGGGGAACCCGCATTTTGTTTGTGGTGCTCGTGTTCTTGTGAAACCATACAGGGAAAAGTCAAGGCTTGTTGACAGGTAGTGTGCTTTAGTGTTCTTCATTGGTAGTTTATTTTGATGTATGACAGTTTCTGCCCCTAATAATAGACCACATTATTCTTGTAAATCATCTAAACCTATTTAATCATTGATTAAAAATCCTTGAAAAGTGTTATCTATTATTATGTATGGACGTATTATCAATTGATTTAGCTCTTATATATATCTCTAATAACGCGATAATTAAGTGATCATTCATACTCATCTGTCAATGTCAATAACATAATTTTGCTCATAAGATACAATCATATAAGTAAAAGCTTTATACTTTCTCATCGAAAAATATCTCAGGACTCAGCTGGCATTGATTGACACAAAAATTGTAGCTTTTCCATTCTAAAATTGATATTTAAGGAGGAATTTTTTTATGTTTCCAATTGTTGTTCTGCACTAATTGAGTATGTATATGTACAACATACATAGAAGGGTTTTTAAGCTTCCCTTCATTTTTTTTTTTGGCAGTTTTTTGTATTGGTGTGAAGGAGTAAAAACACTTTTAGGAGAAGACTGGCATATATTCCTTGATCAAATTAGTCCGACTGATGCTGTTGGAGCCAGTAACAAATATCTCATCCACAGAGATAGCTGTAAACTATTTATGCAAAGAATATGAATTTTATCTTGAGGCTTGATTAAACTATTATGAATACTTAGTGAGCTTTTAAATATTCTAATTTGGATCAATACCTTCTAGCCCTTATAGTTTCATCTCTGGTATTTTTATCGGTAGGAGATGAGGCTTTTCATATGGAGATTTAGAGAGAGATAGTCTCATTTCAGTTACGGTTGTTAATTTGGTTGAAACTTCAATTTCCTAACTTTTTCTAAAGCCAATATCGAGTTTCATATATTGTCTACTTTGTTGACAACATATCTTTATGCTTTTCTTCATCCAGATAGTACCATTTGATCCCACTAAGAAAAAGAAGAAGAAAAAGGTTGTCATTCAAGATCCTGCTGATGAACCTTTGGATAAATTGGCTGAGAAAACAGAAAACTTGTCAGGTATGTGTCTGCCTTTCCTGTGACAGTTGTGTAAGATGCTGAACACTTGTCTTTTTCATTAGTACTGCTAGTGTTTTTAGGTGCTTAAAAAGCTTAAGATTCTCTATAGCTTAAAGGGTTTTTAGGTGTTTAAAGTGATATATTCACAATGCTTTGTGTTTTTAGTTTGGCCAGAGTTACTTGTTCTTGTATTGTGATGAAATTGCTTCGTGTTCACAGGATCAGGAAGGCAAGGAAGCTACTACTGTAGACGAGACTTTTCATAGAGCTCTGGAATACGGGCTTCCTACTCGATTTCCATTTTTCACAATATATAGTCCTATTATGTATATGTGTAATACTACAAGTTATTGAAGAAAATATATGTATTCTATGTATATTATGATTATATATAAGTATTTGGTACAATTTAAGTGAAAAAAATGCAAAAAAATTTTTTTTTTTTTGGGCATTATTGGCACCGGTTTTAAAAAGAACCGGTGCTAAAAGTTTATTTTATAATTTTTTTGGGGACTTTTGGCACCGGTTCTAAGCCATAACCGGTGCCTATTGTACTGAAATAAAATAAAAAAAAAACGCGCCATGGGTAATTGGCACCGGTTAGAGTGTATTTCGCACCGGTTAACCGGTGCCAAATTAAGTAGTTAGCACCGGTTAACCTGTGCCAAATACTTTAGTTGGCACCAGTTCAAAACCGGTGCCAAATTTTCATGGATTTGGCATCCCTCAAATCCCCAACGGTTCAAAACCGGTGCTAAAGGGGGGGTTTGAACCGGTGCCTTTTTACCTTTTTCGTCTAGTGGTAATACGGTTATTTGGGTTTGGGGGTGGAGGATTGGAGGAAGACTTGTACATGCAAAACACTATTCTAAGTGTTTTGCTTTTTAGGGTATGAAGTGATGAGTGGGATGGAGCTACATTTGTTGCCCCTACTTATAGCAAAAACAAAAATTAAAAAGATAGAGCTACTAATGCCCTAAAATATTTTGGGTAAGTTGGGTATTTTAGGTTTTTCATATAGTTCCTTTTTTGGGTGTAAAAGTTTAAAATAGCTAGGAATGGTAAGAACACGGAGTTGGGGATAGTAACTTCTACTAAATACAAGACTATATTATGGGTTATTTAAAAAATCTATAAAACTTATAAATGGTGAAATTGTTATTAAGATATACTTTGGAGTATATTACATGATAATGTATATTTGTAATCATTAATTATTTTTAGTGGTTTCCATATTTGGATAAAAAATAATTACATGAAATACGGTTAGTATAAGGAACTAGTTTGGTCAATCCATGCATGTGTTACCTAAGCAAAATACACAATATCCAAACGGAAGCTAGTCAAACAATGTTACATTTTGGTGAAAGGGTATTAGTGAAATCTTATTTTGAAATAATTAGTGAGTACGTAGTTTGGAATTGTAAATGCAAAAAAAAACTATATATTAGAAGGTACTAACAACAACTATAGCCATGGTGCTCACCTGGTTATCGCTAATCTTAAATTAATATATTAATGGTAATTGTTGCTAAAAACGTAAGCTATTAAGCAAAATAAGTGCTAAAGTCATTTTAGGGATGATTAGCTTAGAATATCCCTTTTAAATAGGGTTTGCAAAAGGGGTTTATGGATACGCTTATTTATAAGCCCATAGTTGTTTGGTTGTAGCAGTTCAATTTTGATTTAGGCTTAGAACTAAGCAAAGCCAAATACAATCCGATGTGAATAAAATTGACCTTTTTAGCTGTTAGATTTTTTGTGAATTTAAAAAAGGATGTCACACTTAAAAGGTCAACACTTTATTTACAAATACACTTACGAGTAATATATATCCTAGGGTTCATGTTTGATATGGGTGATAGTTTGTTTTGAGGTTATGATGTTGGTGAGTGATAGCTAACATATTAGCAGCACAAGATCATGTGTGTTATTTTGTATTTTAACAAAAAGCATATTAGTTACAATTGAGCTTCTCATATAATCTACCATAAAATGAAATTGGTACAAGGGCAATATGGTCTTACAAATCAAGCAAACAAATTTGCAAACCCTTGAATAATCCCAATCCCTTGAATAATGCTAATGAATGTAGTGGTAAATACTCCTGACATTTGGCTATGGCGGAGTAGCAGACATGGTGGGTGATAACTTGACCAAATAAGCAAATATGACTTTAATTTGCTCATCAATTTAATAAATGTTTTTAAAAGTAAACCTCATCTATTTATTATGCACATGCATCATGCATATACTTTTATGATCACATAACATAACAAAAAATGTAACTCAACACAAGAAGTTGTATTACTTGCTTGCAATTATGTGAAGTACTTTTATCAATGTTATATATACAACGGTATAACTAGCCATCTTATGTATTCATTTATATTTTATTAAAGGGATAGTATTGGAGGCCTCAAAAACATATATGATAATCTTTCGTATATTTAACATAAGTATCTTAAATTATTATGCAATATGTGACACCCCACAAGGAGGTAGCAAAATAAAAAAAAAGTGTGCAATATTTAAGAAGATCTATATTCCTTAGAAGTGTGATTAAAAAAGTGAATAAAACTATTATAAATGAAGACACTATACATATAATTATAATCGCCAAAAATAAATAATATAAATGCATTATATATAGCCGAGACAAAGGGTTACGTCATTATGATAATAAGTAATTGATATTTTATACCAAATTATTAAACCCCTATACAAATTAAGAAATCAAAATACCTATTTAAAGCCCATACCATATAGTAAATTATGTGATTTTATGGTAAATGGTTAAAGAGTTCCGCTTATATAGTAGTAGATGTTACGTTGTAGCGTGGCCAATTTTATAGCCAATTTTGAACAAATCGAGAGGCCGTTCGATTTTTGGATGGATGATCTATCCTGAATTAAATATCATCCTTTACTTACAATTGTAAGCAAACAAAACAGTAAGGCAGCGTTGAACAAATTATGTCTACAATAATCTATACCATCATAGTTATATTAGTATACCCATAATTAACCAGTATGCTAAAAAACAAGATAATAACAATGATCCTAGAGCATACAACCTTACATTGTGACCTTAAAAACAATAAGGGCAAGATAGTCATACAAATATAGCTTACAAACCCTTGAATTCACCAACCACCCAATGAATACACTTGCAAAATACCTGATATTTGGCTGTTGCAAACTTTGTGTCATACTGCTTCTATGAGTTATTTGAAAAGACAAAATTTATTGTGCGCATTCATTTTTTCAGAATTCCATGACAGAGCACAAATTTTGTTCAACTCTAGTTAGTATTTTTTGATAGAATATGCGAAAGACCAAATACATAAAGATGTAATAAGTATGACTTATAAGATAACTATTGTATTAAATTAGCCTTAATTAAGTATTTAAGCTTCCATTACTCGACTATAGTATTAATTATTTATTAATCATTCGCAAATAATAAGCGACATACCATAATATAGATATTAATTAAGAACATGATGTAAATGACTTGAGTTGTGGAAGGACTAATATAACGATATGTGTGAATATGGATATAACTCTAGTACGGAGTATTAAAAATCGTACTCAATTGTGTAATCTTTCACAACTACAATATCATATTAATCAATTAATAATTATTTCCAAATAATAAGTAACACAATACAAATATCCTTTTTAGGGTAGATATTAAGAAGACGTAATCGGCATGAGCTGTAAGGGCCCAAAGTTAAAACTTATCGTGTATCGCGAGCGGTTAATTATATGACATACAATTGGTTTATATGTATTTAACTACGCATAATATATGTTTAAGAAATTAATTCCTTCTACAAGCATTTAGTATTAAATGCATAATCTTATCATTATACCTTGTGTACATTGATTAAGTTAGCCAATTGACATCCTACTCTTTAGCATCTACTTTCACCAAAAAAAATGAATGTTGAAACTTTGATGATAATGCTTATTAGTTTTCAGAAAACAACCAACTACTTTCACCTTTATCACTAAATGTAAACTCTGACGCCATTACAACTATGAGTGAACTAGAGGTTTTAAGCTTGATGATGATGATCACACCGAAATAAGTGGAGTGAAGGTGTGAAGCTTGGTTTGCCACAAATCCCGCAAGTTGACAATGAATGCTGAAGAGTCACTTCAATTTATTTTTCCTAAGAGTGACATTCAATAATATGACATCATGCATCCTAATAGTGAAGTTGACTTATGTCCTCTACATCTCCAAAAATGCAAGTATTGAACAATACCAAAAAAATAAAATTGGCTATTTTTATCATTAACCAATGCATATACTTGAATAAACTTGTGTTTTACTACCTATTTTAAAATTTACGACACATAATTCAAGAAAAAAGTTCAAGGAAATCTCATTAATAAAATTGAAAATATGTATATTACAAGTTTATGCTTGTAGTATTATGAAACGTATTTTTTTTTATCATTTCTTACTCAATTCACTCAACAATAGGTACTTCCAAATTAGGCTTTTGTGAATGGATAAATTTATTTAAAACGAAATTTGATTAATTGAACCTTTGCATGTATAATTACCATACACATGTCTAGCACTAACTCGTCTCAATAAGGTCTCGTGACCAACTCATTCTATATTTTAGTAGTGTATAATTTACAATCGAAATGGCCATGTGTGAAATAGTTTCACACTTAATAAGTGTATAAGTATATTATCGATAAAGTACGTGTACATATCAAATAATAAATATAAAATAAATGACACAATATTACTTGAAAAAAAATTAATTAATTTAGGCCTACTAATCAAAATTAAAAGGATCATAAGCTTACCAAATGTATCGTGAGTTACTCGGATGGATTCGAAACTTAAACCACAAGATGGTTTTATTGAGGTAGAACTTGTGCGTGCACGGGTTGACAACATGTACACAGCTTTTGAATCAATTATATCACCCTTTATCTCGTTAATAACTTGTTCGATTACCACCCCGTAACTTAGACAATAACGAACACATACATCAACATAGGGTTTCATCCCATTTTTCCAACATATGGTTGTAATAACATGACAACTATTGATTTGGTGAATGAAAATGTTGAGATCTAAGTTATAAATCAAAACTACCAAGCTAATAAGATTATTTTAAAGGAACAACTATCTCTTTGTTTTTTTTTATTTGTAAACTATACTCCATTTAGATAGTAAAACTAGTATGTCCTAAGTTTAAAAAATATAGTGTATGCAATTAAAAAAATTAAAATTAACATAGGTCTGCATACGAAACACGTATCAAGTATTTTGAGTGTTCACTAAAACTTTTATAACAATATTACATTTGTAAATTTATGTAGATAATATCACAAGAGAGTGGTTATCCTGCACAATGAAATTTTGGTATAAGCATAAGTTCAAACAATCATTATTAGTAATAGATGCCAAACTTTCTTATAAACAAAATAAAAAACAAAAAAGACATCTTATGTCGAACTAAACAATAATTATGAAATTGTACACTAGTAGTAATGAACTAATATATTTCTCAACACGATTCTACATTTCTACTGTCCAAACATTAAATATAAAAAAAAAGCTGGACATGAACATTTAATTTTTGTTTCTAAAATAGCCGAATTTAAGCAAACGTTTGAAAATGTTTTGTGCCTATATCCGTGGTTTAATAACTTCTCACAATTTATCTAATGAAAAAAAATATATATCTTAAAACGTAAAACCAAAAATGAAAAAAAGAGGACACCAATATCCATATATAAAAATTTAATTCGGGGAAAACATAAAATTTCCACATGACCAGTTAGAATGGGATGAATTGCCTTCAAAACATTTATAGTTACTTGGCATATTAATATGGAGGATTCCCTTTTTTAATGTTACACTTGCACCACTGTATTTCGTTAAATTCAAAAAAAAAAAAAACAAATTTAATTTATAGACAATAAACTGCACCGACATTTTATATGTCACTCCTTGTATTAGGGGTGCTTATTGAGTTGAGAAGCTCGCGAGCAACTAGAAATCGACTTGGTAAACGCTTAAACTCGATTACCATTGATCATAAAAGTACTTTCAAAGTGAATTAACAAGTTTAATGAACAAACAAGTTAAATAAATAAAAGTACTTTTAAAATAAAATATAAACAAGTAAAATGAATAAAGGCACTTTTAAAAGTGTTGTCATTAAAGTACTTTAAATAGTAAGTCACACAAAGTTCATTACCATTAATTGATAAACTGATGAGCTTAGATCCTTGTATTGTTAGTCATTACCATTGATCCTCATGTTTGGGATAAACAAAATTATAATGAATTTCATTTTATGGTTGACTTATGTATTAGGACATTTAAATAACTCATCTCATCTTTTTTTTCTAACAATGCCATTAACTCAAATATGTAAGCACATAATTGTGATAAAATAAATACACTTTTGATTATGATACTATTACAATATATTCAACAATACAATATGATTTGTATATATCGTTACTTATTTAAGTGTATGCATTAATGTATATCTTTTGCTGGTGTGTTAGCATAATTGTAGGCTAACACCTCACTTGAAGTTTGTATATAATTGTCACGATGCTAATGTCAAGGGCAAGCAATTACATCATAAATCCAACCACAATTGCACCTTGCATTGTAATTCAACTTAATTTCATTTACAATAAAAATAATTACAATCAATTGTAGATGACATAGAACCGATAATTATAAAAAAATGGTATGACAATTTGTACCTCATGCATAATTATGCTAGATAAACTTTGTTAGATTAACGCCAACATTTCAAAGCAGAGACAAGCACCCCTCCATGTCACACGAAAGAAGGTCACAAACGAATAGTATGAAGGTAAGGATAGTAAAAAAAAAAAATAAAAAAAAAAAATAAAAAAAAATCAAATTATTGGCAACATTCACTGAGTCACATACTAGGGTTTTTTTTTTTTCATTTAGTTGTGGTAGTTACAAAAGCAAGTTATGGTTGATCCACCTATCATAATCAAGAGTATAAAATACTCGGCTTGGCTTATAAATGGGATGTTGATAAGGGCCATTAGGGCAAACTCAAAACCCACAATGAGCTATAATTCTTGTTTATCAATGTCAAGTGGTAAGCAAGTGTTATGTGAACACGGAATACCTGCCAAAATTAGTGCCGTCCGGAGGGGGCATAATGCAGGAAAACGCTATCTACATTGTTCTTACGGGCAGGTGATAACGTCTTGGTCGTAATTTATTTATAACTTCATCTACAATGAAACCTAACATTATAATCATATATGTGTCAGGGTAATGCAAAGAGATGCGGTTATTTCGAATGGGAAGAAGAAGCTGTGTCTGAGTGTAACAGTGGGAATGGTGAATTAGTTGATAAGATTGAGTCCCTCGTGAATGAAGTGGATGAACTGAAGGCTGAATTAATCAACACCATATCATTGGTGGTGAAGTTATGAAACGAAAACCTTGGACTTACTAGACAAAAAAACTTACTTCTTGTTGTACTTGTGCTATCTTGGGCTGTGATTGTTGTGAGTATGTATTTAAAATGGCGAGTAATTTATAAGAAGTTGAGTTTGCAATATTGATATTGTGTGTTGTCATTATGTACTTTGGGATAGAATTTTATCTTCCTTCCAATTTAACATGGTTAGTGGTTAGTTTGTAATAAATGATAATTGATCGATTGAACAAGTAATTCGTTTGAATTTACTCATTATGTACTAATACTTGGCTAATTGAGATGTCTTTCAATAGCCTTGGAAATATCCTTCAATATATTTTAACTTGCTAAAAAATAAAAGTTCAAAAGAAAATTATAACATAAAACATAAATACATTCTTTAGACAGTTGCGAGCAATATATTACCAACTTAACACATAACGAAAACCATATCAAATAAAGTACAACCATAAATTACAACAGATGGGGTAAAAAAGTCTTATAAATTACTACAAATGAGCCGCCACAAATCAGAATAACACACGTCTTGAACTTGGATGACCCTGGAAAGTTTTGTTGCCATTAGATCCTAGTAGAAAAAATGAAATAGGCACCCCCCTTTAGCACCGGTTCTTGAAAACCGGTGCCGAAAGAAATGGGCGGGATTGAAAAATTCGGTTTTGGCACCGGTTCGCCTTAAACCAGTGCCAACTATGATAATTAGCACCGGTTCAAACCGGTGCGAATTAAAAAAGACAAAAAAACCAAAAAAAAAATTAAATTGGCATTGGTTAACCGGTGCCCCAAAATTTCAAGTATAAACCCTTTTTCTCTCCACCTCTTTTCGTTCTCTGATCTTCTCTCTCATCTGTTCTTCTCTCTCCTCTCTTCTCTCTTTTCCGTCTTCTCTAATTCCTCTCTCTTCTCTGTACTCATCTGTTCTTCATCCTCTCTTCGTTTTCTTTTCTCACTTTTCTTCGTTCATCTCCGATCTCTCGTTCTTCTCTCCTTCTCTCTGATCTCTCATCCTTCTTTCTCTTCTCAACAACCACGAACATTTGAAACCAATTAAGAAGCAACCATCGCCGCTGACGTCAATGATTCGAACCATGCAAGCATCAGCCACCGTCATTAGAACCAAGTGGTAAATTGCCTTGATTTTTTGGGTTTAATTGATGTAATATTGCGGGTTTCTGGGTTTGCTTTTGGATTTCTGGGTTTTGAGTTTTCTGGGTTCTTTAGGTTTTTTTTTTGGGTTTTGGGTTTCTTTAGGTTTCTAGGTTTTTCTAGGTTTGAAATTTCTAGGGCTTTCTTGTTTTTCTTAATTTTTTTTTGGTTTTTTCATGGTTCATTATTGTTGCGTTTTTTACGGTTTTCTAGAATTTTCTAACGTTTTCTCGGTTTTTCTTGTCTTCGGGTGGTTAGGGTAGGGTACAATGGTGGTGGTGTTTCAGGTGGGCAAGTGGTGAGTTCGGGTGGCTAGGTGGGGGTTGCGGTGGTTAGATGGTGTTGATGAGAGTGGTGTTGCTGATTGGAGTGTGACGGTGGTGGCAGGGGGTGTTGTTGGTGGACCTGGTTTTAATGGCGGATTTCTGGGTTTATTATGGATTATTAGTGTTTTTTTTCATGATTATGAGCTCTCTTTGTTGTTAGTTGAAACTTGAAACCCTAAAGTTTGATTTTGTAAGTACTTGAAAGTTTTGATTAATCGTCGGATTTTACATTTCGATGATATCATAATGTTTTGGTTATGCTTTTTAATGTTTAGATTGAGTTGCTCAAGCTAAACTCATATTCAACTTGCCATAACACTCAAATTTGGTTCGGATATTTTAGGGTGGAGGATTTGTTTGTGGTTGTGACCGTATGCCAGTAACTTCGCTTACTGGCCAGGATGGATTTTGATGATATTTGTGTTAGTGTTCGTTGATGTTGTGTGGTGGTTGTTGCTTACTATGTATGGCTTGTGTTATTGTTGATATCTTTGCAATTTGACATTTGAATTCCTCGTTTTACATTGCAAATTTTAAATCCACTTGTATTTATCGAATGTAGGGAAGAAATCGATCAAATTTACTAGTAAAATGTTGACAAGAAATTCCTCCTAACATCGTTTGATTCTTTGCTGATTAAATTAATTGATTGCTGAATTCAGTTAGTTTTCTTTGGGATATTCGACTTTCTTGCCCTTAACTGAACCTTCAAAATGTATGAATGATAATTTTAATAGTTAGAATGATATTTGGGCTCGAAATTTTGGTTTAGATAATGAAAGAATAAATCAAATTAGCTAACTAAATTGTCAATATTCTATTTTGATAGCTGATAGTAATTAGTCCAGTTGTTTTGCAATGCATTTCGATTATGAAGGCTGATTGTTTTTGTTCGGCCCTTCATATCGCCTATAGCAACCGCCTTTTAGTGACGTTGGGGTATTGTTGATGTTAAATTGTTGATGTGGATGCATAACAAGATTATAATGTTGAGAAGATGTTGTTAGTTGTAAATAAATAATTTTCTCTTGTTGAGCATTTGGATAGATGTGACTATTTTAATTGTGTTATTGCTCGATTGGATTTCAGTCCCACCCTTTGTAGCTATTTGTTACTCTGCTCAGCCTGTATTGTTTTTGTTTCATATGCTCATTTTGTGTTGTTGATTCCTTTGGTCAGCCTTTTTTATTGTTGCTGACTATGCTCAGCTTGTGTTGCTGTTGTTGCGCATGTTAAGTCTCTGCCTTTGCCTATGCTGAGCTTGTGTTGCTGTTATTTTGATTTTGGCCTTAATTATGGAATATTCTTCTGATTTTGATCCAAGTGGTTGATGAATTGTCCCTTTAAATGCATACATTCTTTGAATTTAAAAGATGTGTGCTATAGATATCATAATGCCTTGAGTCCCTTGGCCGTAAATAGTTACACTAGGATAATCCATATGATGAAGGGACTCAATTTCATCGTACAACTTCTCTCTGTGATTTGCTCCAGTTTGTCCGTTGTGGTAACATAGTTTGAGAAGTTTTTGGATGAAAAAAAAACCCCTTGATGGATTCATGAATTATTTGCTTTCTTTTGATGAAATTTGCGGTTTCTGTTGATGAATGTTGTTGAAATTTACGGTTTCTATTGATGGATGATGGAGCTGATTTCTGCAATCTGGTTGGGCTTGTTGGTTTATAGAGGACAGTATTTCTGCAATCTGGTTTTGCAATCTAATTTCTGCAATGTGATTAATCGCTTGATTTTGGTTCTAGAGTGTTGTCAATGATGCATCTGCTATCTTTTTTCTTTTTCTGCTTTTACTTTGTTGCTCATATTGATGTTGGACTTGTTTGTTAGGGCTGAGAAATGTGATTCGTGTGAGTATTTTTTTTTTTACTATAGTCTTATTGATCTTGTCCTTATAAAAGATCAGTTAACCTACTATCACATAACTACATTACCTGAAGCTGCGAATTACATGTGTGAAATCACAAGCACGTGAACTTGCATTTCCTTTACCACACTGCTGCCCCTTCACAAGAGAGTGGATCAGCTCTCCACGTTGCTGCCTCTACTGCACCCTATACTGCTACTCCCTCTGTTGTTGCTGCCTTATCTTTGATGCTACTACTGCTTTTACGTTGCTGCTACTGCCTCCTATCTTTGATGCTGTTGTTGCGCTTGTTGAGTCTCTGCCTTTGCCTATGCTGAGCTTGTGTTGCTGTTATTTCGGTTTTGGCCGTAATTATGGATTATTCCTCTGATTTTGATCCAAGTGGTTGATGAATTGTCCCTTTCAATGCATACATTCTTTGAATTTTAAAGATGTGTTGAGTCCTAGTGGTTCATGAATTTTAAAGACGTGTGCTATAGATATCATAATGCGTTGAGTCCCTTGCCGTAAATAGTTACAGTAGGATAATCCATATGATGAAGAGACTCACTTTCATCGTACAACTTCTCACTGTGATTTGCTCCGGTTTGTCCGTTGAGGTAACACAGTTTGAGAAGTTTTTGGATGAAAAAAAACCCCTGATGGATTCATGAATTATTTGCTTTCTTTTGATGAAATTTGCGATTTCTGTTGATGAGTGTTGTTGAAATTTACGGTTTCTGCTTATGGAGCTGATTTCTGCAATCTGGTTGGGCTTGTTGGTTTACAGAGGACATAATTTCTGTAATCTGGTTCTGCAATCTGATTTCTACAATGTGATTAATCGCTTGATTTTGGTTCTAGAGTGTTATCAATGATGCATCTGCTATCTTTTATCTTTTTCTGCTTTTTCTTTGTTGCTCATATTGATGTTGGACTTGTTTGTTTGGGCTGAGAAATGTGACTCATGTGAGTCTTTTTTTTTTTAACTATAGTTTTCTTGATCTTGTCCTTATAAAGGATCAGTTAACCTACTATCACATAACTACATTACCTGAAGTTGTGAATTACATGTGTGAAATCACAAGCACGTGAACTTGCATTTCCTTTACCACACTACTGCCTGTTCACAAGAGAGTGGATCAGCTCTCCACGTTGCTGCCTCTACTGCTCCCTATACTGCTGCTCCCTCTGTTGTTGCTGCCTTATTGATCTTTGATGCTACTGCTGCTTTTACGTTGCTGCTACTGCCTCCTATCTTTGATGTTGTTGCTACTATTGCCTCCTATCTTTGATGTTGTTGCTGCTACTTATCTTTGATTATGTACTTTGTATCTTTTTTTTTTTCAGTTTTTTAAAGTGTAATATTACAAGTTATTGAAGAAAATATATGTGTTTTATGTATATTATGATTATATATAAATATTTGGTACAATTTAAGTGAAAAAAATGACAAAAAAAAAAAAAATATTTTTTTTAATTTTTGGGGTATTCTTGGCACCGGTTTTGGTAAAGAACCGGTGCTAAAAGTTTTTTTTTTAAATTATTTTGGGGACTTTTGGCACCGGTTCTAAGTCTAAACCGATGCCTATTGTATTGAAATAATAATAAAAAAAAAAGCGCACCATGGGTAATTAGCACCGGTTAACCGGTACCAAAGGGGGTATTTAGCACCGGTTAACCGGTGCCAAATCTTTAAATAGCCACCGGTTTTGAACTGGTGCCAAATCTTCAGAGATTTGGCATCCCTCAAATCTCCAACGGTTCAAATCTAGATTAAGAGATGTTAAGTTATTAGTTAATTATTTGTAATACTTTGAAAACCTTGAGATGTACTTTATATATTTTACTAAAAAATACCTTAAAGTAGACATTTGCCCTTACAAAGTCTGTAAAAATTGGCTTCTGATCACCAGCAAGGACATCGTTTAGCCACATTACAACCACACCACCACATACACCGTTTTCTGATGGGGAGTGGAAGTAATGATAATTACCAGGAAGTGTGTTGATAAGGGACTTTATGTTTTCAAGCCCTTGCCTTGTTTCTAACAAAACAACAACACCAGGCTTGTGCAGCTCATATAGTGTTTGAAAATGTTCAACAACAGATGGTCGTGCTAACCCTCTTACATTCCAGCACACAACTATAGTGTCGGTTGGGATAGCTACATTACTTCCATTTGCAAGATAGAGGGCCTTTTCACCTTCAAGTGTGGTTAAGTCAACTTTATAATATCCAGGAACAAACTGGGCATATTCATCAAACCCTACCCATAGGTGAAAAGTGTGTGGAGATGGAGGCAATTTAACTACTTGAAAAGCATCTGTGTATGCTAGGCGTGCTCGGCCCATGCATTCTAGCTAGCCACCGCAAGCATCGTAGTCTTGTGTGTGTGCTAGTAGGCCATGTGCCCAAGCATCGCAAGGCTAGGCCTTGCTAGCATGCTAGGCGCTGGCGCAAGGCAAGGCTTAGCACTACTCGTCGAACCATTGCAGCCACGCACCATTGCATAGCAGCATGCTAGGCGTGGTGCGCTATGCATGATGCTGGGCAGTGACACGCACCAGCCCCAGGCATCGCTGCGCAGCATGCGTGCTAGGCATCGCATGGCAGCAGCTCTATGCCTCGCACATCGCAAGCACCACGCACCAGCCAGCAGCGTGTTCGGCTGTGCGTGTGGTACGTGTGCCTCTCATAGCAGTGCCCAGCAAGCTGCTCGCAATGCCTCGCATAGTAGCATCGCCCAGCATGCGTGGCTCGCTAGCAGCACGCTTGCTCTGGCTGGCTGCGCATGCGGGCTGGCTGTGCGTGGGGTGCTTGTTGGCTAGCTGCGCTGTGTGCATGTGTGTGCTGGCTGGCTGCCTAGCCTTGGTGCTAGGCGCCAGCTGGCAGCCTTGGCAGCCAAGGTAGGCTGCCAGCTAGCCAAATGGAGGGATGCCAGTTTGCTAAGTGGGGACCAAGGGTTGTGGGCATTGCCTTGGGCACCAAGGCTATGGTCCCCCCCTCTTGGAAATGGTCCTCACCTATTCTCTCTTCCTCCTTGTGCCACTTGTAACTTGTTGATTGCATTGCAATTTTATTTTTGTTTTAATTAAAATAAAATGGGAAAATTGCAAATCTCCTACATTGATTGAGAGTGGGAATTCAAGGTTCATTTCCCTATAAATACCAAGGTTTTAGGATTTGGGAAGAACACTTGGTTCATTTCCCTAAAAAGGCATCTCTTTAGATAGCGGTTCTTGGGTGGGTTTCCCTTTTGCGTAGAGTCGGACTCTACGAAACCCGAGTCGGACTCTACGAAACCTAACAAATTATACTGTGCTTAGCTTCCTAACCTGAGTGCATTCATTGATCGTGTCACATGATGAAATTGTCCTTAGCCTCCTGGCCTAAGAACATTCATAATGCATACATTATTTTCAAGACAAGCGAGTCAATTTGACAAGAAGAAAATCCATGCGATTCACCTCATTTTGCTCAACGAGGAAGTTCAAAACTTCTTCCCATTTTTATCATTTTCTCTTTTAGGGAATTTCAAAAACTTTTCTAAATTTTTTTCTTTTGGGGAAGTTCAAAAACTTTTTCAAATTTTTTTTATCGAGGGAAGTTTGAAAACTTTTACTTCATTTTTCACGTCTTTCTTTTTCAGGAGAAACTCGGTACTCTCCACTCATGACAAAAAATGATGGATTTTTTTTTTTTGTTTTTTTTTTGCATTTTCAGTTGCTTGTATTTGGGCACACACTCTAACTATACATATACAAACACAATTACAAGTCGTACACATGTCATGTCGTGTCAAGTCAAGCTTGGTAAAGTCAGTTGGTCAAGTCTATCACATTCTATGCGAGTCCCTTGGAAAATTCTATTTTGCAGGTCTCAGGTACAATCGAACAAATCATCATTCACAGCCTCTGTTCGGGGATAGTCGAACAATCAAACCAGCAACATCTACAGCCCACGTTCGGGGACAATCGAACCATTACATCTACAGGCAATTTTCCTAAGGCGCGAAAAATGTTCAACTATTGCATACTTCTCGAGGCGTTGAGGTCTTCAATTGTGTCCCAAGGCGCGGACACTTAGTGTTATTCTCGGAGTATGGAATTTCACTTGTGAGTTTCTCGAGGCGTTAAGAGCTCACGATAGGATTCCCAAGGCGCGAATACTGTTTCATATCAGTTTTCCCGAGACGCGGAAGCTTCACCTATTATTTAGTGGATCGCTCGAGGCACAGTGGTTCACGATAGAATTCCCGAGGTGCGAAAGACTCTCCTCCGGTAGATTTCTCGAGGTGCAGAAACCTACCAAACATATTTGCTGCTGGCCCACTGGTGTCAGATACGCATTCTATCCCTTTACAATTTTATCTGTGGAAATAACGCTTTTTGACAGGTATCGGCGTATACAGAGTGATTTAGGATCGCAGAATATCTTAAATCATTCCCCGTCCCAATCGACTACTTCGAGTATCGTTTTCGAAACTTACGTTTCTACAAACTCAGTCAAAGTGGGGGCTTCTGTAGAAACCTAAAAATATCTCCCAAAACCAAACCCGATAATGAACAACCTTTCACCGCCATTATTGGTCGGGTCAAGTATTTAATCTTTGGAGTGCTTAAATCCATATTTAGGGTGAAGTATGTTTTATTTGTTCATTGATGAGCTCTTTGCTTTGGGACAAGCAAAGATTTGTCTTGGGGGAATTTGATATTTTCATTTTATATAGTGATTTACCCCCGTCCCTTGGTCATAATTAGGAGTATTTTTGGCTCTTTGAAGTAACTTTTATTACTAATATGCATTTTCTAGTGTTCTCGTAGTCTAGGTATTATTTTATAGGAATTGCGAATATGGAGCATTTTCCCAGACTTATTGGAGCCACTACGAGCATCGGCGCAGAAGCGCATTCATATGACCATTTTCCGTAGCCTAAGACCGGTTAGAGTTATCTAATCGATGATTAAGGGCTCGGCGAAGAAGAGTTCGAGGCAATGGACCATCTTTTAAGGCCCCAAAGAGGAAATCCGGATTAGCCCAAGATTATGGCCCAATCGAAGATCCATGGTTGCCCGAAGAGCTCGCCCGACTGGGTAGGCCCTTGCCCTAAGGCGTGCCTAATTTCCAAGCGAGATTTCGGGGGACGTCATTCATTAGTTAATTTCTCAAATTTAACTTTAGGCTTTGGATTATTACTATTGTTCTCTCTTTACACTTTTGGTTTATGCAATTCATTATATCCGTTTACTTTGGTAACAATTTCTTCCCCTTTTATTTTCGGTAATTTAATTGCTTTGCTTAATCATGTCTTGTTTATTTACTTTTCTTAGTTTAGATTTTAATATGTGTGAGTAGATTTATTTCTAGGGTTGTGGGGATCCATAAATAATATGAAGGAGTGAATTATTATTGTTGATTTTCAATACTTTGATTGATTTCCTATTGATTGATTTAATGATATACAATTAGATTAGGCCTTGTTTAATTGTATGAGTTTTGCAATATTGATTTGAGAGATGAGAATTAATGTTTAGGCTTAGTTTCAATAGGCAGGTTAATTTATAAATGGTTAAGTCAAGATTCGAGAGATGCGGTTTAATGCCGGTAGATTAATTCTGTGACTGTAATACGTAGCGAAAGCCCTTTATGATCTGATTATTCATTGATGGATTGATGATTGATTATTATGTTTTATCCTGAAATATTATGTATTGGTGAACCTATACCCTACGCTTTGTTTTATTGTTATTCTTATAATTCTTAACTGTGTTACTTTAATAATTAGTTTCTTTAGTTTAATTACCCTATAAAAATAAATTGGTTACTTAATAGTTTAGATAGTATTAATTAATTAGGAATAGAAAGTCTTGTTTCCCTGTGGATTCGACCCTACTTCCCTATTTGCTTTAGTTAGAGAACTTAGGTAATTCTTTTGATTAGGAGATACGACTTTATCTTGTCAAAATTTGGCGCCGTTGATGGGGACACAATTTTGTTTTTATTTCTAATTATTATTAGAGTCTATTTTTTTTATGAGTTGAAAAAATCCATGCTTACGCCACTACAAGAATTATATTCGTTTCATGCAGAACCTGGCTGTTGTTGTTGTCAATATCGTTTTTTTCATGAAAATCCTAAATGCCCTTATAGTTAGTTTTTCGTGCGTGCTCTGGATGATTTTAGAGTTTTTATATACATATGATCATATTCGGAGACGAGTAGTTGCAAATGAGAGTTATTGGAAGGCTCGTGATGAAAAAGTCTATGGACACTATAATAATACAAATGTGATTGAGGATGAAGAACCATCGGTTATAGAATTTGTGGTTGAAAAATCATTGGTTGACGAATCGGTGATTGAAAAATCATTAGTTGTAGAAACGGTGGTCGAAAATTCCTTTGATGATGATAAGCTTATTCTTGAGGGTACAATAATTAAGTCATTATTGGATGATAAAGACAAAGACTACCTCCATGTTTGTTCTATTAATTCTAAATCTTTAGCGGAGGAAGTAGAAGGTTATGGTATGTTTTCATTTCTTTTTTCTGATTTTTCTTTTTACCTTGAGTTTTCTTTATGTGCTCAAGATAAGGGTGCTTGCAATTAAGCCTTATCTGGTGCTTAATGAAATGTTTGCAGGAGGGTTTGATAAGTTACTCAAGGCATTAAATTCTTCCGTTGAAGAAGGAGGCAACCCGTATCTTATTGTTTTTATTTTAGTTTTTTCTTATTTTAGTTTGTATATATAAATTTATTTTTATTTAATTTTTTTTTAGTAGTTATAGAAGTAAGGTGAGTATATCTTATACTTGTGGGAGTGTGATTTTGTGCATATATGACTAGAAAAGTTGAGAAAAGATCGAAGGGCCCCGTCAAATCAGTAGCACGGGCCCGGCCGGGCAGAGTCGCCCGACCGGGCGCGGGTTCGCGTCATCATAATTGGTCAACTTCGACAGGCCGTAATTTTTGCGTTTCTTATTGGATTTTTGCGTGTGAACTATCGTCGGAAAGATATTCAAGTCTACTTTCCAACACAATTAAAATCACTTCAATATCACTTATACATCAAACGTTATGATAGAAAGAGTGCACCTGACTTGATTTTAATCTTTTTCCCACTAACACTTTGTTTCATTTTTTGCCCAAATTTTTTCGAAAGAGACGCATTGCCATCCTCAAGGCTTTGGTGACATTGATGTGGTGATGATGAGGAGTAATCACCTTGACTACTAGCTTCCCTTTAAGATAATTAGGATATTGTATGATTTAGCTTGGGGGGAGGTTCTCGTGTACGCATGGTATATCTTTCACCCTCTCTCTCTCTCTCTTTTTTTTTTTTTGTTTTTTTATTTATTTATTCTCTTTGGTGTTCTTAGTTTAGTTTTTATTTCTTTATAGTATGTATTTTGCCTTCTAGGTTAGTTTTTTTATTGCTTTCAAAAAAATAAAAAAATCCAAAAACACGATCCAATGAATGATAAATCATGCTTCCATGTGCCCCATACTTGAAAATTGTTTGATTCTTGGTATATGATGATGCGTATTGTGGATAGATCAGCCATGATTTGATGTTTGATTGCTTGGATACCCTAACATGAGTCAATTTTGTCTAACTATTTGTGGATTTGGTACTTAACTAGTTGATTTGGTTAGGAATTGTGTGTTAGTTCCTGGTATGTCAATGAAGTTGATTATTGGTTTTTAACTTTGAGTAATGTTTGTATGGCTCATATTATGCACATTGAGGAGGACGAAGGCATTTGTTCTTTTAGGTGGCCTTCAGACAAAAAAAGATACATTTGTTCCCTTCTTGCTACCCATAATGTTGCCTTGACTTTTTATTGTTTATTAGCCACATTACAAGCCGATTTTACCCCATTGGTTACTAGTCCCAAGCTTGGCTTGGGGGAGCTATAGTAAGTGAGGTGAGGGAGTTTGTAGTGTGCTTATCATTTGCACAATTTGGGTGGTTTGAGAAGTTGTTTTGATCTTGATTGTGGTTTATTTTTGATGATTTTGAAAGTTGAATTTTCTTGAGAAAAAATAAAGCATGATGATATGAAAAAAAAAACAAATTCAAGAAAAAAAAGAGCAAAGAGAAAAAAAAAATTGTTTAATGTTCAAATGTTCTAAGTGAAGGTTGTTCAAAAGAGAAAAAATTGAGTTTCATGAGAAAGAAAAAAAAATCAAGTGTTAAAGAGTTCAAGGTTTGTTTGATTCGCTCAAGTTTTTAATTATTATATTTTTATGAGCGAGATTGTAAGTGTTGGGAATTGTTGATATAATTGGTTGTTTGGTGAATTTTTGTGAAGTTGAGATGAGTTGTGTTGGAGATGATTCATTTGGTCATTATTATTTTTTTGACCTTGGTTTTGTTTGTTAGGATTTAGATCCCTAAAGCATGGCTTTACTCTCACAGTACATTTTCCCAAATTTTTCCTACCTTTTACCCCAGCCTTACGTTACAAGCTTTAAAGACCTTCCGACCTTTGTGCATAAAGTTGTATGGATGTGAAAGTAGTTGTTTATCAATGCAAAGAATGATTTGACATATTTCAAGTCGACTACTAGGTTGAGTGCTTGTTTTCTTAAACACACGAGTGTTGTGAGTTTGGGAGGGCATTGTTCACATTAAAGGGGTTGGATAGAGAGCGATCGGATACATTTTATATCCTCCACATAAAAGAGTGAAGAGTGCGTGAGCACGACTCTTGAATTCCAGATACACTTGTGGTTTGCTCTACTTGACAATTGTTAGGGAGGATGAGTAGTTAAATGGATATGATTGGTTGACTTAGACGCATATTTGTTGGATTTTCTTTGAATTGGTTATGCTTGGTTTTAATTGATTTTTGGGGTGAGGTATGTTTTATTTTTTCATTAATGAGCTCTTTGCTTTGGACAAGCAAAGGTTTGGCTTAGGGGAGTTTGATATGTTCATTTTATATAGTGTTTTACCCCCGTCCCTTGGTCATAATAAGGAGTATTTTTGGCTTTTTAGAGTCACTTTTATTAATTATATGCATTTTCTAGCGTTCTCGTAGTCTTGGTATTATTTTATAGGAAATTGCGGATTTGGAGCATTTTCCCGAACTTATTGGAGCCACTACGAGCGTTGGAGCAAGAGCGCATTCATATGACCATTTTTCGTAGCCTAAGACTGGTTATAGTTATCCAAGGCGATTAAGGGCTCGACGAAGAAGAAGAGTTCAAGGAAATGGACCGCGTTTCAAGGCCCCAAAGAGGAAATCCAGATTGGACCAAGTTTATGGCCCAATTGAAGATCCATGGTTGCCCGAAGTGCTCGCCCGACCGGGTAGGCCCTCGCCCTGAGGCACGCCCGGCCGGGCGAGGTAGAAGGAAGAAAACCACTCCTCGCCCTGAAGCGCGCCCGACCGGGGGTGAGCGAAGAAGTCTCCAGCAAAAATCCGCGTCGGCCGGGCGAGCATCTGCCCAACCGGGCGTGTGTTTTAGAGGGGTGATTAGCGACTCTTTTACTTCGTTTAAGCTTATGATTTTTTTGAGCTTAAGTATAAATACGCTTTTCCAAGCGAGATTTCGGGGAATGTCATTCATTAGTTAATTTCTCAAATTTAGCTTTAGGCTTTGGATTATTACTATTGATCTCTCTCTACACTTTTGGTTTATGCAATTCATTATTTCCGTTTACTTTGGTAACAATTTCTTCCCCTTTTATTTTCAGTAATTTAATTGCTTTGCTTGATCATGTCTTGTTTATTTGCTTTGCTTAGTTTAGATTTTAATATGTGTGAGTAGATTTATTTTTAGGGTTGTGGGGATCCACAAATAATATGAAGGGGTGAATTATTATTGCTAATTTTCAATACTTTGATTGATTTCCTATTGATTGATTTAATGATATACAATTAGATTAGGCCTTGTTTAATTGTATGATTTTTGCAATATTGATTTGAGATATGAGAATTAATGTTTAGGCTTAGTTTCAATAGGCAGGTTAATTTATAAATGGTTAAGTCAAGATTCGAGAGATGCGATTTAATACCGGTAGATTAATTCTGTGATTGTAATACGTAGCGAAAGCCCTTTATGATCTGATTATTCATTGATGCATTGATGATTGATTATTATGTTTTACCCTAAAATATTATTTATTGGTGAACCTATACCCTAAGCTTTGTTTTATTTTTATTCTTATAATTCCTATCACGATACTTAATTAGTTTCTTTACTTTAATTCCCCTAAAAAAATAAATTGGTTGCTCAATAGTTTAGATTATATTAATTAATTAGGAATAGAAAGACTTGTTTACCTGTGGATTTGACCGTACTTCCCTATTTGCTTTAGTTAGAGGACTTAGGTTGATTAGGGGATATTTCCCTACCAATCACCATCTGACAAGTGGACCATTCAGGCTCTGTCCAGTGTCCGCCTACATGGGCCAATAGAGGCCTTCCACGTGTCAGGAGTTGATCCGTCCACCATGGACCAGTTGTGTCACGCCACGTGGCCTCCGTATGCCAAATAAGCCAAACGGCCACCTAGGCCCAATTTCCAAGGAAAGCCCAGTCAGCCCTAGGTTAACCTAAACATAGTATTTGGCACGTTTTCCTAGGTTATAAATACTCTAATTAATCCTCATTAAGGGGGATTAAGCAATTAAATTACTCTCACCTAGAGAACCTAAACACACTGATCACTGCTCCCCTAGAGGAACCAGATCTCCCAACCTTTACTTTTCCGCATTTATTACTCCACAAATAAGTACTAACTTGACCGTCGGAGGCGGAACTCCCACCACAAGGAGTCTCCGTTGTTTTGCAGGTACAGGCGCAAGGATACCAGTCCCGGAATTGTAACTCTCCCGCAGGACATCAGAAAACCCCAAAACATAGGTAATTATTTTAATTAGGAGATACGAATTTGTCTTGTCAGTACTTTATTAGCTCTTCAAAATCTATATGCAAGTTATTACTCGCAACATAATATAGAGGTTTACACAAACATGGAGACTCCTGAATGTTTATCTGGCTACTTAAACTCTGACGACCATACTCGATCAACGCCAAGCTTAGACAAAGAATTTTCTGGTGGAGGAGAGAATGAAAAAGTATGGGCTAAGAGTGAAGATATCAAACAGGAAGTCCATGAACTTCTAGAAGAGGTCAATCTCGGAACTAATGATTGTCCTAGATTTACTTATGTAAGTAAGGAATTACTCGATAAAAATAAGTCATTATTAATTGACATACTTCATAAATACAAGGATTGTTTCGCATGGGAGCATTACGAAATGCCTGGTATAGATCCTTCTATCATTCAGCATAGGCTTCCTAATAAACCTAGTTACAATCTTATAGTTTAGAATCCAAGACGCTTATCACCAAAATTAATTCCAAAAATAAAGGAAGAAATTTCCAAGCTCTTGGAGGTAGGATTCATACAACCCACCAGTAATACGGAGTGGATAGCGAACATTGTTCCTATGATGAAAAAGAATGGCAAGATTCGGATATTCATAGATTATAAACAGTGCATCCCCAAAGGATCAGTACCCCATGCCTATAGCAGATATGTTGATAGACGCCTCATCAAGACATAAGTTTGTATCAACGCTATTTGGTTTTGCCGGGTATCACCAAATAAGGATCGCTGAAGATGATCGCTTAAAGGCAACATTTAGATGCCCAGGTTCTTTCGGACTCTATGAATATGTGGCGATGCTATTTGGACTTAATAATGCAGGGGCAACGTATCAAAGAGCTATGAATCTCATATTTGATGAAATGATTGGCGACTTTATGGAGGTTTACATAGAAGATGTTTTGGTAAAATCCCATGATTTATCAAAGCATTTGGAACATCTCATTCTGGCATTTGAAAGGATGAGGAGTTCAATCTAATGATGAACCCCCCTTAAATGTGCCTTTGAGGTTAAAGCCAGTAACTTCTTGGGATTCATGGTCAATAACAATGGTATTGGGGTTGATCAGAATAAGGCTAAGGCCGTTCTTGAAGCATCACCCCCCAACCAATAAAAAGGAGCTCAAGAAGTTTATGGGACAAATTAATTATGTTTAAAGGTTTATCACTAATCTGGCTTGGAAAACGAATTGAAAGTGTTTTCTCCCCTTCTTAAACTTAAACAAGGAGAAGAGTTTAAGTGGGAACCAGAGCACCAAGAAGCCTTTGAACAAATTAAGAGGTAGCTGGCTACTCCACTAGTATTAATTCCTCCCTAACAAAATCGAAATCCATTAAGGTTGTATCTTTCAGCTGCAAAGGATTCTATTGCAAGCATGTTAACCCAAGAAAATGAACAGGGTCATGAACATGCAATTTCTATCTAAGCAGAATCTTATGATACTGAAACTAGATACACTAATGCTGAGATATGGTGTTTGAGTTTCTAAGATGCTTCCATCAAACTTAATCAGTATTCTATGGCTTTTCTAGTAGAAATTATTTCACCAACAGATGTACTCAAATACTTATTGAATCACCCTTTCATTAAAGGAAGGTTGTGCAAATGGAGTATGCATCTATCATAATTCGAGCTAACTTATATACCTCAAAATGCTGTAACAGGACAGGCGCTGGTTGACTTTTTGGCTGATCATCCACCTATGGAGAATGTCATGGTCCAATAAGTGAAACCATGGACAATGTTATTTGACGGATCCAATAGAAGAAAGTCAGCTAGAGTTGGAATTGTGATTTATTCACTTTTTGGTGTAGTTACTAAAATGACGATCACTTTTTGATGAGTGTCATTTATGGCAAGCATTTGATGAGTGTTTAGGTTGTTTTTACCTACTTTTGATAGCTTTCTTTTCTAATAAATGCTTAATTTTGTTCATTTGTTCATTGGTTTCTTTATTCTTGCTTATTTTGTGTTTTCGTCCACTTTTGTGGATTTTCTAGTGTTTTCCCCTTTTATTTGTTCCCTTCCTTTATTTATAGGTTTAAGGCGAAGCTCGAGACCCGTCATGATGATTCTTCGGGTTGGAAGAGGCTCAAGGTACAAAGTGGAAGCTTACTTATGGATCACAAAGCAAGAGATGCTTACTCCAAGACTTTATGCTTGTGCTCTCATTAATTCATGTTGTTGAAGCCACCGTAAAATTCATTTCAAATCTGCCATGCCTAGTGACGATCATGAGGAGTGCACCATGTACATCACGCACGCACTGAAGGAAGTCCCTTGCTCCAGCAGCGCGGGCGCGTAGGAATAAACTGTCGCGACACGGCAGCGACAGCCACGCCACGGCAGCCACCACCGTGTTACGGTAGCCGGCGCCGCGCCACGACAACTTTTAATTTTGCAAGAAGGTAGAATTCAACAGGTTGATTGTGCGGGGGTTGCGCTACCTTTGCGTGGGTGCGCAAGCTTTCTTCGCGAGCGCGCCACCTGAATTCTCTATTTCCGTACCTTAATTTTTGTGGGCGCGCAAGCTCGTGAGAGGGCGCGCCCGGATGGGTCTATTTTGGGATATTTGCCTTATTTTTATTGTATTTAGTTATACTATAAATAACTTTTCTCTATTATTTCTTAATTAAGCAATTAAGCAATTCATCAAGCAATTAATTCTTAGCTTAGTTGAGAGTTTCTCTCTCTAGTTTGGGGTTAGTTTTAACAGTAGTTTTAAAGAGAAAAAGTGAGGGATTTCAATGGTGATTTTAGAAATTGAAGATGCAAGGGTGACAATTATATTGAAGATCTTCTCAATTATTAATGAGTATTTCTTACTCTATCTCATCTTTTTGTTTTCTTTAATTTCATGTTTGTTTGATTTGGTTTTGATGATTGATTCTTGATTAGAGTAGTTGTTCTTCATGTTTGGTTGATTCTTGATTGCAATTATTTGTTTATATTAGATGATGATTGTTAGTGTGTAGTTGTTTCGCTAGGGATTGGGTAAAACTTGTATGATTGATTGATTGTGATTAATTTGGGAATTGAATTGATTGATTGTTGAGATTAAAGTGATTAATGTAAGTTTTCATGTGCTTATTTGATTATGCCTTGAGAACTATGCTAGATTGCATCGTAGATCCTATTGAAATGACCACTTGATTTAGGATTTGAAATTGTTGATTAGTTTGAATTGTGATTCTCCTAGTTTGTTATTCATATAGGAAACCTAGCTTTATGGTTAGCAGATAGCTCTTTGATTCCAATTGATAGCTCTTACCATTACTCTTCACAACTATTGATTGGCTTAACCTTCCTAAGTTGTTGTAATTGTCATGATTACCTGTTGATCCCCATTAACTAGTGTTTCATTTGTTTGCTTCTTTGTTTTGGTAGTTAAATAGTGTTACCTCTTCACCTTCGCTAGCTTAGGCACACATTGAAAGCATTGAACATAATCGTTCCTAGTGGTTCGACCCTTAACTTACCTCTATACATGTATTTAGGTTTGTTAAGTGATTATAAATTTTGTTTGACCTTAGGGAGGATTAGTTAACGACCAAGTTCACCCTACGTCACTTTCTCAACTCAATGCACAAATAATAGATCAGAGTTTGAAGCCTTAATGATTGGTTTGAGAACTCTAAAAGATATGGGAGTTACAAGGGTAAGTGTTAGGCGATTCATAATGAATACAAAGGAATTTCACCTCTGGCGATGACCTTTTCATCTATTGTTCAAGAGCTTATCAATGATTTTGAATTTATCCAGGTCTCTCATATCCCAAGAGAAGAAAACAAAGAGGCTGACTTTTTGGCACAACAAGCATCGCTGCCTGATTCTGAAAGTTTCGATGAATCAATTATTCATATAAACACCTATAAATTGAAACATTTAGATGAGAAAGTGAAGGCAGAAGTGCACAAATACAATATCTATCCTTGCTCAGGATATAGACTAGATAAAGGAGATTAAGGAGTATTTAAAAGACCCTTCAGAAGGAAAAGTTCCAGCAAAAGTTAGGCTAGCAGCTACTAAATACTTCTTTATGGGGAGTAAGCTGTACAGGAAAGATCCTCAAGGCATTTTCCTAACGTGTGTTGGAACAAAGAAAGTGTTAACCATTTTAGCAGAGGTTCATCACGGAATTTGTGGGTCACACCAAGCAAGAAATAAATGAGGTGGTTAATCCATCACATGGGATTTTATTGGCCTTCAGTTAGACAAGATTGTTTGCAGTATGCATGGAAACGGTTGTAAACAATGTCAAAGCTTTAGACCAATAAGTAGGGTGCCAGCAATAGAATTGCACCCCATTATCGAGCCCTAGCCTTTCAGAGGTTAGGCGATGGATGCAATTGGTCCTAGTAAACCTCCCTCATCTGCCCACCATGAGTATATTCTGATAACCATGATTACCTTACAAAATGGATTGAGATCCATGACTTCAAAAGCTTAAATGCAAGGGCGATAATCTTTTTTTTTGAAAAGAAAATCTTTACAAGATATGGGATTCCCGAATCCATAACTATGGATCAAGCAACCATGTTTACAGGAAATAAATTCAATTCCTATCTCAAGGAATTCTATATCCGAAAAATTCATTCAATCCCTTATTTTGCTCATGCCAATGGTCAAGCAAAAGCCACTAATAAAGTAATCTCTAAAGGGATTGCTAAGATGGTGGATGAAAATCCTAAAAATTGGCATATTCTCTTGCACTATGCTACTTGGGCATATAGAACATCAAAGAGAAATGTAATATGAACTACTCCTTACCAACTAATGTATGGACATAAGCTTGTTATACCAGCAGAGCTAAGCGCTAATTACACCATGATAGCTATACAAATGGGTATAAACTGGGAAGACTATCAACAATCTATGTTCATTGAATTGTTGGACGTTGAGGGTGAAAGACTCCAAGCGCTAGCTAAAATCGAAGCTCAGAAAAGACAGGTAGAAAAATCTTATAACAAAAAGTTGAAACATAAAATCTTTTTGGAAGGAGATTTAGTGCGGACGATGAAACTTTTGGAACATGACTATAAAGACCATGTCATTGGTAAATGGTCTTCTAAATAGGAAGGTCCATTCAGAGTTCATAAAGTCATGTTTGGGAATGCCTATTTACTACAAGAGTTAGATGGGGAAATGTTTCTAAGGGAACTTAATGGAAAGTTCTTAAAATAGTACAACCCAAGTATATGGGAACAGTATTAAAAATTAACAACAAAAGCATCCATCATTAGAGGCTTTGACAAATAAAATGTATTGTTTACAAGCGAATGGACTTTTCAGCCATTGCTTTATGTTTAATCTCAGAAAGAAAAACCTTGCATTTGTTCATCAACGCCTTCTATTTACCATGGTGATCAAATTGAGACAAAGTTTCTTAAACTATTGGAGCACTCTCAGATATCTGGCTCTTCAATTGTTTCTTCTCTCTTCTACGATCCTGAAGCTTTTGCTCTACCATAGCTCTCTTGGCTTGAAGTTTATTCTCCTTTTCCAAGATCTTATCAATCCCAGTGCGCAGGTGGTCCAGTTCTACGTCTAACTCCAAGTCTTTCTTCTTCAAAATATCTCGTTGTTGGAAAACTTGGGACACTTGTTGGGATATATCAGAAATTATTAAAGGAAGAAGAGATGATATTTTGCTAGCCAATTCAACAACACATGCCTAATTGACGATGGATAAGTCCTTCCATACAACTGGATCATTACTTCCCAGCATAAGAACTTGAGCCATAAGTTCCAGAGATAGCTTGATCTGTGTACTTGGTGAATCTTGCAACTCTACTCTCTCACAAAGACCTAGAACTTCTTTAAGAAGCTTGGCCTCTAGAGATGTAGATGGTGGGATTTATATATGTTCAACAGTTAAGCATGAGTCAAGTGAAGGCTATATAAGCATGATAACTTTACAGGGCTAGAATGTTTACATTCATTTGACGCTTGCTTTGTTGAAGTCTTGTTGCTCTGAATTCCTTGATTAAAGGTTGTCAATGCTGAAAATAATAAAGATATTAGACATCAACAAGGAGACAGAAAAGGAATTTTGTCATTTACCTAAATCTAGAGATGCACTCTTTTGTGCAAGAGCTTCCTTACATTTATGGTGTCACTTTACACCATCACTAGAATGGACTCCATGATTTCTAGTTCAACTTCATCCTGAATCTCCACCTCCTACTCTTGAATCATTATAGAGGGTTTTGCTAATTCAGGCAAAGATTCTGAAGTTGGAACAAATGGAGAGTCATTATTCCTTTGTTCAGCACCATCCTGGACAGTTTTTCCCATGTCATGAACAGCGACAAAAGGTTGTTTTGACTCAGGCATGGACTTTGAAGTCACAAGTGATGGATTAGAAACTAGGCAATATTAATATCAACATTAGCATCGACAATTTGAGCGGGCTGGTCTGTTTGTATGGAGGTAGGAACTTCGGATTGTCGTGACTTAAAAGAAGAAACTGGAGTTGTTCTTGAAACTGAAGGTTTGAGGTTTGATTGGCGAGGACTTGCTTTTACACCCACATCATCTTTAACGTTTGAGGCTCTAGGTTTATCGTCAGATGATGAACTACACCTCAATGGCTGTTTGCCTGCAACAGCGCCCTGGTTCCTAAATGAACCAACATTAGCATCACCTTTTCTCTTCTTCTTATCAAGTCCTTGATTCGTTGGAGAAGAAGGTGCAGGATCACGAGGTGGTGACTTCTCTAATGACAGCAGGCTAGAAGTAGTAGTTTTCTCTAAGAGATCTGAATGGCTTGCTATATTTCCTAACTCTTCTTTGTCACTTTTAATTGAAACAAGGTTGGAAGGCGTGGTTTTTTCTGGAGATTTTCGTTTCTTTTTAGTATTGGGAGCTAGACCTAATATGAAAGAAATCATAGTAATTAACAAGGTACAAGAAGCTTGGACAAATCAGAGCTAATTCACGTACTGGTAAGAGGGATATAAGTAGTTTCTAGCTCTAGTTCTGTTTTGAATACAAATTGTGATGTTGTGTCGGGGCTTGACATGGGGATGTTCCTATGCCAATTACTCATTGATTTATGTAGGGAACTTGGGGTCGAATACTAGTAGAAAAACATAAATGAGCACCGAGAAATTAGCACCGGTTATTAAAAACCGGTGCCAAAAAAACAAGGTAGGAGTTAATTAAAGAGTAATTGCACCCGTGCGAATAAATTCAGCTTTTGGCATCCCTCAAATGACCAAGGGTTCAAAACCAGTGCTCAAAGCTAGTTTTGAACCGGTGCTCATTTGCATTCTCCAATCCAACCCTATCAGTGTGAGAATGAATGACACTTCTGTGAGAATCATCTATGGCCATATGTTCATAATTAAACTTTACAGCAATCTTAGATGAGCGGTTAATTTGATGATAAGCAGTCTTGCCTTTCATTTTGATTGAAGACCCATCAGTCTTTTTCTTACCTGAAAAGTAGATTGTGAGTGGAAAGTAAGAAGTAAGTGAAGGAAACACTTAGAGGAACTCATACCTGTAAAGTTTTCCACACTCACAGCAAAGTGTGCCTAGGCATCTTCAACAGCATGAGCTTGAAGTGGTCCACGATACCACCATTCATGATAACTCAAAGAAACTACATCTCTTAATTTCCCGGGTTGCAAAACAAGTTTAGAATATGTGAGGGAGTCACTCTTCTAAACATCTTCTTCATGGAATTTTGGCCTAGAATCCCAAGGAATGCTACATGTGGTGAATATTTAGGGGGGGTAGCAAGAGATTTGCACAAACCAAATTGTCTGGCTACCATATGAGGGCTGTAGACTTCAAAACCAAAATGTTATGGCTCTCCTACAGGTAAATCTCTGGAAGGCAACACATAAAACCAAAAAGGGGATTCCTCATCAAAAGTTACCCTCATGCCTACCTTTTTGAGCCATTCTTGAGTTTCATCAAAGACCCATATACTGTTAGGATCCGGATTATCCTTCCGGCTCATATATACCAACTAACAGGTAAACGGTCTAACTCCAGTAGACAATACATAACAAGATTTGGTTTAGGAACTTTTTAGTGGTCAAAATAGTTTAAGTATATCTCTGCATATGAACAACAGTTCACTTTCAAAGTTTTCTCCCTATAGTAAAGTTCGGATACATACAAAGCTGACTCAGCTGCCATCTCTTTCTTAACTTCCTCCTCGGTCTTCAGCAACCACAATAATCCACCCACATTTTCTAAGCTCTGACCTTCATTAAGAGCTTCTTTACATCTAAACAGACATTTGTATAATTGTCCTAATAAGATTGAACTTAGCAGTACAAAAGATTTGCTATGTGAAATGTTCATTACAAGTGGCAATAAAAGTGCAGAAATACCATTAGATTTGCACATCATTAAACGAATAAGAGCGAATAAATTGAAAAGTACCTCTTCCTCTCGCGACACCTTGGAAAAATATGATGATGATGCAAAGTATGAGGTATAGGCATTAAAGCCAATCTTGCTGCTTTTGGACGTTGCCAGCATTTGTTTCAGAAGGTTTGTGACTTCTATTATATAAAGGTCTAACGCCTTCAATTAGGATGAACACTCTTATTTGTTGACCTTTATCATCATAAGGTGATAAACCAATGTGAAAGGCCGTATCAGCAAGGGTGACAGTCATGCAACCCTGGCGTAGGATGAAATAGTTTAAAACGGGATCAGAGCGATATAAGGGCACATGTTAGCGATCCGTTAAATGGAATCTTTCCATACGTCGCCAGTATGAAGAAACTGAAAATTCTCTTCTATTCCCATGAGGAGTGGAATTTGGAATGCCGAATGAACCAACCCCTGGCTATGAGGTCTTGCACCTGACCTTTAATTGGATTCTGGCTTAAAACCCAATTTTCGTTTAGATGCAATTCATTGAATGCAGCAGGGCAGGGTGAACCTTTACCAAGGATACACTTGGTTAACTTAGGCTGAATTTCCTTTTGGAAATCTTGTAGATCATCAGAAGATGAAAGGTCAAAGTGAAATGCTGGCTTTATTGAGGTTGTGCCTTTCAAAACACCTTCTTTGGTGGTCAAAGATGAAATATGCCATAGGAAATCAAATCTGAAATTTTGGGGATATTTGCTTATCAACTCACACAGTTCATGAGCCTCAATCAAATAATCTTTTACCAGAAAGGATTTAAACACTTCTTACAAAGGAAGAGAAGTCATTTCACACTTTGCAAAGTTCAAAGATTGGAGGGTTAAAATTTTGGAAGATTAGAGACTAAATTGGTGATAGGATAGGGTGAAGGATACCTTAAAGGTTTTTATGGTTTTTCCAAGCGTTGGAGAGTTAGTCAAATTGTGCCGTTTGATTTTGTTCAGACACAAAATGATATAAATGGCTTGGCAGAGTCTGTCAAAAGAAATTGATTTTTAATTGGAATTGAGATATGCAACCTTAAACGAAAGAGTTTTAGGGCTCAATTTAGTAATTGGAAATCAAGCGATGAAAGTAAGAAATTACTAAATTACCCTTCGATGAGGCCTATTACATAACATTGTTTGTAGCCTTTTATGAGGTAATTGCTAGGTAATTCCAAAACTTATATTATCTTTAAAGTGACCAGAACATTTCTTTCAACTTATAAATATAGGTTGAGATCATTAAATCACTTTTTAATTAAATACGCAAGGTGTATCTTCTCTCTCAACAAAAATCTTTTGTCTGAAAGTCTACTTCAAATCTTCCTAAAAATATTACTTTCACCATAGTTATGGAGAGTCCAACCTCTAGCACAACCTAAAAAAGAGAAGCTTTGCTCGGGAGTTGAGGATAGCTAAGAGCTAAGGGTGTTAGCTTTAGAGAAGTGGGATCCAATGGAGAAGGATGCTAAAAGGGCAGAAGTTGCTGAATTTCATCGCTAAGCTAGATTTTGAAATGCAAGTTTCGGCTTTAATCCTGATCTGGTTTTAAGAGATGAGCCAGAGAGATGACGATGTACCTTCAAAGAAGAAGCGACAGAAGAGGAAGATGAAGATGAAGAGGTCTCCACCAAGAAGTTTGAGGAGGATGATAGTACTAGAGCAAGAAGATAGCTTTGATTTATCCTCTGATATGTTTGAGCCAACATACAAAAGCCCTAAAAGCCCCAATCACACTTGGGATTGAACAAAGGCTAGGGTTTACTGGTTTGACTTCTTTTGTGTAATTGAACTAACCTTTGGTTGAGGAGCTAAGTACTCAAACATGATGTGTTACATGTTCTTAGTTCTGTTGAAACTTAGTGCCTAAACATGTTTTTGATCATATCTTTACTCTTTGGAACTTAATTTCTATTTATGTCTGATCTTGGGTTGATTTAAATTATATATGGTCAATGAAAATTATAAATATTTTGTAAATATTTTGTTTATTTGATGAAGAGATGTAATTCATTTGTTGTAATTATACCCATCCAAATATATTTTTGATTTACCTAGAAATTAAATATGGGTTAAAATTATAATTAATTTCGCAATTTACCAAGTGACAGACAAATGTATTTTTTGTCATTTAATTGAAAAGACACTTCTAAATTCCCAATAAAAATTAAATGATCAGTAAAATTATTAACTTCAAAGTGGAAGTTACTATGTAAATTTTGTGACGGTTTAGTTCCAAATTCATTTCCCTTAATATGATATTTGGATAAACGACTTTCAAGAAGTTGGAGAGTTACGTGGTTTCATCACGATGTATTGAAGTAATGAAGAATTTTAACCGTAAAGGGAGTGGCGCAAGAGTGATTATAAATATAAGTAGTCACTTCACTCAAAATTTTCCCACTTCACTAAGCCAATTTTATTTCTCTCTCTTATTTTTTCTCTCTATAAAATTAATTTGTCAGAGTTTGTTCCCTTTCTTGAGATACTCGCATAGTAGAAGAGATAATTCCTGAAGAAATTCCACAAGATAATGACGAATTACAAGAGGATCAGAATCAAGTATAAAATAAAACGATTGCACCATGGCCAGTTTTTGTGCCTAAGAATAGTGTCGAATACCTTATGGAGGAATATAGTTCCATGAAATACCCTGGTGTTTGCCAAAATCATCATTTGGCTGTCGATCGATATCCTAAATAGGTTCAAAATTACAGAAAGAGGAAGAGAGGAATGCTAAAAAAGAGTTAACAAGAGATGGGGTGAGCGACCAGTAATCTTAAGAGACCCTACAGGCCCTGTCATCACCAATGCTTTCACTGTTGGTTCAGATGTTGAACTTCTCATAAATCACATCTTGCCTATGCTCATGGAAGACGATGACAAGGCAAATGTTGCATTAGTGTGCAAGGGTTGGGCACGAGAAGTAAGAGATGTTCATCCCCCTACATGTGACAGGTTGATCATGAAGAGGCTACTAGTCCGTTGCAGTAAACATTACCACGTTAAGGTGACTACAAGGCCAAATGAAGAAGCCCATGTTCTCAGATATTGGTGTGCCTGTGAGTGATGGGATAACTCAATTGCCTATCGCAACATAGTAGACTGGAGCCTAATGAGTCCTATTGAGGATGGGGATTTCGAAGACTATCTGACAGATCCTATTATGAAGAGGGGACTAGCGACACACCAAGATGATCTAAGATATTAAAAGGCGTCTTAAAAAGTATATCGATGTATATATTTAGCCTTAACTCCTTTTAAAAGAGCATACACAATTCAAAACTTATAATTTTTGAAATGCTCTCATTTTGTAATTATCTTATCTTTATAAATATTAAGTAATGTTTATATTCTGTATTTGATGCTTATAGAGTAAGACATACACAATGCTTTATATTTAGGCCTGAATTGTCATAATTTAGTTGGTTTCAAACCCTATCAACCACCCAAATTAGGGGGCATTTGTTACACCCAAAAATTAGATTTTTGACTTTTTTATGACTTTATTGACTTTGACCCTGTTAAGAAGTTTTTAGAGTTAGTAAAAGGTCTTTGGGATAATTTTATCAAAAAAATAACGGCAATTGGGCTAATATCACATAGAAGCCCAATAATATATGGGCCGGATTAGAAGGCTAATGGATGATTATAATTTTCAAAGAAGTGTTGGCGCCAAGAAGCATAACCGTACAACAGTTATGGGATTCAGCCATAACCGCTCCATTTTTACTATAAATAAAAGTGTAAGGATCGAAAGGAGGATATTAGCAAATCAATCAACAACAAGCATTTCATCTCTTTTAAGCTTTGTTCTTAGCTTTCGTAATTTCCCTTGGCTTAGTAGCCAAGCGATAGTGTAGTTTATCACATAGCATGTATTGAAAATCGTTCGTCTTTTCCAATTGTATAATCATGGAGGTAACCTCTCCTTCACTTTTACAATTATAGACCTGACTCTATCCTTCAATTATGGAATGCATTTGTATCTTTTGTCATATGTTTATCTACTCATTTGTTTGAGCAATCTAACTTATTTTACTTCTTTTGGGAAAACTTCCTTATTGTTTTATTTTACGTTAGCAAGGATATCAATCTTTGAAACTGATAACTCGAGGGGCAGTCCCCTAATACTTGAGAACAAGAAAGAGTATTTAACTTGGTGGTAAAGAATAATATTTACCTCAACAACTCTATTTTGCGAAATTCATTAAAAAAATAAAAATAAAGAATGCATCCTATATATGAGATGTGTGACCCCAAATTCAAAGCTTAGGGAACCTTCTTTTTAGGTAGCCAGTATGATTTTTTATATTTTATAATACGATTAGTTAAAATTAGTTAAAGGTCAAACTTGTAATAAAAAATTGATGATATTGATAACCATTAGTGTTTGATTTTTCGTGTACAGGTTATTAGTGCTCATTTTTATAAAATTCGAAGTCTCAATACCCTCATGCATATATCAACTTATTGTGAAAATTTTTGTTTTTTATTATTTTTATGGAAAACGATTTTTTATACAATTAAAACTAAAATGGTCGAAAAAAGGACTTTGCTAAAATTCCATCATTCATTCTTTATAGTTTCCTTATGCATTTTTTCCAATTATCATTGCTTCCATTTTATATCCTAAAAGATGGTGATGCATTTAAGAGATACAACCAACAATCAAACCATGTATACACACTCTCAAACTCACTCGTGGTCAGTCGAATTCTATTTGATTTTAAAATTAGGAAACCGACACGTACAGTGCTCTAGGGGGCTATGGAACACACAAAGGTAGAAAAGTTAGAAAATGTATATAAAAAAATTGGAAATAACAAATGAAAAGAATGAGAATATTACCTTTGGCTTTGAGTAGCTATCTTGAGAAATCAGAAAATAAAGTGTCAAATATGGCCGATGTAAGGTGATTAATTGAGGCAAGAAGATCTTCTATTATATATATATATATATATATATATATATATATATATATATATGTATGTATGTATGTATGTATGTATGTATGTATGTATTTATTTTTGAATTATATTTATTTTTTCCTTATTAAAAATAAAACCTTTTTTTTAGATTACTTTTTTTTTTTTTTTTTTTTAATATCTATGAAAAGGCAATAACAATACTTGAATAATTTGCACTTCTTTTAGAGATTTTTCCCCAAAAAGTTCCTCCTCTTTACTTTGTGAAGGGTGAGTGGTATTTATTGGAGTAGATACGAGCTAAAATACAAAATTCAAAAAAATATTGCTTAATAAATACAGAAGAATACTAGAGTTTAGTAAATAAATATTGTAATAAATTTTGTCTCATTTGGTAATCTGATAAATAACATTTAGATTGATAAAAAAAATGGATTGGTTTATCCAAAAAAAAAAGGATCATGAGCACGCTTGTCCAAATGATTTATATGACGAATCCATATAGTAGATTAAGATAAACAACAAACACTAATTTTTTTATTTTCGTTGCTAAATTACAACCAAGGCTTACCATCTTCTTCTTCAACATGGATTTGGCATATCATATGTGTAGTAATGGTTGAGGTATTTTTGTTTAGAGTCACTCTTTCATTGTCGAATATTATTTTCATCTTCATGTATTGACTTAACTAGATAGAAAAACTAGACATGCAAACCTTACACTTGTTATTTCTGACTGTATAGAATAGAGAAGAAATGTGGCATGAAATTTGTGGTTGTAATAAAGCTTTTGTGAGGAGTTGGAAGAAGGAGGAAGATGAAGTTAGGAAGGGTATGTATAACGCTAATAACAAAGTCTTTTAACAAATTTTAAAAAAAATTAAATAAATAAAAAAAAGTGTCATTTCTTTGGGGCTTGTATTGAAAGTAGTTGCATGCATTTGTATTTTCCGTGCATGCATGCAAATTTTGTCCCTTTGTTGTTCTTGTTTCTATCTTATTTCTATAATTATTTTTGTAAAAAAATGATGATTGAAAATAGGAAAAATTGTCAAAAATAATACGACCTTTGACCGGTCTTCCAAATATAAAACAACTTTTTTATCATTCTAAAATAAAACGACCCTTGACATACATCAGCTCAAAATAGAATAAAAAACTGGTAACCAGTTTAAAAGATTAAGCCGAACATGTGTCATATTGTGATTGGCTATAATTTATTTTTTTTAAGTTTCAATTTTTCTCTTAAAAAAATGATTTGAATTTTTATAAAAATTCCCTCCCCTCCCTGTTCAGCCCCTCCACCTCCCCCTCCATAACTTTTGGCCGGAACACAAACAAGCTACACCCACCAACCACCATTTTTCGTCTAACACCACCAAGCCACACCCACCAGCAGCCACCATTTTGTATAGAGACAAAAGAGAGTTTGATTGTATAGTACTCCCTCCATTTCATATTAATCGCAATACTTTCCTTTTACATCTGTTTCATATTAATTGCAACACTTCTATATTTGGAAAGGACCCACTATTATTTTTATAATTTCTCTCTCCCACTAACCCCACTTTCACTAATATTTTATAATTTCTCTTTCCTACCAACACCATTTACACTAATTTTTATTATTATTTCTCTCTCATACTAATAATACTTTATATTATAAAAATCCTCCTTTGCGCCCCATCTTATAAATTTTCTTAAACTTTGTGAATACCCTATTGTTGTGATTAATACGAAAAGGAGGGAGTATGTGAGTGTTGATCTGAGTTCTGCGAATTGGTTGAGGAGGTGCAAGACAATATTTTATCTTACTCAATATTGACTTAATGATTCATCTCACTGAATGACTAAGTTAATCAATTAAGTGGTGTTTTCGAAATTAAATCGGAAAATTAGGTGGTGAATCATGACGTGAAATTAATCGATTAAGTGGGTTCACCGGGGAAGGAGACTATGGGCACATCGGGGGCTGGATGGGGAAAGGGAAATGGAGCGCCTTAAGGGTGGGGTACAGAGAGGGGCGATGGTGTTGGGATGGAGGAAAGGAAGAACAGTCGTTGGGGGCAGCCGGAGAAGGGGGCCTGTTAATAGGTTGGGGGTGGTGGTTTAGTTTTATTTTTTAATTAAAATAATTTTTTAAAAAAAGAAAATGTAAAAATTAAAATAAAAAACCTTCTAATCACATTGCGACACGTGTCACAATTAACCTATTAAACAGGTTACTAACCGGTCATGTTCTATTTTGAGCAGATATATGTCAAAGGTCGTTTTATTTTGGAATAATCAAAAGGTTGTTTTATTTTTAGAAGACCTGTCAAAGGTAATTTTAGTTTTGACAATATTTCCTTGAAAATATTATTAGTAATAACAATAGGATAGTATTACTTGAAATCAATAGTAGTATTTTTTTGGTAATAGTAAAACTAAGGAATATTTAAAAATCTACCTGAGGTTAATAAGTTGTAAAAAAATATAGAACGGGTCGCGATTTAATAACTTCGCGGATTAGAGGATCAATATTTAATACTTTCGACTATGATATATGAGGACCTATGCATCCCCGATTACAAGACGTTTCAAACAGAATAATTGTTTTACGTTATCGGTAACAATTATTATTTTTACAAGATAAATTATTACTAGACAATTATACGATTGGGATATGATAAAAATCACATAAAAAATTTACTCCCTATAAAAGTGAGATTTCCTTAGCCACAATCACCACTTAATTCTTATATACCCTAGATACACATTCCTTTCTCTTTCCTCTTCGGCTTCCAGTAACCAAAACCGTCCACTTCCCTCTCCATTTGAGGACCATTTTCGAGTGCTAAATTTATATTTAGCTTTGATCATGGCGTTAGTGGTGTTACTAATGGTGTTATGATGTTCATAATTATGAAAAAATGACGATTTGAAGTTTCTGGCATGGAGTGTACAAGGTTCGAGTTTCTACTTCAAACTAATATCATGTTTTATTTGTAAACTACAGGTACTAATTGTAAGAATTTTGTGTATTCTTAAATTATAAATAAACATCACTTATATTGGTCTCGTATACCTAATTATTGCGGTTGTTGTCAGTATAATCAACTTTATTGTTATAATATAAAAAATTATACAAAACTTATTGGTTAAATAAAAGGAAGTAAAAATAACATGGGGAGTAAGGGATCAAAATTTGGTGTCTACAATAAGCACTGTTTTTAGCAACACAAATAGCAACCTGTGAGTCACAATATAAAGACATAGGTGGAACAAGTCGCCCCCACAATAGAAAATCTGCTAATAAGTGTTTTAACCACTCCACCTCTTGCTTGGCCAAGTCAAAAGCAATGAACTCAAACTCCATAGTTGATCAAGAAATACAAGTCTATTTTGAAGACTTCCAAGACACTGCTGCTCTACATAAAGTGAAAACATATACACTAGTGATATTAACCTTATATCATTGTCAAACACCCAGTTTGTATCACAATTATATCCTTCTTACACAGCAGGAAAATTAACATAATGCAAACCTCAATCTATAATGCCTCGAAGATCTAAGATCATTCTAATGTTCTCTATTAAAGTTATAGCTAGGTATCTCGACTAAGTCTACTAACTACATAAGCTGTGTCAGGTCGAGTGTAGTTCATAAGAAACATTAAACTCCCAATTATTTTAGCATACTTTGTTTGTGACACACTATTGCCATTGTTCTTTTTCAAGTTAATGCTAGCATCATAAGGAGTTTTAACATGCACATCATTATAACTATTAAATTTCTCTCTCACTTTTTCCACATAATAAGATTGAGACAAAGAGAAACCATTACTAATTTTGGTAGCTCTAACTCCAAAATTACATCAATTTCACCTAAATCTTTCATCTCAAACTAGGATGAATGTGATTTTTTTTGTATCATAAATAGCAGCAATATATGTACCAAAATTTAACATATCATCTACATATAAGCAGACAATTACACAATCAGATCCAAATATTTTGGAGTACACACACGCATCAACATGGTTATTCACAACAAATTCAAAACTAAGTATTGTTTTTTCTCATACCACTCTTTTGGAGCTTGTTTTAATCAATACAATGATTTTTTTAACTTACACACTTTTTGTTCCTATCTAGGAACCATAAAACCTGGAGGTTGAACCATATAAATTTCCTCCTCTAAGTCACCATTTAAAAACGCAGATTTTACATCCATTTGATGCACAATCGATCAAATTATAGCTAAAAGCTAATGCAAGCAAAGCACATATAGTAACGATCTTAGTTATATGTGAGTAAGTACAAAATAAATCAACACCAAAATTTTGTGTGAACCCTTTAATCACTAGTCTTTCCTTTTACATTTCAACTGTACCATCAAATCTAAGTTTTCTTTTAAAAATCCATTAATAACTAATGGCTTCACCTTTAGTCGAATAAACTAGTTCCCACATTGATTAGACATAATAGACTCTATTTCACTATTAATTTCTTCCTTTAAAAAACTAGCATCAATTGAACTCATAGCCTCTTCAAACGTTTTAGGATGATCATCAAACAAATGATAACAGATAACAAGTTCATCTAATTCATCTATATCATTGAGTTCAGTTAACAAAGTAGTTTAAAAATCAGGACCAAAACTAGTTTCAATTATACGTCTCTTGATTTTTCTAGGTTGTACAACATCATCATTTTCAACAATAGAGAAGGAATAGGCATAGAATAAGAGGAAGGAATAGTCATAGACACATCAAGAGAAACTTTATTTTTCTTCAACGGGAAAACATGCTAAAAAATTTCAACATCTCTAGATTCGCACATTGATATATCATTTAAGCACATGAATCTATAAGATGCACTATTTCCAGCATAACCAACAAATACAACATCAACAGTTTTAGATCCAATATTTTCCTATCTAAAAGAAGGTAAAGCAACTTTAGCAAGACACCCCTACACTTTCAAATATTTAAGGTTAGTCGAATGGCCTTTCTACAATCATAGGGTGTTTTATCAAGCTTTTTAGGGGCACTTTAAGTGGCAGAAAGAATGGCCTCCACCACATATTGCAAACCATAACTAATTAACGTAGCATTCATCATCTCCTTTAGAGTTCTATTTTTCCTTTCAACAATGCCATTTTGTAAGGGAGAATATGGATCAAAAAGCTCATGGATAATTTTATTCCATTTTCCTCGCAAAGTTCCTTTTAAAAAGGTGGTTCTATCTCTCCCCCTTATTAAACCTAAGTCTTTTAATCATACACTCCAACTGGTTTTCAACTATTACTTTATAAATTAAAAACATTTTTTCAGCCCCATCTTTGGTATATCTAGAATGGTCATCAGCAAAAGTATTATAACACCGTTTGTCGACTCTACTTTCAGTATTCTTAAAGTCAGCTAAGTTTGTATGAACCAATTCAAGCAATTGAATTTTTCTATTTATTAACTGCTTTGAAAGGTTTCTTGGAATGTTTAGCTTCAACACAAATTTCACATTTATGACCATTACCAATAAGACTGGGAATTAAAGACATCTTTTGCAGTCCACCAGGCAGATATCCCTTCTCAACAAATTCCCCATTACGAGACAAAACTAACTTATCACCTTTAAAAACAAGTTTCACATCAACCTTGATAAGAAGGGCACCAGAAAATAAGTTTCAACGAAGGAAAGGAACGTACAAAACATTTTGCAAAGCAAAAGATTTTCTAGAATTTAACTTAGCTTGAGAAGAATTTTTTTCCTTTATCGGAACCTCGAAGCTGCTGGAATTGCCCATGAAAACCTAATCAACCCTTGCAAACTCATGAAACTCTATAAAGAGGTCTTTGTCTGAACATAAATGTTTGGTGGCTCTTGAGTCAACGACCCATTTTGCTTTGTTGTCAACTAGGTTGATTTCATAAACTACTACAACAATGTCATCATCTGATTATGAGCTTGATTTTTTGTTCTGGTCCGATTTCTACCCGTTGTCAGTGGAATTTTTACATTTGTAGCATTGCCATCCTTTGTGGCCTTGCTTTCCCAAACATAGTAGCCACCATTGATCTTCTCAAACTTGTTGTTTTCTTGAAATTATTACCATTCTATTATGAACTCCGATCGGTTTCTGATTCTAGTTCTTCTTGGAATTTGTTGCAACTTTGTTTTTGTAAAACCTCGACCCCAAATAAATTAGGGAGGGGCATATTGTCACAAAATGTGCATCAAGGGACAACAATTGTCCTTACAAACTAACACAAATCCTTCCGGTGCACTGATGTATAAAAAGTTATATCGCAAGTGCATGATGTCTGTTATTAGCAGAGACTTTGGAAATACGGGTCGAATCCCAAGTTCTATTAGTTTTTGCCCAATTATTATAAAATATTTCAATAAACGAAGAGTGATTTGGAAATTAATTAACTAAACTAGGACAATATTGAAAATAAGGTTGTTCTCAAATAAATAATGGTTTAGGGCATACGTTTAGTCCACCATGCTTATACCAATCCATGAAATGCAAAAAATTCATATATAAATAAACTAGGTCAAATACTTAAGGCACTTATTAATCCTATGGTCAAGATTAACGCTTACGAATTAATATATGTTGTACGGTTGAAATACCTCAATGATTGGATTAATGAAGAACAATAAACTAGGGTTCAATAATGGAGAAGGAAAACTAAGAAAGCGTTTAATCTCTAAAATAAAGCGTAAGAGGAAAAATAAAATCCGCTCAAGTATTTATATTAAAGCCTAATCCAAAGTAAAAATAAATAAGTAAATAAAACAAGGAAATAAAAATAATAAATGTCGTCCTATGACTGGTCACTTGGAGAGTCAAAGTCGGTGGAAGTCGAATAGCACAATGTTCCGCACGCAAAACCCAACGCCCGATGGGTGGGTGCTAGTCAAGTGATTGAAGGCTGCGACAAAGTCAATGTCAACCATTGCCCGAAAGTTTTCCAATGGGCCAAGCAGATTCAAAGGCTCGTGTGTGCGGCAGACCCATTGCCCGATGGTTGGGCGCTTAACTGGCAGATTCGCAAGACTGAATTTGAATTGATGTAACTCAGGATCTAGGAATTTTATGAAGGAATACAACCTATTGTTGGAAAGTTATTCAAGTCTAGTTTCTAACCCAACTTGAATCACTTCAATCTAATTTGTAGAACTTGAGTTATAGTTGAAATAGTGCACAAGGGTCCTTTTTTGCCTCATTATTCATCAGTGTTTTGCATCATTTTCACTCAAATTCAATATAGATTAGCACATAGTGATCCCTTGAGGATTGTGTAATACCCGTATATTCTACGATTTAATAAAATATAAAATTAGAGTTGTTGTACGTTTTGAAATATATTTTCTTGTTTGATAAAATTTATATGATAATATATGTATGTATATCCCTTTAATTAACTCTATTATATAAAAAAGGGTTGTCGTATTATTTTGCTTGTGCGTGAATTCCATAATCCAACCCCAAAATTGATTCGTTCTTAAAGTTATTCTTTCTTTTTTCCAACCTCCATGTTAATATTTCATTCTCCAAACTCCATCATCATAAAAGTCCCACATTCCCACGATACGTTTGTAAGCTCACAAATTACAACGTTGGTTGTATACCTTGTCTTGATGTTGTGGTTCGATTGTAACTCGTCGGAAGGTAAACACACGGATCTACTTTGGAATTGTTTGATTATAATTTAATTGTATTATTTATTATATGCAATCACACGAAACTTTTAAGATGTGTGTGTTATATTTCGTCTTATTATGTGTGATATGATTTATGATTTGTACTCTTTGTATATATGATTAATTATTATGATATTGTATGATTTATTTGAATATCGTATTATTTTTGTTGTATATAATTGATTGTACAATTATTTCTAGGGTTTTTAATGTTGTTGCTCTATGGAGTACTATTTTATCGAGGTTTTAGGGTTATTAATGCAGAGCATTATTTTGAAAAATTTGTCAATAATAAGTCAACCTTTGCGTAATTAGCTCAAAATAAGCCAATTTTTTATAGTTAACTTAAAATAAGTCGACCTTTAACGTGTATTTTCTTTTAATAGGCCAAATGACCTACACCCTACCAAACAAGTCATTTTTTTAATTACAAATAATTTATTTAATAATATTAAATTTAATAACTATAACTATATTTAATAAACAAATTATAAAAAATTTAAAAAAAAACAGCCAGCTCCTTCCGCTCACCCCCTGCCAGCTGCCGCGCCGGCGACCACCTCCCTACCCCGGCGCCGGCGACCCCACTCCCCTCCCTTTCCCCCAACCCACGAATTCTCTCTCCTCCTCTTCCACCTAACCACCATCACTTCACTCTCACCATCTCACCCCAACTCTCGGCGTAACAATCCACCACCACCCACTTTCTGCCACCCCTGAACATATCGCCACCGCCGTAACCACCATGGAATCATCGTCGTTCGAATCAGTGACCTAGACCCAAACCTCATTTGAGCCTTCTCATACTCCTCTGTTTCACTCCTCCTCTTCATCCTCAACACTCTCTACCACTCTCTCGTCGCAAATCGCTCCAATACCGCCGTCTGGCTTTACACCCACGTCGTCCCTTTCTACCTCGCTGACGCTATTCTCCTTGCCATTCGCAACATCCATGCTGCACTTCACAAAGGGACGACAATGGGTTTGGGGGTTGGGTTTAGGATTTAGAGGTTGGGTTTAGGGACGGGAATGGGGAAAGGGAGGGGATGGGGTCGCTGACCCGAAGGAGGTAGGTGGTTGCTGGAAAGGAGAGAGGGCGAGCAGTGGGTGGTGGCTAGGATTTTTCTTTTTTTTTTTTTAAGTTTTATTTTGTTTATTTTATTTATTTTGATATATTTAGTTAATTGTAAATTGAATTTTTTCAAAATAATCAATCAAAACTAAATCTTAATTATTTTTATAAAAAAAGACCAACCACCTAAAAACACGTGTCATATTTTACCTTAACAATCGATTACCTTCTAATCTAACAGGTTTTGACTTATTTTGAGAAGATATCTAATAAAAGTTAACTTATTTTGAGTTATTCCAAAGGTTGGCTTATTTTGGGCTAACCACGAAAAGGTTGACTTATTCTTGAAAAAATTTCCTATTAATTTTATGTTGTGAGTTAATTATATTTGGGAATTAGTTTTATTGCCATATAAGAGTTGAGATATACTATGATTGAATCGAGTTCGAATTGTTATATTATTTGGGAACATGTGCCATTATTAAGATATTATTTATTACCTTATCAATGGTTATATGATCGATGTATGACATCAAAAGGTTGAGTATTATTATTTTGTTCTTGGTTAGAGGCTCGGCACTATAGACTTTAGTTCTTCGTATGTTGGTAAGGAGATGATAATTTTAGGTTAAGAAGGAGATACAATCTTTATTTATTTTTTTATGGTACCCTACAATGGGATTTGGCTCGTATGTTGGTCATGGTTTAAGGTGTATTCTGGTTATTGAGAGTATTCAAGTTTTTATACTTGTTGGTTTATTTATTCGAATTACCCATGTCCAAAGCTAGGTATAGAACAAAGAGCACGACACACTTATTGGTTAGAAAAGTTTATTGAGTGAAGGATTGTATTATTTTTCGAGGCTTAGTTGATAAAGGTTATTTTAAGAGTACAATGTGTGTAATGTAGTTTCGAACTACAATGATTAATTGTTGAGCTAGTAATCTTAATTAATCCATTATTCTTTGTATTCTGATATGTGGTGATTACTCAGCTTTTTGCTAACATGTGTGTTATTTTGTTGTGCTACTTGTGATTGCGGCCATGTCTTTTTCTTATGGTGGCCTTGCGACGATCTATTTTGGAATTTTTCCTTGATGGTGAGCAGTCAAATTTGTCTGAACAGGTTGATCAAGTGATCGTAGCTAAAGGGTCTCAAGTGTTTCAATTAGTATGTTATAACGAGTTTGTAAAGTTGTATAAATAGCTCACTTAGATTATTGAGTTGTACAATTGGGATTTTGTAAGCCATAGCACTTGACAATTTGTTGAGTGTGATGGTAATACCTTTGATTTAGATGTATGCTTCCACAATTTATTCAAAGATTGTTTATTTTTCCTTTAATTCTTATTTATTGTTAGTTAGTAAATCGGGGGTGTTACAAAATGGTATTCAGAGCCTAACTGCTCGTGGGATTTACACAAGCATCTTCATATCCCAACGTGGTTTTATATAGGAATGAACCTATTAATTAAAAGTTAGGATTAAAATGGACATAGGTTAAGCCATTTCAAGAGTGTTTCTCTATATGCTTTTTTTTTGTTATGCGTTTTTCTATATGACTAGCTTTGAGTTCAAGGACAAACTCCTTTTAAGGGGATAGTATGTAATACCCTTAATATTTTAGTACTCTATCTATATATTTTATAAAGAAAAGTTTGGTTTAGTTTTTACTCTCTTTAAAATTTACAAGTTATTTTCTACTTTCAGTTTCGAGGATGAAACTTATTTTAAGGAGGGTAGATTATCCTAAATTTTTCTATTTTAAGTTTCGAGGACGAAACTTGTTTTATGTAGGGTAGATTGTAATACACGTATATTTTACGATTTGATAAAATATAAAATCAGAGTTGTTGTATGTTTTGAAATCTATTTTCTTGTTTGATAAAATTTATAAAATCCTATGCTTATTGATTGGATCTTTATAAAATCCTATGCTTATTGATTGGATAAAATATGTATGTATATCCCTTTAATTTACTCTGTTATTAAAAAAAAGGGTTGCCATATTATTTTGCTTTTGCTTGAATTCCATAACCAAACCCAAATTTAATTCTTCTTAACAGTTTTTCTTTCCTTTTTCCAATCTCCATGTTAATATTTTATTCTCCAACCTCCATCATCATAAAAGTCTCACATTCCCACAATACGTTTGTAAGCTCTCAAATTACAACGTTGGTCGTATACCTTGTCTTGAATGTCGTGGTTCGATTGTAACTCGTCGGAAGGTAAATACACGAATCTACTTTGGAATTGTTTGATTATAATTTTATTGTATTATTTATTATATGTAATCACACAAAACTTTTGAGATGTTTGTGTTATATATTTCGTATTATTATGTATGATATGATTTATGATTTGTACTATTTGTATATATGATTAATTATTATGATATTGTATGATTGATTTGAATATCATACTATTTTTGTTGTATATAATTGATTGTACAATTATTTCTAGGGTTTTTAATGTTGTTGCTATAGGGAGTATTGTTTTATCGAGGTTTTATGGTTATTAATGTAGAGTATTATTTTTGGGTTGTGAGTTAATTAAATTTGGGTATTAGTTTTATTGCTTATAAGAGTTTAAATATAATATGATTCAATCGAGTTCGAATTGTTATATTATTTGGGAACATGTGCCATTATTGAGATATTATTTACTAGCTTATCAATGGTTATTTGATCGATGTATGAGATCAAAAGGTTGAGTATTATTATTTTGTTCTTGGTTTGGGGCTCAGCGTTATAAACCTTAGTTCTTTGCATGTTGGTAAGAAGATGATAATCATGGGTAAAGAAGGAGATACAATCTTTATTTATTTTTCTATGGTCCCCTACAGTGGGATTTGGCCCGTATGTTGGTTATGGTTTAAGATGTTTTCTAATTATTGAGAGTATTCAAGTTTTTATACTTGTTAGTTTATTTGTTCGAATTACCCATGTCCAAGCCTAGGCATAGAACAAAGAGCACAACACACTTATTGGTTAGATTAGTTTATTGAGTAAAGGATTGTATTATTATTCGAGGTTTAGTTGATAATGGTTATTTTGAGAGTATAATGTATGTAATGTGGTTTAAAACTACATTGATTAATTGAAGAGCTAGTAATGTTAATTAATCCATTAATTTTTTTATTTTGATATGTAGTGATTACTCAGCTTTTTGCTAGTGTGTGATTTTTTTTGTTGTGCTACTTGTGTTTGCGGTCATGTCTTTTTCTTATGGTGGACCTGCCACGATCTATTTTGGAAATTGTCCTTGATGGTCAGCAGTCAAGTTTGTCTAAATAGGTTAATCAACTGATCGTAGGTAAAGGGGCTCAAGTGCTTCGATGAGTATGCTATAATGAGTTTGTAAAGTTGTATAAGTAGTTCACTTACATTATTGAGTTGTACAATTGGGATTTTGTAAGCCTTAGCACTTGATAATTTGTTGAGTGTGGCGTTAATACCTTCGATTTAGGTGTATGCTTCCGCAATTTATTCAAAGGTTTTTTATTTTTCCTATAATTCTTATATATTGTTAGTTAGTAAATCGGGGGTGTTACATATGCTATGTTCATTTCTCATGTACACACTAATCAAAATCGACGTCTACGAGCATAGAATCCCCGATCAACAAACTTAATTCATCGGCTTCCATCAAACTATCATCCGAATCAACTCTAAACACTTTGAAAACGTCCAAATGACTATGGAATCACCTACACAAACGGAGCGTGATAGAGTGATACATGATGACTTATGCAAACATGACCCTAAAATCGACCCAAAAGACTAAGAATAAGGAATAAAAACTAGCATAAACTTGCCTAAGAACCCTATAGATATACATGATTCATCAAATTCCCCTAAGATAAGACGTTACTTGTCCCCAAGAAACACTGGACTCAAGATAGAGAAACAAGACAAATAAGACTTCCAAGGAACCAAAATAAGACCGACTCGACTCTCGAGCAAACAAACAAACCAAAGTTAGCGATATTGAAATCTGGCTAGAATACAAATAGAACCACGTAGCATTCATAGTCCTGCAATTAACTTACCAATCTAGGCCACAAATAATCTCTTTTCAAGCTAGTCTTTAATGTTTTTATGCCAATATGCTGAAGTCGAGCACGAGAGGTGCCCCAACTAGCTTAGGTTTATAACAAACACTAAACCTATACCATGTCGACTCAGAATGCAACAAATACTCTTTAACTTTTACTCAAAACTCGGTCCACTCAATCATAACTTATGCATGAAGATCAAAAGGTATTTATAAGGGTTGTAATGGGGCTAGGGTGAGAGGTAGGATAAACATTTTTGGAAATGTGAAAGATGAACTAGCTGGAAACGTGGTAATGATTGTCCACAGTGACAACTCAACCGATGGCATGTCAAAGATAACCTCGTTTAGCAACTAGCCTCCCTAAACACCATAAAGGCCAAATCAAAAATCACTATACCTTAAAGTAATTTGACTTCCTCTTCTTCCCTTCTTTCTTCAACTTTTTTTTTTCTTTATATATTTTTTTCATTCTTTCTCTTTTTTTTTTCTTTTCCTTTTTTTTTTTTCATACCCCATTTTCTTCTATATAGTTTTTTTCTTTGAATAATAACTTTGAACTTCCATTAAAAATCTCCTTTATTGCACCTCAATATTTAGCCAAATAAATTTCATAAATCACAAGATGGACCGCTCCCCCAAGCTAGGCTTGGGAATAGTAACCAATTGAGGCTGAAGGCTTGTAATATGGCTAGTTCAATAAGGGTAAAGCTCAACATGGGTAGCAATTAGGGAGTAAATGTACAAAAACAACTTCTGGAGGCTCAAATTAAGAAAAAGAAAAGACCTTTTTCATTTCAATCATACACTCACCATAACCAAATCACTACGAGTATCAAGGCAAAATCAAGATCAATGTTGCACTAGGAATTATCACACATACAAAAATATAGACTATTATAACTATGACATTCAATCAAACAAGTTTCAAAAGCTCACATGGCTCGGGGTCTACAATATTTCTACTAGCTAGACTCAAAAGGAGCAAAACATCTTACCACAAACCAATTAATCACAGGCTACATTGCTACGCAATTATAAATGTGTAAAGCACACCGACTGAATTTCAAAATCATAACTATGATGACAAGAAGCTTAAGAGAGTCTAATCTAATCAGTACACGGTTTGAAGTCAAAATATGGAAGATAGCCACAAGAATGCAGAAATAAAAACAAAAATAAACTAAGAAAGCAATACTTTTTTTTCGTTACATGTAAACTCCCATCCCTAATAGACGGTATAAACCATGCAAAACCTACAGAAAGCAATAAAATGTACACTATGAAAGCATTAAAAGATAAATATCCCTCCCCCAAGCTAGAATGAAACACAGTGTCCTCACTGTGGAAAAATAGAATACATTCAAGAGGGAGAAGAGAGAAAAGCTCACTCAGCAGGAGCCTTGTCGACTGAAGTGGTGTCAACTAGAATTTCATTAGATGTAGCGGTGTTGTCAGAAGCTACTATCTGCTGATGAAGAGCAACAACCTCCAAATCTAAGGTCTAAAACCGTTGCTCCAAACTGCCTAAATGATCAATGACCTCCTGAGCAAATGTACCAATGCTATCCATGAACTGCTTGAACACCTCTATAGTGAGGATTGCTGCTAGACCCTTCAAACTGAAATTATCACGAAAAGGGTGGGCTAGAACTGTCCCAGAGAAGGAGTGTGTGGGGTCTTTAAAGTGTCATCAACCAAATGCTAGGGGGCCGAAGAAGAACCTTGCTTTGTAGAATGCACACCTGTCTGTATGATTGTTTTGATGTTGGGGGTAGGCGGAAACAAAAGGGCATTTGGAGTACCCATTCGAGTCACAAGAGTGGGCAAACCAACATAGGGAATCGGATATGAGTCCTTCTCCTCTCCTTTAACTTTCCATACGAACAAATCAATCTTTGGTAACAACAACCAACCATATCGCTCCATGCTCACATGATCAAGGAGTACATATTTGTTCAATTTCTTGAAGTAAGACAAGTCGATCCCCATGTGCTTAGAAAAGACGGTTACAAAGCTCCCCATAATAATAGGCCCTTTTAGCTTGTTTCTCTCCACAAGACATGCAGCAATGAGGAATTTTCCAAAATCCAATTGACCCATCCTATCTCGATCACCATATAAGAACCACCAAAGCATCTTGAAATCACTTGTAGCAATTTGCCCCATTTCTGTCTTTGGAAAGAACACTTGTAGAAGTAAGCGATGTAGAATACGAGGCACTGGGTTCACAATTGAAAAAGACTTAGTAGAACCAACTTTCTAATCATCCTGATCTGTGAGTTCTCTCCAAATGAATTTTTGGTGAAATTGTAAGCCATTTTTGTCACCCCAAAACGAACCAAATTCCGATGAGCCAATGGTTCCATCACAAGGCCACTCGGAAATTTCGTTAACCTCCTTTGGTGCCATTGATTGTGCCACTCCATCTAGAGAAAAAATATATGTCATTATTATCCGACACTACCAAAGATGTAAGAAACTCAACAACCAAATCTAGACAAACCTCTTCCTTCAAATTAAGAACCTTTGACCAACCACACTTTCGACCAATTTCTTGTAAACAATCGTCAACGCGAAGTGTCTTACCATCGTCATATGAATAACGAAGTGTAGGTTTGATTTCTAGGCCTTGAAGTGAAAAACCAAGGTTGTGTTGAGTTTTACTCAAACTTGAGGAAGGGTGGGAAGTGGGAGGTGGAGTTGTATGAGAAGTAGTTGGAGGTGGTTTGGTTGGTTTTTGTGGTGGCTTGGGATGCTTCTTCGAAAATGGGGCTCTTGCTTTTCGAGGAGGGTTTCTTTTTATCGGAGTGGATCTTAGTGGTGCAAGTGGAGAAGGGGTAGATTTTTTGTGAGAACTAGTGGTTCTTGTGGTTCTCATGATGCAATTTCACAATCAATAAGAAATAGGCACAAAATACTCCAACCAACAATAGTAATCACAATCCCAAAATCCCAAGTAAAATCAATTCCAATTATCCACCAACCAAATATCAATGTTTCAATCAACAATAATCACCACAACCTCAACAACAATCCAAAATATATTCAAGAGGAAAAATTTCCAACTTTTATATGAATGTAAAAAATTCAAGAAAAGAAATTGGATGAAGAATTGAAAAATACCTTTTCTTGTGCAATTAAGACTATATTGTTGTTGATTACCCCAAATTTTGCATCACTTGAATAGCAATTCCAACCAATTCACCCAATTGAAAAAGAAATCAAAAGGCCCTAATTTTTAAGAGATATTAAATTTTATTTTTGGTGGAGGCGGGCTATGGTGGTCGTCGAAGATGCGGCGATGGTGGGCATCAGTGGTGTAGCGGTGGTGAGCGACTCTGGTGATGGGTTGGCAGATAGAGAAAGGGTGGCGCCTTGGGATGCGTGCAAACTATAGCAGCAGCGCAACTTTCTTCTTTATTATTTTTTAAGGGGATGTGTACAGGCTGCCTGTGCTCTAGAACCAGCAGGCATTGGAATTCCAGCAGCCCAGGCAGTGTGTTGGGTTGTTGGGGTGTGCTCGGCCCAACGGGCGCTAGCTTGCCGCTGATTGTGCAGGCTGGTGCCTGCTCCTGCTTTTCCCTATTTTTTTAAATAAACAATATCATCACAAAAAATTAATAACAAAGAAACGTTAATGGAGTTAGTGAAGTAAAATAAAAATAAATCAAAACCTAAACTAACACTAAACAGAATGAAGAAAAAGAAACTAAAAATAGCCCAACGGGCGCTAGCTTGCCGCTGATTGTGCAGGCTGGTGCCTGCTCCTGTTGTTCCCTATTTTTTTAAGGAAACAATATCATCACAAAAAATTAATAACAAAGAAACGTTAATGGAGTTAGTGAAGTAAAATAAAAATAAATCAAAACCTAAACTAACACTAAACAGAATGAAGAAAAAGAAACTAAAAAAATAACTAAGAGAACTAAAAATAAAATAACACTAAAAGAAAGAAAAAATAAACGGCCTAGATTTGTTCAGGCAAATTAAATGAAGCACAAAAATTCATGCACCATTTTCTCTCTCTTCTCTCTCTCTCTCCTCCGCCATTTTTCCTCTCTTCAAAATTGCTCAAAAACCTTCGAAAAATCGCTCAAAATCTTCCAAAAACCGCTATAACCCTCAATTTCATCTGCTTAATTAATTACGCTATATAAGCGCAATTCAAGTTCTATTATCTACATTTCTTCAGTTTCGAAACAAAAATTGACGAAAATTGGCAAAAATTGGCGAATATTAGGTATTGCTTCGAAACTTTGAAGTTCGTACTCTTCGTTTAATTTTGTTGCAATTTCTTACTTATTTTTGTGTTTTTGTTTGAATTTAGTTTATCGGAGTAGTAAATCGGAGTAGTTCGAAGTTTAGTTTATGTGTTTCAAAGTTCAATTTGCCTGAAATTTAAGAATTTTCGGAATTTTGTTTGTTTTTGTTCTAATTTCGTTTGATTTACTTTTAATTTCTGGTTAAATTTGTTGTAATTTAGTTTAAAATTGGTTAGAACTTAAATCGAAGTTAAATCGAAGGTTTATTTATTTATCTATTTATTTATTTTTATATAACTTCTTAATAGTAGGTCCATATGTGCAAAGGCCTAAGGTGGGCCATATTTATAATGATGACTTTTGTGGTACATGGTTATGGTCTACACTTAGGAGGGTCTTTCCAAGGTTGTAACGTAGCTAGGCTGGGGTTATGAAGAATAGACAGGCTCAAGTATACTCCCTTAATCCCTTACTTTTGGTGCTTCTCAAATTAAACCTCCTACTTTGTACAACAACTCCTACATTAGGTGCCTTTTTCCTTATCCTCTCTCTCTCTTTTTTCCTTTTCTTTTTTTTTCCTTTTTTTGACAAGTTTGGTTTTGTTTTAGAACGATTTTTAGCTTTTGCATTGGATTTTTTCCTTTTTGGGTTTAGAATAATTTTGTGTCCCACCTTATGTTTTGTTCCACCAATTTATCATTTGTATCTCTTTACACCATTCTTATCCCAAGGTTTGGAATAATGTAGGTTGAATAAGTAAGGCTCAATTGACGAGACTCAAAAGGGCTGTCAATAAGATGGATTTGTTCTAAGTTTAAAAACATGGGATCATCTTCGTGCAGTTTCAAGTTGCCTCCTGTGTTGGTGTATTCATCATATCCCTTCTTAGTGGGCCGAAAGATGGGCCTCTTTTCATTCAATAAATCTTGTAAGCCAAAGCTTATCAAGTTTCTTAAAGTGTTGAGTATATATGCCTTTTTTTATATTGTTTGTTTGTATGTGTATTTCATTTAATTCGAGCTAATAATGACAAAATGATTAAAAAGAGAACAAGGTAGACATACATGCAAATAGAATTTTATTCATTAATTAATGAGAGTACATAATAAGTAGATTTGACATCATGAATCTCTTAGTGTATCATAAAGAATACAAAAGGGAAAGAAACAAAACAAGACCTAGGGTGCTACATCTTGAATTGTTGACAACTTCTTGAGATTACGACTTCGAGCTTTGTCCATTTCCAACGTAGGTGAGAACCTCTCTAAAAATGTAGTTTGTCTATATGGTTCATGGTTTCATTTATCAAGTCTTTTTCAATTAATGTTCCTGATATGTCGTGTTTTGTGTATATTATTTGGCTTATTTTTAGTTAGTTTTGTTAGTTTAGTTGAGTATTTGAGTTCGTTTTGGCGTATTTTGCTTTAGTTTGGATAATTCGATGCTTTTATGGGTAGTTGTGTTATTTTTGATGAATTTCAGGAATAATGGAACTAGTTTGGATGAATTATGGATCCATGAAGTAAGCCAAGGCCCATGAAGTTGAAGAATTGAAGAAAAGGCCCTTTTAGAGGTAGGCACGGCCGTGCCTACTATGAGGCACGTCCGTGCTTCTGAATATACACCAGCGCCTTATTGAAGGCCCTAGGCACGTCCATGCCTAGCAAGGGGGCACGTCCGTGCCCAGGTAAAGAAGCAGGCACGTCCTTGCCCAGCAGTCAGGCACGTCCGTGCCTGGAAGACAGACTCAACAACGTTTTTATTTTTAGAGAGGCACGTCCGTGCCTTCTAGAATTTCAGTGCGCCAAACTTAGGAGTTAAATCTTATCTTTTTAGGTTTGTTTATAAACCTTTTAGCCTTGTTTGGAAGATGATTAATTAATTAATTAAGTCTTATTTTTATTTTTATTTTTTTTTTCTCTCCTTAAGAACTAGTTCTCCATTATTATTTTCCAAGTTTTCGTAATTCAAGATTCAAGATTCAAGCTTTATACTTTCAATTTAATTCAAGATTTGGTATTTATTTTTCATCCCTTGTTATTTAATTATGTTTTCATTATTTATTATTGTTTTTGTTTCTTTAATCATGTGTGAGTAGATTCTTTAATTCAAGGTCGAGTGTAGCCCTATTATTATTAATATATGAATTAAATCTTTAAATTCTTTAATAACTTTAACAATTGAGTTGCTAAATTGATTGTGATTATGCCAATGCTAGGTTAGACGTAACTATAGTATTGCGATTATTCCATTGTTTTTATCACAGCGAGAGTTAGGTATAAACGGATTTGAGTAAATTAATTTAGGGTTTGATTCATATCACGAGAGTAGTTATGTTTTATAATTGGGAAGTCAAAGTAATGTGTTTAATGTCTTTAATATGCATGATACCATGAGAATAGGATTGATTGTATGTTAGGGAATCCATTGATACTCGAGAGAGATCCTTGGTATTTATTAGGGTTTACTTTTCCCCGTTCCATTGAAATCGTATGTTAAGGGTAGAATTACAATTGCATCGATGATAATTATGGTGAAACTAGATCTTGGATGTTTTAAGTACTTGATTTAATCATCTCATTTAGTTTATTTTCGAATTCTTCTCATACTTAGTTCCGTAGATATTTGATTATAATTGATTCTTCCTTAGTAGAAATTCGAGTCTATTTAATTATTTTTGAACCTTAGTCTCTTGGGATCTGACCCTTACTTGCCAGTCTACATTAGTATTGGTCTGTTAGGTCATTTTTGATAGGTACGCGACACGCCTACCAAATTTTGGCGCCGTTGCCGGGGACTAACGGTTTCATTAGAATTATTTGTGATTCATCTTTACTAAGTTTATTTCGTTGCTTCGGCTATTTTCCCTTGTGTTTTTGATACTTTTCTCTAGTTTTTTCTTCTGCATGCCCACACGACGCTCAGGTTCAGAAGATCTTGAACCATTTGATTGTGAGATCGAGGCAACTATAAGAAGAAGGAGAACAAGGAACAGACGCAGGAGAAACATGGTAGACCAACCAACGAAATCCCTTTTGGAGTACGGTATTCCTGATACGACTACCGGAGTCCTTTCAAGCATCATAAGACCACCAGTCACGGCTCAGCACTTCGAGCTCAAGCCACAGTTCATACAGTTCATCTCCAATGATTCATTCGCAAGGCTACCACATGATTGCCCCGTAAGTCATATAGATAGCTTTCTGGAGAAATGTGATACTATGAAGTTGAATGGTGTTACAGATGATGCAATCAGACTACGCCTTTTCCCCTTCTCACTTCGAGACAGGGTGAAGGAGTGGTTAAGAGATGAAGGCACTTGCTCGTTTGATACATAGGACAAGTTAGTGAAGGCCTTCTTAGTGAATTTTTTAGGGAATGAGAAGATTGCAAGATTGAGGAATGACCTACAAACTTTTAAGCAGTCAGATGATGAGTCTCTCTATGAGGCTTGGAGGAGATTTAAAAGATTGCAGAGACAATGCCCTCACCATGGCATTCCAGATTGGATTTTGATGCAGAACTTTTACAATGGCATGACTCATGAGTTCCGTATTTACATAGATGCTGCGTCAGGAGGTTCTCTCTTGACAAAGAACCCCACTGAAGCTAGGGAGCTCATAGAGAAGATGGCGGCCAATGATAACTATCATCCTGGAGGCCGAAACACTGTGAAAAAGGGAGGTAAACTTGATGTTGATGCTTTAACTATGCTAACTAGTTCTGTGCAGGCACTAACAAGCAGGTTTGATAAGTTCCAAGCAGGAACTTCTAACACCCCACAGGAGATGTATCAGTTATGTAATGTGCAGGGTCATGTTGCTCCAGATTGCCCACAGATTTCGCAGAATACGGAAGAGATGTAAATCGAGCATGCCAATGCTTTATACTCCTCTAACCCAAAGAGATCTTATGGCCCTTATTCCAACACCTACAATGAAGGATGGAAACACCATCCTAACTTCTCATACAAAAATTCCCAAGCACAACAAAACCCTCCACCACTACCTCCACCCAACACCTACAACCAACCACCACCTGGTTTCCAACAGAAAACACCCAATGCCCACCAACCAATGCAACAACAACCTCAAAAATCAAGCCTAGAGGTGACATTAGAGAGCTTTAAAACTGCAACAAACAGTGCCATCCAACATCAAAATAGCTCTATCCAACAGTTGCAGGCTCAGGGTAAACTTATGGAGAATCAGATAAGCCAATTGGCCAACCAATTTAGCCAAGCCCTAAAGACTCCAGGAACCTTCCCAGGCCAGACTGAACAATCTCAAAAAGGCCAAATGAATGTCGTCGCCCTGAGGAGTGGAAAGCAGTTGGAAGATCCTCCTACCAATGAGCCATCAAGAGAGGTCATTGAAGAAGTGAGTGCAAGTGAGAAGGAAGTAGAGGATGCTAGGGTCGAGGAAGCATCAAAGGAAGCACCACCAAAGCCACCCGCTCCATATATGCCTAAGGTTCCTTTTTCTCAAAGATTAGCACAAGCTAAACTTGAGAAAAAGTTCAGTAAGTTCCTCGATGTTCTTAAAAAGCTTCATATTAATATTCCATTCCTAGATGCCATATCTAAGATGCCTTCTTATGCAAAATTTTTAAAAGATATGCTATCTAACAAGAGGAAATTAGAAGAGAATACTACAGTTGCTTTGAATGCAGAGTGCAGTGCTATTTTGCAGACCACTCTCCCTAAGAAATTAGGAGATCCAGGTAGCTATTCAATTCAAGTGAAGCTTGGAGATATTGAGATCAACAGGGCACTATGTGATCTAGGTGCAAGTGTGAGCCTCATGCCACTGTCTATATGCAAGAAGCTGCAGATGGGTGAACTTAAACCCACACGCATATCTCTGCAACTTGCAGACAGGTCAGTGAAGTTTCCTTTGGGTGTACTTGAGGATGTACCCCTCGGAGTAGGTAAGTTTTTCATTCCATGTGATTTTGTTGTGATGGAGATGGATGAGGATGTGAATGTTCCTATCATACTAGGTAGACCTTTCTTAGCTACTGCAGGTGCAATTATAGACATGAAGAAAGGTAAGATTACTTTTGAAGTAGGTGATGAGAAATTGGAATACTCACTTTTGAATGATATGGGTGTTCCTTCTATGGGAGACACTGTTTGTCAGGTTGATGTGCTCGATGAGCTGCAGAATGAGCAACTTCCCTTGAATCAGAATGACGATGCTCTTGAACAAGTGCTATTAGGGAAGGAAGATGATAATGGAGATTGGCAGTCTAAGGAGTATACCAGGTTACTTGATGAAGCAAAGGTCGATCCAAATCAGAACTCGATCAGAGAGACATTGGAAGTAATGAGTATTGGGGAGAGTTCTAAGCCTCCCGAGGTAGAGTTGAAACCCCTCCCCTCTAACTTAAAATATGCATATCTTGGTCCAAATAATTCATATCCTGTTATTGTCAATGCTGAACTCAAGGACACAGAGTTGGAGCAATTGCTCAATGTTGTGAAAACATATAAAAGTGTCATTGGGTACACCATTGATGATATCAAGGGCATTAATCCTTCTTTCTGTATGCGTAAGATCATTCTTGAAAACGATCATGCCTCTTCTGTAGAACCTCAAAGAAGACTTAATCCTAATATGATGGGGCAGTTAAAAAAGTGGTTCTGAAATTACTTGTTGTAGGTATAATCTACCCTATCTCTGATAGTAAGTGGGTTAGCCCTGTACAAGTAGTACCAAAGAAGGGAGGTATGACCGTTGTCAAGAATGACAAGGGTGATCCAGTCGCCACTAGAACTGTCACAGGATGGCAGATGTGTATAGATTATAGAAATTTGAATAAGGCCACCCTGAAGGATCACTTCCCCTTACCTTTTATTGATCAGATGCTTGAAAGGTTGGCAAAGCATTCCTTTTTCTGTTACTTGGATGGATATTCAGGTTTCTTTCAAATTCCTATCCGTCCCTGTGACCAGGAAAAGACTACTTTCACATGTCCATATGGGACCTTTGCATATCGCAGGATGCCATTTGGATTATGTAATGCTCCTGCCACCTTTCAGCGATGTATGATGGCAATTTTCTCAAGACTCATAGAAAACTCTATGGAAGTATTTATGGATGATTTCTCTGTCTATGGAACATCTTTCGATGTATGTCTTGAAAATTTGAAAAAGGTGCTCCAAAGATGTAAAGAAGTTAATCTAATCTTAAACTGGGAGAAATGCCATTTTATGGTACAACAGGGAATTGTCTTAGGTCACGTCGTGTCTAATAAGGGTATTGAGGTTGATAGAGCTAAAATAGAGGTCATAGAGCGCTTAACACCTCCTAACTCTGTAAAAGGAGTTTGAATTTCCTTGGTCACGCAGGTTTTTATCGGCGTTTTATTAAGGATTTTTCGAAAATTGCTAGACCTTTAACTGAGCTATTGGCCAAGGATGTCCCTTTTGTCTTTTCTGATGCTTGTCTTTAAGCTTTTAACAGGTTGAAGGAAGCTTTAATCACTGCTCCAGTCATGCAACCCCCAGATTGGAGTCTGCCGTTTGAAATCATGTGCGATGCTAGTGATTATGCGGTAGGACCCGTGTTGGGGAAAAGGAAGGAGAAGAAGCTCCATGCCATATACTATGCTAGCAAGACTTTGAGCTCTGCTCAAATGAATTATGCCACAACTAAAAAATAAATGCTAGCAGTTATATATGTTATTGACAAGTTTCATTCGTATTTGGTAGGTTCTAAAGTCATCATACATACAGATCATGCAGCATTGAGGTTCTTGATGACTAAAACACATGCCAAGCCTAGGTTGATTCGATGGATTCTACAGCTACAGGATTATGACATCGAAATCAGGGATACCAAAGGGACAGAGAACGTTGTTGCAGACCATCTTTCCCGTCTTCTCCTTGACCCCGAGGATGGAGATGATACTCCTTTTGATGATTCTTTTCCTGCTGAACATTTACTAGTTTTATTACAGACTGAATCCCCTTGGTTTGCTGACTTAGCTAATTTTCTCTCAACAGGTACAATGCCTCATTGCAACTCTTCTCAAAGAAGGAAGAAATTTCTTTCTGAGGTAAAGCGATATTTTTGGGACGATCCATTCCTATACAAGCAATGCGTGGATGCCATGATCCGAAGATGTGTTCCAGAAACTGAGGTAAGCAACATTATTTCACATTGCCATGACTTACCCTGTGGTGGACATGCAGGCCCCTCGAAGACAATTGAGAAGATCTTGCAATGCGTATTTTATTGGCCTACTATGTTCAAGAATACCTATGCCTATGTCAAAGCATGTGATAGATGTCAACGGACTGGCACAATTTCTAAGAAGAACGAGATGCCACTTAACAACATACTCGAGGTCGAGTTGTTTGATGTGTGGGGGATAGATTTCATGGGTCCGTTTCCCTCTTCTCATGGCAACCGTTACATATTGCCAGCTGTTGATTATGTTTCAAAGTGGGTGGAAGCAATAGCCACTCCAACCAATGATGCTCGGGCGGTAAGTAAGTTTTTCAAGAGAGTTATTTTCCCTCGTTTTGGTTTACCACGTGTTTTGATCAGTGACAGGGGAACACATTTCACGGAGCATTGGTTTGAAGCAATGTTGAAGAAATATGGAGTACAATACAGACTTAGCATTGGCTATCACCCACAAACTAGTGACCAAGTTGAAGTGTCCAACCGAGAAATCAAATCTATCTTGGAGAAAACGGTTGCAAGGACAAGGAAGGATTGGTCAGTTAAGATTGATGATGCGCTTTGGGCATACCGAACGGCCTTCAAAACTCCTATTGGTACAACCCCATATAGACTTGTGTATGGAAAGGCGTGCCACTTACCAGTCGAGCTAGAACACCGAGCTTTTTGGGCTATTAAAAGTTTAAATTTCGATGCTCAAGCGGCAGGAGAAAAGAGATTATTACAATTAAATGAGCTAGATGAGCTCCGCCTTGAAGCCTATGAAAGTTCAAAGTTGTACAAAGAAAAGACTAAAAGGTGGCATGATAAGGGTCTTGTGAGAAGGGAGTTCAAAGAAGGGGATCAAGTCCTTCTTTTCAACTCTAGGTTGAAATTATTCCCTGGTAAGCTTCGGTCTAGGTGGTCGGGACCATTCAAGATTAGGAAAGTCTTCCCCTATGGCACTATTGAGTTGGAAAACACAAGAGGGGAACCTTTCAAAGTCAACGGGCAGCGAGTGAAGCACTACCGAGTCGGTGATCCCATCGATGACGGGGTGGATATCACACTCTCGTCCCCATCACTAAGCTCTTGAGAAGCCATACGGTCAAGCTAAAGAGCTTATAAACAAGCGCTAAATGGGAGGCAACCCATTCTTGAGTTTTTACTCTTATTTCGTTAATCTTTCTTTATTATTTTCATTAATTTATCTTGTTTTTTTATATGAGTCTTATGTCTAGTTTTTTTTTTTTTTTGTGGTGTTAAAATAGGTGAAAAGTAAGCAAAAAGAAGAAGAAACAAGGAGGAAAACCGCTAAGAAGAAGGAAAAAGGAGAAAAAATCAAAATCTACAGAGGCAGAATGTTTTGGGGTTGAAATTCTAGAGAGGCACGTCCGTGTCTCAGGTTTTCCGTATTTCAGTTTTTTTTTAATTTTTTTTTAAAAAAAATAAAAAAATAAAAATTTAGGCACGTCCGTGCCTCTGAGGCAGAGAGATCAGGACTTTAATTTCCAGAGAGGCACGTCCGTGCCTCCCTGATCAAAAGGCACGGCTGCTTTATCTTTTTTTTCTCTTTCTTTTTCATTCTCAAACTAAACCTTCAAAGATTTCTCTCCCCTCCTTTCCTTACAACATTCGCCCCTCCTCCTTCAATTACTCACTCAATTTCTCAATTTTTTTGCATCAATCTTCAACATTTTCATCTTTCTACTCAATTCTCACACTCCATTAACAACAAAATTCAACCCAAAACCCAATTTGTGCAATTTTTCAAAGAACCCTAGATTTAAAAATCAATGTGGGGCTTTTTGATTTGAGACTTTTTGAAGCAATTGAAAAGCAAGAAAGGGATTCAACGTGATTATTGCAACGTTTGTGGATCATTTGCGGGTATCTAACACCCACCACACCTTGGGTAACCCCTTTTCTCATACTTTCTCTCTCTAGGTTTTCATGAATAATTTTTTTTTATAAGTTTCTCATAAAACATTGTTAGAGATTGTAGATTGTGTTTGGTTTGTTCAATTTGCTTTGATATTTGTGATTATAAGTTTGTGTAGTGTGATTGAGAAACTAATATTGATTTTGAAGCATTTTTGAAGTATTGTGGATTTTTGTGAGTTTGTGGTTGATTAATTGATTGTTTCTTTGTGTGCTTGATTGATATACATTGCTTGAAAAAATTGAAATCATGGCCTCCTCATACAACCAAAGAAGAAATAGGCCTAGGAGCACCTCTTCCAAAAACCTTAGAACCCCTCCCGTTCCACAACCTCCTCCCGTACCACTTGCCCATATTCCACCCATTGAGACATTCGGGATTGATTTCAAGGGAAATGAGGAATACATGAAGAATTTTCTTCGCCTTAGATCCCGATCCTTAGTGCCTACACGGTTCTTTGACCAAGAGGCTATGGAAACCTTGGGTATGGGAGGTGAGGTCCAACGCATACTTAGCTGGCTAGGATGGAGTGGTTTCTTAGCCAAACATGCCAACACCTAATCCAACATTACATACGAGTTTCTATCTACCTTAGAAGTCCGTCGTAGACCCGACGACCACACCCCTAGAGACGTTTCGCTCAATTGTCTTGGTGAACGTCACACCCTTACGGTGAGGGAAGTTAATGTCTTGCTAGGCTTCCCCACCCTTGGCCAAATAGGTTGACCAAACTACAGTAGGTTGACTGGCTACAGTGACCTTAACACATGGCGGGATTTGACTGGGCTAGATGACTACGACCCTAGCCACTCTAAGACCTCATGCATCATCCACCCAACCATGAGACTTATCTGCTGACTCTTTTCCTGGACCCTATTTGCTAGATGTAACACAGGGGGAGTTTGCTCGGCCAAGGAGCTCTATTTTCTATGGAATTTGTTAGCTCACCCCGATCCCACTGAGTATGATGACATGATTAACCCAGGGGCATGGTTTTTAGATCACCTATATAACGTAGCCATGGGGTCCGGGGACATTGCTATAGGTGGTATGCTTTCTTTGTTTGTTGGCTATGTGCAGGATTGGGCAGGTTTGGACCAGTACAGGGTCGGAGGCCCCACCACACAGAGTTTTCAGAGCTTCCAGCAGATGAGCTGGGTGAAGAGACGCCTTCGAAACCAAGGCTACGAGTGGCTAGTCGGTCGTCCTACTCTACCACGACCGGTTCCCTATGCTTTCCTCCCGAAGCTCGGGATTCCTCCGGTGGCTGGGAGGGATACTTGGATTATCCCTCCTGATTTCGTTTGGCCACCACAGCATATTGAGGGTGTCCCGTTGCCTGTGGGGGAGGGAGCCCAGCTGCACGCAGGAGAGGACCATGCGCACATGGAGGAGGATATCCCAGTTCCAGGGCCGCAAGGCCAACCTAGCTTGGAGGAGCAGATTGCCTCCATGAGGGCCGACATGAACCATGTCATGCTTGGCATGGGAGACTTGAGGAGGGACGTCAGTGACACGCAGAGGGCGGTCACAAACCTGTCGATGTCCCATGATAGCATGGCGACCACCTTCGGCGACCTGCGGGATCAGCTCGCCACCTTCTAGGCCGAGTTCTTTGATATAGGGGGCATAATGAGATAGCATTTCCAGGGCGGTCCTAGCACCGGCCCGAGGTATGGTCCCCCACCCCTCCCGATCAGTAGTTTTCTTTCCCTTCCCCTTGTTTATTTGCTTTGTTCTATGCACACATTGAGGACAATGTATGGTTTAGCTTGGGGGAGGATATGCTTTTCACCTTGTATATATTAGATTTATTTCAGTTTTTAGGTAGTTTATTTCTTTCTAGTGTCGAATAATATGCCATTGCATGACTATGCTTCTATGATTATAATCACATATGTGTGCTTTTTGAAAAAAAAAAGAGTTTTTGAAAACCCATTCATTGATGTGCTTGGATTTGATCTAGGTTGTGGCCAGGATGGTCTCCCCGCTCTACTTATGTGAATAGTTTGTGTACCCGGTGAGAGTCTTGAGCCTTATTTGACTAATTTCATTCTACCTCAGTCATGTTTCTTCTTGTGTGATTAGATTGTCCTTCATATAATCGAATTCTTGGTCTTGCTTTTTGACTATTTGAGACTTTATGATGCATGTTGCGAAAAGATGATTGAAATTTCCTTGTAGAAATTAGAGCCTCCACATTTTAGGCCTTCATGTTTTTTTCTTTTTGTTTTTATTTATTTTTATTTTACATTCACCCGTAGGTTGAACCAATTTGAGCCATATTAACCCCTTCTTGATACCCTGCATTTAAAGCTTTAGAGCTATTTTTCTAGGTTTATTTTGAAGATGTTTTACATTTGTTAAGCCCTATGAGTGTGAATGATGTTGAAAAAAATGAAAAAAAAATGGAAAAAAAAGAAAAGAAAAAAAAGAGAAAAGAAGGGAGATTATGAGAAAGAAAAGAAAAAAAGGAAGAAATAAAAAAGAAGAAGAAAAGAAATATGGTCTTAAAAGCCTTTGAAAAAATAGAGAAGTCTTCCATTTTATTTTTATTTAATCCCTTCCTCTTTGTGTGAAGAGAAAAAAAAAGGAAAGAATAAAGGGCTATGTTTATAATTGTATGGAGTTGGAGGAAATAAGGTTGGATTGAACCCGACATTTGAATGTGTAGTGGGATTAGGATTTGTTTTATTTTGAGCACCACATTCCCAAAATATAGATTTCATGATTTTCGTGTTTGCATCAATCACTAAAAGTGGAGAAAGTCACATTGCAAGCCTAAAGAGGCCGGTTGTGTGAAGTTGATATGCATGCTATGCTTAGGTTGAGTGGCTTCATTTTTCACCCCGAAAACACATGAGCGTTATTGTTTTTATTTTTCACAACTAAAGTGAGAACTATTCATGTTTGTGTGAGTAGGTATGGGGAGATGTGTGGTAAGATTGGTTGTCAAGTCCAAGTATATGAGATGAATGGTGGTTTTTGTGCATGTTGACTCTTGATTTCGTTTTTTATCGTGGTTTTGAACTTGATGGCACATTGTGATTGTTTGAGGAGTTGTCATTCTCCTCCCTTGTGATTCATGGTTAAATGCTTGAGGACAAGCATTAGTTTAGCTTGGGGGAGTTTGATATGTCGTGTTTTGTGTATATTATTTGGCTTATTTTTAGTTAGTTTTGTTAGTTTAGTTGAGTATTTGAGTCCGTTTTGGCGTATTTTGCTTTAGTTTGGATAATTCGATGCTTTTATGGGTAGTTGTGTTGTTTTTGATGAATTTCAGGAATAATGGAACTAATTTGGATGAGTTATGGATCCATGAAGTAAGCAAAGGCCCATGAAGTTGAAGAATTGAAGAAAAGGCCCTTTTAGAAGTAGGCACGGCCGTGCCTACTATGAGGCACGTCCGTGCCTAGCAAGGGGGCACGTCCGTGCCCAGGTAAAGAAGCAGGCACGTCCGTGCCCAGCAGTCAAGCACGTCCGTGCCTGGAAGACAGACTCAGCAGCGTTTTTATTTTTAGCGAGGCACATCCGTGTCTCACACTAGGCACGTCCGTGCCTCCTAGAATTTCAGTGCGCCAAACTTAGGAGTTAAATCTTATCTCTTTAGGTTTGTTCATAAAACTTTTAGCCTTGTTTTGAGGACGATTAATTAATTAATTAAGTCTTATTTTTTTTTATTTTTTTTTCTCTCCTTAAGAACTAGTTCTCCATTATTATTTTCCAAGTTTTTGTAATTCAAGATTCAAGATTCAAGCTTTCTACTTTCAATTTGATTCAAGATTTGGTATTTATTTTTCATCCCTTGTTATTTAATTATGTTTTCATTATTTATTATTGTTTTTGTTTCTTTAATCATGTGTGAGTAGATTCTTTAATTCAAGGTCTAGTGTAGCCCTATTATTATTGATGCATGAATTAAATCTTTAAATTCTTTAATAACTTTAACAATTGAATTGCTAAATTGATTGTGATTATGCCAATGCTAGGTTAGACATAACTATAGTAATGCGATTATTCCATTGTTTTTATCACAGCGAGAGTTGGGTATAAACGGATTTGAGTAAATTAATTTAGGGTTTGATTCATATCACGAGAGTAGTTATGTTTGATAATTGGGATGTCAGAGTAATGTGTTTAATGTCTTTAATATTCATGATACCATGAGAATAGGATTGATTGTATGTTAGGGAAGCCATTGATACTTGAGAGAGATCCTTGGTATTTATTAGGGTTTACTTTTCCCCGTTCGATTAAAATCGTATGTTAAGGGTAGAATTACAATTGCATCGATAATAATTGTGGTGAAACTAGATCTTGGATGTTGTAAGTACTTGATTTAATCATCTCATTTAGTTTATTTTCGAATTCTTCTCATACTTAGTTCCGTAGATAATTGATTATAATTGATTCTTACTTAGTAGAAATTCGAGTCTATTTAATTATTTTTGAACCTTATTCTCTTGGGATCCGACCCTTACTTGCCAGTCTACATTAGTATTGGTCTCTTTGGTTATTTTTGATAGGTACGCAACACGCCTACCAGTTTCCACAGTGTAGACTTTACGAAATGTGCTAAACCAAAGTATTGTAAATGGCACTTGTATGGTGGAGACATGTTGTCTAAGAAATTTGGGACAAGTTTATGATCCAGAGGTCTTTGTGAAAGAAGAGCAACCTTTGATAACCACCTGGAAAAGAAGTCAATAAAGTCTTCTTCATCCCGTTGCTTGAGTAATTTAAGATCACGCAAGGTAGTTGTGAGCTCGATGTTATCTCCATATTGGGCTAGAACCGCTTTTACAACGTCCTCCCAAGTGGAAGTTTACTTTGACTGCATTGAGGTTATAAAACCATGATCTTGCAGTTGGGTCCAATAAAAGAGGGAAAGTACATGCATATAAGCTATTCTCGACCCCTTTCAATGTCATTATTCCAAGAAAGCTCATTAAGTGAGTCCTAGTATTGTCCGTAACCTTAAAGGTTGGTAAATCCGTAGTCAAAATTTTTTTTGGGAGAGTTTTGCCACCAGGTTGTGGTGCAAGCTCATAATTGAAGAACTAAGTCCCTGAGCTAGCTCGAAGGAAAAGTTTCTCCAAGGGCTTTAGTCTTTCGGCTCTTGCTTTTTTTTTTTGCAGAATTTTTTCTTTTTCTCTCTCTGCTTTTATTTTAGCCTTTTCTGCTTTTCTATGAGCCTTCATTTGGGCTACTTCTTCTCGTAGGGCCTTTAGGTTTTGGAGTTCCTTTCTAAGTTTCTCCAATGCTGCTTTTTCACCCATGATTGGACTAGGATGAGAATGTGTAATATGATCTACTAATGTGTATCACGAGAAATTGAGCGCATTCACTTAAAACCTTTTCTGCCATGCATTCAAACAATGAACAAAAGTAAAAAAATGTTGTTTTTTAAATCCTTTCAATACGAATTCACTTTAAGCAAGTTTGTTGATGAAAAATATCAAAAAAATTCACGAACAATCATTAATGGAGCGTCATGATTTATGTTAACTTCAACAATGTAATCATCTAAGCATTTTACTTTAAGTGAACTGTTTTCGAAAAAGGTAGAAGAGAAATAAAAGAAAAGTTGGATTGAAACGCTCATCATATTTTTAGAAATATTAATCAACCCAAATAAACTCCTTAAATTGATCAATATACTAGAATGTGGTATTTGTTGATCATTTAGATTTCAATAGAGATCTTTTTTTTTTAATTAAGATTCTCATATTGCTCATCTTTAAAGGATAATTACTATTGGTTTAAATAGAATGGTTGCCTCTGAACGTAAAATCCAAGAAATAATTAAATCATCTTCTCGGATTTATCATTCATTATTCTCTCTTATTTTTTGAGTTTTTTTTTTTTTTGTATCATACTCTTTTTTTTTAAGAAGGATTTCTCGATTTTTTTTTTTGCTCCCTCCTCCTTTTTTTTTTCTTTTTTGTGTGGCAATCATCCCAAGTAAGGTTCTCGGGATTTTCTTTTTTAAACCATAGAAGAGTTAAATAAATTTTACACTTAAATCAAGGTTAATTAATTACAACTTAAAGATGATGACCATTAAAATAGGCATGTTTAGGAGTAGGAATATTGATGACTTCCTAAAGGGGATGCGAACTTCTAATGACGAACCGTATAAGAGGTAATTTCATTAGTTAGATTAAACGAATCAACATAATCAAAAATAGTATCGCGCGCAAATTTTCGTCTTGCGCTAAGGTGGAGAGTGCAACTTTAAGAGTAGCACCTGCCACATGCGTTTTTGTTAATTTTTAGCACTTGCGAAAAAAGGAGATAACACAAGTTTTTTTTTTTTTTTTTTTTTTTTTTTTTTTTTGCGTATAACGATAAAAGAAATGTTTTCTGAATTTTTTTATTAAAAATAGAAAAGACAAATAAAGTTAAAGAAACTAAATTAGACAACATCATTAGCCAAAGAGATAATATTAGCACCTACTTAACGATTAACCTTGAAGCGATATTGTTGACACCTGATTGTATCTCCCAAAAAACCAAACTCAGTTAAAGTGGGGGCTTCAATAGACATCTGTGTCTTCCAAAAAACCAAACCCAATGATGAGTACCTTTCACGTCTCCGATTTACAAGTTCGGTAAAGGGTTGAAGAGTCTCGTGAAGTTCCCTTAAGCCTTGACCATATCCCTAACCTTTCGTAAAATGTTTTAATCTAAAATCATTCATTTCGTGTCTTTAAACCCAAAATAATTCATTTCGTGTCCTCAAAATCGTTCATTTCTTGTTAAATTCATAAAGAACGTCCAAACCTAATTATTTAAGTCCATAATCCCGGTCCAATTATTGTTTAGTTGGATGGGGCTTGAAAAGAGCTTTCCAACGACCTATATAAGCCAAAATTTAACTTAAAACGAATAAGTTATGACCAAAATACTAAACCGAGCCCAAACCGGACTTAGGTCCATCTTACCTACGACCCAATGATCATGTAAGGGTCCAAATACCTTAATCCCAATTGTAAACCGATTAGGATTTATTACGTCTTTCTAAAATCCTCTAGAACGTTATAATTTATCCTTTCCCCAAAAGATAAGACTAAAGAATTTATATATTGAATTTTAACATCTCTTTTTTCATAATCCTAATCCCGGTCAAAATAAAATACGTACGGATATTTGATTAACCCAATCCGATTGGAAATCAAACTCCGCACGCATTCTTATATTTTGAAAACCATCGCGCCGCGATGGACCTTGTCGCGCCGTGATGAAACCTGATTTATTCCGTTTCAAATTTTGATATTTTTTTTATCGTCCAGACTCTCATAATTCCTTATAAATAAAAGTCGTTTTCCCCGTTTTTAAATCAGCTAGAACCAACAATCATCATTATCACCTTCAATCTTCTTAATCATAATCCTCCCTTCTCTCTCTCTTGATCCCATGTTCTGAGCCTTAGCCTAAGCACACCCTAAACACATTCTTGATACTCTCCCAAATCATACACCATACCTCATTCACGGAACTTGAATACTGTAGCCATTCTCAACGTTGCCTTCAACCTCAACGTGAAAGGTTGATAGTTCTAAGAGTTTGGTCCCAAATCTATACTTCAATTCATATTTGATTTATTTATTTTATTGATTTTACTTTCTTGAAGTTACTAATGTGTGTATTTTTTTAATAGCAAGAAGCTTGAGGCATCAAAGTGAGTAATTCAATTACCCTTATCATTATTCTTTTGATTTTGGAGTAGAAATCATGCTTAGAATATTATTTTAATTCCTTATATCATGTTAGGATGTTTTTATGATTTCTAGTGTCATATTTAGGATAATGCTATGATTTTATTATTAGTGACATTCTAAGATTTGTTATTAATCCGTTTAGTATCATGCCTAGGATCTTACTAACGATGTTTTGATGATGTTCATATCATGATAATTGTTAAACTAATCATATGTTGCTTGATTATTCATGATTTATTGTTTTTGCTTAATCACGCCCTTTCTTGCAGGTTTAAAGGGAATTTGTACTTGAAATCATGCCCAATAAGATAATTAATAATTTGATTTAGGTTAATATGATTTTAAATCAAGTGATCACCAATAATAGATTTGATTGTGCTTAAAAATCAACCAACGTAGATTAAATATGCTTAGGATTAATTTGATGTATGTATGTTGATCGAAAAGCGCACATGAATATCATAAGAATTAAGTAGAGGCCAATTTAGGGCGGGTAAATCTCTTTTAGATTGGATTCATACCATCATCCCCGAACATCCAGTCATGGTTCCAGACCACTATGGAGTTAGCGATCTCTGTGATCGTGAATGGGGTGTAACCTTCACACTCGTGAACGGTTTACAAGTTTCTAAAACTTGTTGGCGACTCTTTTATCTCTAACTTCTTTTCCTTGGAACGCCGCCATGCCTAAAAGCATGAACCACAGTAGGGCTTAATGACGAGTTGAAAAATTCCCTACAGTTTTTGGCGACTCCACTGGAGAAGATTTCTAGATTGGTGTTTTGGTAATTGATTTAGAATAAGTGGATGAGACTTGAAAGATTCTAGATATTCACTGTGTGGCTTAAGCATAAAAAGGTTCGCATTAGAAAGACCATCCGTAATGCGTCAAACACAAAGGAATATATTCGTAGGAAAGGCCAGAAATATATTTCACAACTAAAATCGAACAGACGCTACGAAAAATCGAAAAACATTATCGAACATAAATTACACCAGAGCGTCATATTCATCGTAGGACGAAAGAAACCATCGCCAAACGATCAGACGATAACTTCATCGCGCCCTAATGGAGCTATCGGTGTGCGATAGTTCTTGCCTTCCAACGACATATCTGGCGATTCTGCGCCAGCTTTCTGTCTTCTCGTTTTGCCCGATTCTAGTACTGTCTTGACGATTTTACTTCCTGATTGAGTTTTTTCGACTTTTTTGAACTCATATGTGTTCTACATATGGTTTTATCCCTTGGGAATTCACGCTCCATCCACCCTAATAAACGCTTCGTGCAATAATGGGTGCATCCAAGTTTGTTGAATTCACCAAACCATGGAGTTGAGTTTAACTTACGGGGTCCCGTCCATGGTGTCAACCCTCTAAGGTAAGGCTTTCGCGCGATACATCTGGACTCTTAACCATGTACCTCTCGGACACCATTATCTTGGACCTTAGAGAACTAGAGTCATGGTTAGGTTACAAACTCATTGCATCATATTGTGAGTAATTGACTCTTTGTGCATATCTTACTTGTGCGTATAACTTGTTTGCGATTAAACTAACCTTTGGTTTGATTTGTTTCTTGTACATATGCCTATGCAAACTAACCCTTTGTCTTAACTTGAATCTTGTACATAAGACTTGTATATACTAACGCAAGGGACTTTGTTTAATTAATTAGGTTAACTAATGAACACCTAAAACGTGAATATGCTCAAACCTAGAAGACTTTAGGTTTAAACCTTTGAAAGAATCCACTACTACATTTGAGAGCTAATCCTACCCCTATTTCCGTTGTATTAGGTGTTAAAAACCGTTGTATTAGACCTAATACAACGGCTAGCAACCGTCACATTTGCTAGGGTTGGATTAGGTCTAATACAACAGTAAAAGGAACCTAATCCAACGGATTGGACAATCCGTTGGACTAGGTTCCTTTCTTCTTTTTTTGGAATAATTGAACCTAATACAACGGATTGCTCCCCAATCCGTTATATTAGGTCTTTGTTTTTCTTTTTATTATTATTATTATTATTATTATTATTATTATTATTATTATTATTATTATTATTATTATTATTATTATTATTATTATTATTATTATTATTATTATTATTATTATTATTATTATTATTATTATTATTATTATTATTATTATTATTATTATTATTATTATTATTATTATTATTATTATTATTTTATTATTATTATTATTATTATTATTATTATTATTATTATTATTATTATTATTATTATTATATTGTCCAAATCCTGTCCAGATTGTCCAAGTCCAGAAGTGTCAAGTGATCAATGTCTTCTTAGTTTGCAACTTTGCATCTTAATTTTGGTATTGTATCTCTGGATGATTAGAATTTGAAAAACTGAAAAACTAAGATATGAAAAATTGAAAAATGAAAAACGAAGAACGAAAAATTGAAAACTCTGAACACAAATATCTGAAAAATTAAAATTCGGAAAAATTGAAATTGTGAAAGAAAAAAAAAACCCAGAAATCGAACCCAGATCTGAAAAAACCAAGAAAAGAAATTGAAAAACGAAAAATTGAAAAATGAAAAACGAACGAAAAATTGAAAAATTTGAAAACGAAGATTTGAGAGAACGAAAACTTGAAAAATTGAAAACTTTAAAAATCTGAATAATAGAAAAATCTGAAAATTTGAAATATCTGTAAAATTGAAAATTTGAAAAACCTAAAAAACCGAAAAAGATCAGAAAAACGAAAAACAAGTAGATCTGAAAAACGAAAAAAGATCAGGAAAACGAAAAAATCAGAATGAGAGAATAGAGGAGAGATAGAGGGTTCAAGAGAGAGAGAATGAGGGGTTTCGAGAGAGGGAGGGATTTAATAAATGCCCAAGTAAAAAAAAAGCCCAAGTTTGAGGTCTAAAACAACGGTTGCCTCATTTTGTTGTATTAGACTACTCAATCCGTTGTATTAGCTCGTCTAATACAACAGATGAGTTTATCTAATACAACGGTTAGTAGAAACCGTTGTATTAGACTTGTTTTAGTATAAACCCTTGTATTAGCCTAGTCTAATACAACGGTATGAAATTAGTCGTTGTATTAGCTAATTTTGTACCGTTGTATTAGATGAAAAATGTAGTAGTGATCACTGAAAACATATTGGAATGACGATCTAGTATTGGCGCATTAATTTGGTCTGTGGCGCAGGACACTGGTATCCATCGCGCCGCGATAGTCTTGTCGCGCCGCAATGGTGCCAGCGTCCCGCGATGGTTCAACTGCTTCTTTCCAAGTCTTTGTGTAGAGTCCCATTGCTAAAATTAACCAATTTAATGTACATACATGAGGTCTTTCCCTTGTCCTGTTTGAGTCAAACCGCATGTCTAGTCACATGGTCATGGCACAAGACTTGTACATATCTATCACTTACACTCACGAGTCTTAGAACACACTTTCTACATACTTTCTTCACACCATGACCATGTCTTAGGTCCATGCATGAGTCGTCCTTTCCATCATTTGAATTGAGGGTCTATCCTATTCTCGGATTTTTCCATATTTTCCCACAAATACATTCTTGAACACTTCTCACATTCACATACTTTCTTTTTTCATGTTTTCCCCATACATATTATTCCCCTCATACACATGATCTTCCCCATCTATGCATGTTGAATCAGGTTTGAGTCAAGTAATTGACAATAAGTGTCCATGGTTTCCTTTTCTACAGTGTTCGGTCAAGGAAAGAGGGTCGATTAGTTCGAAATAACTCCTACATTCAAGAGATCTTCTTTACGAACACAGTTCGAAGGAAGAAGAAACCAATGGCTGCCAAACAAGAAGATGTTGACAAAATCCAAAAGACCGTGGATGGTCTGGTTGAACTGGTCAAAGGACTCACCACTCGAATGGAGAAGGCCGAAGACCCTAACAAATATGTTCCACCCGAGACATTGGGCCAAGTTTCCAATGACTATAAATACATTGATAGGAGTACCAAGGGAATCTCACTGGATAAGGGACTTCTTCCGCACAAGTTCTCTACCACTGACATTCCTAAGTACAAACCCACAGACAACCCTTACTTCCACCTGAAAGCTTTCGAAATGGTCATGGAAATCAAGGGGGCTGACAAACATCTTTTCCCTTCGTTGTTCCATCTCTCATTAGAACTAGTGTGTCAATAATGGTTCTTTTCCCTGAATTCCAAGGACACTACTACTTGGTAGAATATTGCACATACTTTCATCAAGAGATACAAGTGCAACATACAAGTAGAGATTGACTATAGAGAGCTCGAAATCCTTAAGCAAAAACATAATGAAGGCTTCACCGAATTCTATAATAGGTGGAGGAAAGTCTCTTCTAGGATGATTAAGGCCCTAGACAAAAAAGACTCTGTAAGAATGTTCATCAAAAACGTTTAAGACAAGTAACAAAAGCACCTGAAATATCAACTTCTAAACACTTTCACGGTTGTCTACAATGTAGGCATCGAAATTGAAGACGATTTTATGAAGTTGGCAGCTGATAACAATGCGAAAGGAAAGATAAACGACCCTCCTTCTTCCTCTCCCATTAATGAAATAGATACTATAGACACTCCTAAGAAATCAATCCAAAGGTCGAAAAGAGTGTTTACTCCACTTGGCATGAGCTACGAGACAGCCTTCGAAAAACTACACCACAAAGGACTGGTCATGCCCATAGGACCAATCAAAGTTTAATCCCAGAATCCAGACCACCTAAGTGGGATCCTAATAAACACTGCAAGTACTACCAATGAAGAGGTCATGATACTGAGGAATGTTGGAGACTCAAACAAAACTTCCGAGGTTCTAGCTGCCGCAGAAGATCAAATGTTCTTTGAGCCTTCTCTCCTCATTACACCTATTGATGAGCCCATGATTGAAGTAGTCTATATAAATTCCATTAACAAAGTGACCATGATTGAGGAGGATGAAGAAGTTTTCTTAGATGCCACCGAGGAAAACTTAGCAAGTCTAAAAGAAGATGTTCATAAACTTCAAGATGTTGTCTCCATGCTTATGAGTGTGGTGGAATACCTAGCCAATCGAATATCAGTCATTGAACAAAACCCTAATCGTCAGGATCGAAAGAATAAAAACGAACGACCACCCTCCTTCTTCTTCTTCCCATCAAAGACTAAAGGAAAAACTCAATGCTCCTAAGCCACGGGTAAAACAGACCATTGATGAATACATACCAATAGGAATGAATTATAATGAAGCTTTCGACTACTTCCATGGCCAAGATTACATTCATCCCTTTGGTCCAATCCAAGATCCAGTACCTGAGAGACGGTCTACCAATTGGGATCCAAAATCCTATTGAAAATATCATAGAGGCAATGGTCACAATACCGAAAAGTGCTTCACCCTTATAGATCGCATTCAATACCTCATCGATTTGAATTGGCTTCATATTCCTCCAAGCAACAAGAAGGCCAATGCTAATAACAATGGCAAGAGCAAGAAGAACGACAATCCTTCTTCCGCTTCTTCCCATCAAAATAGCAACTTCATCGATGCCAATGAAATCTTGGCGCCTGATAAAGATACTTAAAAGACAAGAAACTCAAGAGACAATTCACACCTATTGGAATATCATATGATATCGCTTTCGATCGTCTCTATGATCGAGGTTTAATCAAGCCTATTGGTCCCACAGAGGATTCAACACCAAAAAAGCGATCTTCGAGATGGAATCTCAACTCTTATTGCAAGTACCATCGAGGCAAAGGGCATACCACAGATGAATGTTACAGGTTTCAAAACCTCATTCAAGATTTTATCGATGCAATTTTATTCCCTCCAGCAGGCAAGAAGACCGATTGATAATGGCACAAGGCACTTCGATTTTTAAGATTTCATGATTCTTTTCTTATTTTTGATTTCCCTTTCCCTTAATAAGTCTAGCATATGCACCCTCTACCATTTCATTAGAGTTACTTCATGAGTTTGATTTTTACCCTTTCCATTTTAATAAAATGAGCATTTATTTCCTTACATATAATCACTGCATTGCATTTCAAAAATAAAATTAAAAAAAAGATTAAAAATTAAAAAAAAAATCCACGCCGAACTAAGCATAAGGTATACCAATGATTTTAGGCACCCTTTGTAGCCACATCATATCACCTTTACCCCTTTCAATTATATGATCCTTTCTTAATAAACCACTTTGAGCCTCGTTTAACAATTGGCCTGCATATATTTGACCCACATCTACCTTACCTTGGGATGGGATGTGTGCAACTTATGCAATTTTCAAAGCAAAAGCTTGAGTGATTGTTACCAAAGTTCCAAAATTTCAAAATTTCAAAAGTTCAAAAAGCAATAATAGTGTGCAAAAAGGCAAGTGTTCCAATGTCTTTGATATGAACATGTCTCGTATTGCGTCTTTTATTGAGTGCTCGGCACCGTTCCTGAGAAACATGAATACCAAGTGAGTGATAAACCACATGATCGAGATTTCCTGCACTTATCCAAAGGAAATTCAAAAAAAACCTGAAATGGAAAAACAAATAAAAAAACAAGTTCAAAAGTAAGAAACCTCAAGCATACAAATACTAAGATTCAAATGCAAGGTTGCACACCTTGTAGGCTTATTTTGGGTCATGAACCTTTATCCCTTCTTCTTAAACCTTAAGCCTAACCCCGTTACAACCCTTGAAAGACCTCCTTGAGGTGTACACACACTTGTGCGAGGTTTGGCTAGAGCTACGTTCGTCCTGATTTCTTACGGATACGTAGGCAACCTCACACTGAGGTGCGACCGTAGTAAAAATGCATTCATTCACATTCAAGCATGATCATATCAAGGGATCTCCAATAATTCTCATTTCTATCCGTTTAGAGCTAGACTTGGGGGCTTGATCCCTACATCATTAGCCTACCTAGCTTAAGAGTCACTATCATTTGGTTCGTCTCAAAATATTTTTTTCATACCCTTAGCCCTTGCAGCCTAACCTTAGTGTCACTTTCACACACATCACAAATACAAAGCCTAATAATCCTTCCCTTAGGAACCCTTTGTCATGAAATCTTGATACAACTCTGAAGCATGCCTTGTTGCCTTTGAATCACTCATTATCATCACTCATCATTGTATCACAAAGTATGAGGTACTTAGCCTTTGAGCCTAAGTTACCCAAATACTTTCATTATCGGATCATCAATCCTTGCACCATGAAATACAATGATTAATACATCCGCTTGATTAAGCTCATTCAACATACATCATTACCCGATTCATTCTTTTCATCATTTTTCCCTTTGAGGAAGTTCAAAAACTTCGTTCCTTTTCACCAACACTTTACCTCTTTTCACGTCTTTCTTTTTAGGAGAAAGTCCGTACCGTCCACAAAAATGACGGAAGATTTTTTCTTTTCTGCATTTTAGTGTTGCACAATCACCATATAATGTACACACAAGTCATACACATTGAGTCCTGTCATGTTACCACATCGAGTTGAGTTTACACACACGAGTCGTATGCACGACGTACACATCAAATCATATCACGTTGAGTTGAGTTTGCACACATCGAGTCGATTTGAGCACATTGAGTCACATAATGAGTCAAGTAACACCAAGCCTTGAGTCAACCTCAAGCCAACCAACCACAATGAGTCAAGTACACCAAGTCTTGGGTCAATCCAAAAAAAACCACCAGCAAAGTCCTTTTGCAATATTTGATTTTACAAGATACAACAATTTATTGAGGCTTCTTTTCGGAGTCAATCGAGCAATCTCACTAAATTATCGAAGCTCCTGTTCGCAGCCAATCGAACAATTTCCCCATCCGTCACCGATTCTTTGAAGCTCCTATTCGCAGTCAATTGAACACTCTCACCATTCCAAAAGCAATTCTTTAAAGCTCCTGCGCGCAGCCAAGCGAACACTCGCACCTTTTCAAACTCTTTTGTTTAGAGACGCGTGGACATTTCTTTCAAGCTCTTTTGTTCGGAGACGCGTGGGCATTCCTTTCAAGCTCTTTTGTTCAGAGACGAGTGAACATTTCATCCAAAACTCTTTTGTTTAGAGACGAGTGGACATCAACAGCGCTCCTTGAGAATGTGGAGGTTGTCAAACAACATAACTTTGATTCAGCAAGATGTCACCCAGAGACGTGTAATCGGCAATCCTAGATACGCTTTTCTTAACTCCTTTATTTGTAGAACTGACGCTTTTTGCAGGTATCAAAGTTAAAAAGGATGATTTAGGATCGCAGAACGTTCTTAATCATTCTCTGTCCCTATCGATCTACCTTCACTTTTGTTTTCGAAACTTACGTTTCTCCAAACTTAGTCAAAGTGGGGGCTTGATAAGTGTCATTTATGTCACTTTTAGGGGTCCTTTTAGGGTCATTTTCTAGTTATTTTTTCAATAATTTCTCTCTTTATAGTCTTTATTTCACTTATTTGCTTATTCTCGTCTTTTGTCTTGTAATTTGAGTATTTTTGAAGTTTTTTTATAGTTTTTAATTTATTTTCGTTGTTTTAGTTAATAATTTTTCACTTCTCTCTTTTTCTTATTTATTTTAGTTTAGCATTTTATTTTACTTTATTTTATTTTATTATTGTCCCGATAATCCCTCGTGTTTGATGTTGTATGTGATGAGAGTTTAAAGCTCGAGTTTTTTTTTGAGTTCGAGCTACCAAAGGGACTGCTGCCCTCCTTAACCTTCACACCACAATTCCTCATCCCTTACCATACCAACCACTCACCAACACTCCCTGCTCTTCCCTTGTACCCACGCACCAAAACTCACAACCACCTCTGCTCTTAATTTCTCTCCCCTGCTTTCCTCACGCAACAATAACAACAGCCCACAAAACCAACAACCAATTCACCACCGAACTCAGCCCTGAATCCCGCCATCACCGCTCAATCTCCACCTCACGCTAACCAGCTAAAAAACCCAGCAACTCCAACCCGCAACATCCCACACAGCAGCCGCCACCCACCTTAACCCAGCCACCGCAATCACCTCGCCACCACAGCTCCAACTACCGTCAACAACCGTCCTCAGCATCAATCGACAAATGCAGCCCTGCAATTGGCATTGTACGCTCCAATTCAACCAATGAAACAGAACCTTTAAAGCGGGCGCTCTACATTTCGAAGCGGCCGCTCGACATCAATTCAAAATTTCAACTTTGAGGCAGAACGTTCAGAGCCGTCGCTCCGAAGGGTATGAGCGGCCGCTCCATTTTCGCGTGTGAAATTGTACGGATTAAATGAAATAGGACGGTCGTAATTACTTCAACTAATCGAACGGCTGAGATTTTGATGATTGTTGTAGATGATGTTGCTGATTGAAGTTGATGCACGAAGATGACGGTGATGATGATATTTGAATGGTGAAGATCGAAGAATGGTGATGATGACCTTTAAAGCAGATGATTTTTTTTTATTTTCTTTTCTTTTTCATTTTATCTATTTCTTTTCTCTTTAGCCAGTTTTCTTTATTTTAATTTCTTTATTTATTAGTTTTATTTTTACTCTATTTATTATCTTATTTTATAAATACCCTCTTTGGGGTTTAGTACTCTATCAACTTTCATTACCCTAGATTAGATTAGTTTAGGTCTTTCTCTCTCTTAGGTTTTTTAGGATTAGTTTAGGGTTAGAGAGAAAAGTGAGAAATTATTAACTAAAACAACGAAAATAAACTAAAAACTACAAAAATACTCAAAATCAAGATTAAATAAGAAAACGAGAAAAATTAGGCCAAAACTAGGGAGATAATTAGAAACTAAACCAAAAAACGAGCTTAAAAATACCCTAAAAGTGACATAAAAGTCACTTATCAGGGCTTCTGTAGACACTTGATTGTGTCTCCATAAAAACCAAACCCAGTGATGAGTAACTTTCACGTCTCTAATTTACGAGTTCGATAAAAGTTGGAAGAGTCTCGTGAAGTTTCCTTAAGCCTTGACCATATCCCTAACCATTCGTAAAATGTTTTAATCCAAAATCATTCATTTCGTGTCCCTCAAAATCATTCATTTCGTGTCTTTAAACCCAAAAAATTCATTTCGTGTCCTCAAAATCATTCATTTCATGTCCAATTCATAAAGAACGTCCAAACCTGACTATTTTGGTCCATAATCTCGATCAAATTATTATTTAGTTAGATGGGGATTAAAAAAAGCTTTCCAACGATACATAAGCCCAAATCCGACTTAAAACGGATAATGGTAGGCATGTCGCGTACCTATCAAAAATAACCTAACAGACCAATACTAATGTAGACTGGCAAGTAAGGGTCGGATCCCAAGAGACTAAGGTTCAGAAATAATTAAATAGACTCGAATTTCTACTAAGCAAGAATCAATTATAATCAATTATCTACGGAACTAAGTATGAGAAGAATTCGAAAATAAACTAAATGAGATGATTAAATCAAGTACTTAAAACATCCAAAATCTAGTTTCACCACAATTATTATCGATGCAATTGTAATTCTACCCTTAACATACAATTTCAATCGAACGGGGAAAAGTAAACCCTAATAAATACCAAGGATCTCTCTCGAGTATCAATGGCTTCCCTAACATACAATCAAGCCTATTCTCATGGTATCATGCATATTAGAGACATTAAACACATTACTCTCACTTCCCAATTATCAAACCCAACTACTCTCGTGTTGAGAATCAAACCCTAAATTGATTTACTCAAATCCGTTTATACCCAACTCTCGCTGTGATAAAAACATTGGAATAATCGCAATACTATAGTTATGTCTAACCTAGCATTGGCATAATCACAATCAATTTAGCAATTCAATTGTTAGTTATTAAAGAATTTAAAGATTTAATTCATGCATCAATAATAATTGGGCTACACTAGATCTTGAATTAAAGAATCTACTCACACATGATTAAAGAAACAAAAACAATAATAAATAATGAAAACATAATTAAATAACAAAGGATGAAAAATAAATACCAAATCTTGAATAAAAATTGAAAGTAGAAAGCTTGAATCTTGAATCTTGAATTACAAAAACTTGGAAAATAATGGAGAACTAGTTCTTAAGGAGAGAATAATAAAAAAATAAAAACAAGGCTTAATAAATGAATGAATTCATCAAGAAGAACAAACTAAAGAATATATACAAGCCTAAAAAGATAAGAAAAATCGGCTAAGCTTGGCGCACAAGATTCCCAGGAGGCACGGACGTGCCTCTCCATAGGCACGGACGTGCCTCTATGGCAGAAACTTTGGATTAATTCTTTCGTGATGAGGCACGGACGTGCTTCAATGGGGCACGGACGTGCCTCCTCTGCTGTGCCTACACTCATCATAAATCAGTCATAACTTCATATCCGGAGCTCCGTTTGAGGCGTGTAATATATCGTTGGAAAGGTCTTCAAGTCTACTTTCCAATGCAATTTGAATCACTCCATTATCATTTGTATATCAAACTTTATGAGCATAATAGTGAACAGGTGTCATATTTGTCAAGTATTTCATCAACGTTTTGCTTCATTTTCACTCAATTAGCTCTGTTAATCCTGAAATACATCAAAAACAACGAAACTACCCATAAAAGCATCGAATCATCGAAACTAAACGAAATTATACCAAAATGGACTAAAACACTCGGCTAAGCTAATAAAACCAACCAAAAATAAGCTAATAAATGCGCACAAAACACGACTTATCAAACTCCCCAAGCTAGACTAATGCTTGTCCTCAAACATTTAACCATGAATCACAAGGGAGGAGAATGACAACTCCTCAAACAATCACAATGTGCCATCAAGTTCAAAACCACGATAAAAAACGAAATCAAGGGTCAACTTGCACAAAAACCACCATTCATCTCATATACTTGGACTTGACAACCAATCTTACCACACATCTCCCCATACCTACTCACACAAACATGAATAGTTCTCACTTTAGTTGTGAAAAATAAAAACAATAACGCTCATGTGTTTTCGGGGTGAAAAGCCACTCAACCTAAGCATAGCATGCATATCAACTTCACACAACCGGCCTCTTTAGGCTTGAAATGTGACTTTATCCACTTTTAGTGATTGATGCAAACACGAAAAATCATGAAATCCGTATTAGGTAAGCTCGGTAAATAAGGGTTAGACGACGTATTTTGGGAATGTGGTGCTCAAAATAAAACAAATCCTAATCCCACTACACATTCAAATGTCGGGTTCAATCCAACCTTATTTCCTCCAACTCCATACAATTGTAAACATAGCCCTTTATTCTTTCCTTCCTTTTTTTTTCTCTTTTTTTTCACACAAAGAGGAAGGGATTAAATAAAAATAAAATGGAAGACTTCTCTATTTTTTCAAGGGCCTTTAAGACCATATTTCTTTTCTTCCTTTTTCTTTTTCTTTCTTCCTTTTCTTTCTCATAATCTCCCTTCTATTCTCTTTGTTTTCTTTCTTTTTTTTTTCTTTTTTTTTCATTTTTTCCATTTTTTCGTTTTTTTTTTCAACATCATTCACACTCATAGGGCTTAACAAATGTAAAACACCTTCAAAATAAACCTAGAAAAAATAGCTCTAAAGCTTTAAATGTAAGGTATCAAGAAGGGGTTAATATGGCTCAAATTGGTTCAACCTACGGGTGAATGTAAAATAAAAATAAAAAAAAACAAAAAGAAAAAAAAAACATGAAGGCCTAAAATGTGGAGGCTCTAATTTCTACAAGGAAATTTCAATCATCTTTTCGCGACATGCATCATAAAGTCTCAAATAGTCAAAAAGCAAGACCAAGAATTCGATTATATGAAGGACAATCTAATCACACAAGAAGAAACATGACTGAGGTAGAGTGAAATCAGTCATATAAGGCTCAAGACTCTCACCGGGTACACAAACTATTCACATAAGTAGAGCGGGGAGACCATCCTGGCCACAACCTAGCTCAAATCCAAGCACATCAATGAATGGGTTTTCAAAAACTCTTTTTTTTTTTCAAAAAGCACACATATGTGATTATAATCATAGAAGCATACTTATGCAATGGCATATTATTCGACACTAGAAAGAAATAAACTACCCAAAAACTGAAATAAATCTAATATATACATGGTGAAAATTAAATCCTCCTCCAAGCTAAACCATACATTGTCCTCAATGTATGCATAAATCAAAGCAAATAAACAAGGGGAAGGGAAAAGCAAACTACTTATCAGGAGGGGTGGGGGGGGGGGGGAACCATACCTCGGGACGCTGCTAGGACCGCTCTGAAAGTGTTGTCGCATCATGCCCCCGATGTCATAGAACTCGGCCTTGAAGGTGGCCTGGGACGTCCGTGCCTTATTATTGGGGGAGACACGAAATTGCACTCCTTGACTCTCTGCCCCATCTGCAGATTTTATTTTTTTTATTTTTTTTTTTGAAAATAAATAAAAAATAAATAAATACGGAAAACCTGAGGCACGGACGTGCCTCTCTAAAAATTCAACCCCCAAACTTTCTGCCTCAGAGGCACAGACGTGCCTCCTCAGGGGCACGGACGTGCCTCTGCAGAAATTGATTTTTCTCCGTTGTCCTTCCTTTTGGCGCTTTTCCTCCTTGTTTCTTATTCTTTTTGCTTACTTTTCACCTATATAAAAAGACCACAACCAAATAAAAAACTAGACACAAGAATCAAACAAAAAAAAACAAGAAAAAAAATGAAATTAAAGAAGAAGAAAAAAATAACGAAATAAAAGTAAGAACTCGAGAATGGGTTGCCTCCCATTTAGCGCTTGTTTAAAAGGTCTTTAGCTCGACCTCCCTTGTTGGCTCAACCAGGATCATTACACAGAGAAGGAGGACCGCGATGTTGTTCATGAATTCCTCCAAGAGACTCCTTCATCGGCTTATTCACTTGCCTTATAACCGAATTCACCTTCACATAGCCAAACATGCCATCTGGTGGAACTTTGTCCTTCCCTTTCACGAAATTCCTGTCAAACACATACCTATCAAACGGGGGGTTAGTAGCATCGATTCTCAAACAGGAACCACCATCGAACGTAGAGTTATTCCCATCAAGCACGGCTTTTGACAACCGTTGCGAGAAGGGCATCGGTTCATCATTGGCCGGTGGAGCTACATATTTGGAGCCTTGAACATCATTGCTCCTTACGTCCTTTCTAGGCTCCTTGATGCACACCTTCTCAACAATTTGCTTCGGAAATAGTCCATCTCTTCTCAGGAAGATATCATTGCATTGTTCTTTCTGAACCTTCGCTTGATCTTGAAGAGTCGATAGGCGGTTAACCTGTTGCGAAAGTTGGCTTATCTGATAAATAGTGTCTCCCGTAGAGGGAGCACCCATGACATTTAAAAGTGAGTATCCCAACTTTTCATCACCTACTTCAAAAGTGATCTTACCTTTCTTCATGTCTATGATTGCACCTGCAGTAGCTAGGAAAGGTCTACCAAGTATGATCGGAACATTCACATCTTCTTCCATCTCCATCACAACAAAATCACATGGAATGAAAAACTTACCTACTTTGAGGGGTACATCCTCAAGTACACCTAAAGGAAACTTCACTGACCTGTCTGCAAGTTGTAGAGATATTCGTGTAGGTTTAAGCTCACCCAGCTGTAGCTTCTTGCATATGGACAGCGGCATAAGACTCACACTTGCACCTAGATCGCATAGTGCCCTATTGATCTCAATATCTCCAAGCTTCACTGGAATTGAATAGCTACCTGGATCTCCTAATTTCTTAGGGAGAGTGTTCTGCAAAATAGCACTACACTCTGCATTCAAAGCAACAGTAGTATTCTCTTCTAATTTCCTCTTGTTAGATAGCATATCTTTTAAAAATTTTGCATAAGAAGGCATCTCAGATATGGAATCTAGGAATGGAATATTAATATGAAGCTTTTTAAGAATATCTAGGAACTTACTGAACTTTTTCTCAAGTTTAGCTTGTGCTAACCTTTGAGGAAAAGGAATCTTGGGCACATATGGAGCAAGTGGCTTTGGTGGTGGTTCCTTTGATGCCTCCTCAAACCTAGCACCTTCTACTTCCTTCTCACTTGCCTCTGCTTCCTCATTGACCTCCCTTGATGGCTCCATGGTAGGAGGATTGTCCAACTGCCTTCTACTCCTCAGGGCTACAAAATTCATTTGGGCTCTTTGAGGTTGTTCTGTCTGGCCCGGGAAGGTTCCTGGAGTCTTTAAAGCTTGGTTAAATTGGTTGGCCAGTTGGCTTATCTGATTCTCCGTAAGTTTACTCTGGGCCTGCAACTGTTGGATAGAGCTATTTTGATGTTGGATGGCACTGTTTGTTGCGGTTATGAAGCTCTCTAAGGTCACCTCTAGGCTTGATTTCTGAGGTTGTGGTTGCATAGGTTGTTGGGCATTGGGTGGTTTCTGTTGGAAGCCTGGTGGTGGTTTGTTGTAGGTATTGGGTTGAGGTGGTGGTGGAGGGTTTTGTTGCGCTTGGGAGTTTTTGTAGGAAAAGTTGGGATGGTGTTTCCATCCTTCATTGTAGGTGTTGGAATAAGGGTCATAAGGCCTCTTTGGGTTAGAGGAGTAGAAAGCATTGGCTTGCTCGATTGACATTTCTTCCGCATTCTGCGAAATCTGTGGGCAATCTGGAGCAACATGACCCTGCAAATGACATAACTGACACAACTCCTGTGGGGTGTTAGAAGTTCCTGCTTGGAACTTATCAAACCTGCTTGTTAGTGCCTGCACAGAACTAGTTAGCATAGTTAAAGCATCAACATCAAGTTTACCTCCCTTTTTAACAGTGTTTCGGCCTCTAGGATGATAGTTATCATTGGCCGCCATCTTCTCTATGAGCTCCCTAGCTTCAGTGGGGTTCTTTGTCAAGAGAGAACCTCCTGACGCAGCATCTATGTAAATACGGAACTCATGAGTCATGCCATTGTAAAAGTTCTGCATCAAAATCCAATCTGGAATGCCATGGTGAGGGCATTGTCTCTACAATCTTTTAAATCTCCTCCAAGCCTCATAGAGAGACTCATCATCTGACTGCCTAAAAGTTTGTAGCTCATTCCTCAATCTTGCAGTCTTCTCATTCCCTAAAAACTTCACTAGGAAGGCTTTCACTAACTTGTCCCATGTAACGAACGAGCCAGTGCCTTCATCTCTTAACCACTCCTTTGCCCTATCTCGAAGTGAGAAGGAGAAAAGGCGTAGTCTGATTGCATCATCTGTAACACCGTTCAACCTCATAGTATCACATTTCTCCAAAAAGCTATCTATATGACTTACGGGGCAAAAATGTGGTAGCCCTGCGAATGAATCATTGGAGATGAACTGTATGAACTATTGCTTGAGCTCGAAGTGCTGAGCCGTGACTGGTGGTCTTATGATGCTTGAAATGACTCCGGTAGTCGTATCAGGAATACCGTACTCCAAGAGGGGTTTCGTTGGTTGGTCTACAATGTTTCTCCTGCGTCTGTTCCTTGTTCTCCTTCTTCTTATAGTTGCCTCGATCTCAGAATCAAATGGTTCAAGATCTTCTGATCCTGAGCTACGTGTGGGCATGCACAAGAAAAACTAGAGAAAAGTATCAAAAACACAAGGGAAAATAGCCAAAGCAACGAAATAAACTTAGTAAAGATGAATCACAAATAATCCTAATGAAACCTTTAGTCCCCGGCAACGACGCCAAAATTTAGTAGGCGTGTCGCGTACCTATCAAAAATAACCTAACAGACCAATACTAATGTAGACTGGCAAGTAAGGGTCGGATCCCAAGAGACTAAGGTTCAGAAATAATTAAATAGACTCGAATTTCTACTAAGCAAGAATCAATTATAATCAATTATCTACGGAACTAAGTATGAGAAGAATTCGAAAATAAACTAAATGAGATGATTAAATCAAGTACTTAAAACATCCAAGATCTAGTTTCACCACAATTATTATCGATGCAATTGTGATTCTACCCTTAACATACAATTTCAATCGAACGGGGAAAAGTAAACCCTAATAAATACCAAGGATCTCTCTCGAGTATCAATGGCTTCCCTAACATACAATCAAGCCTATTCTCATGGTATCATGCATATTAGAGACATTAAACACATTACTCTCACTTCCCAATTATCAAACCCAACTACTCTCGTGTTGAGAATCAAACCCTAAATTGATTTACTCAAATCCGTTTATACCCAACTCTCGCTGTGATAAAAACATTGGAATAATCGCAATACTATAGTTACGTCTAACCTAGCATTGGCATAATCACAATCAATTTAGCAATTCAATTGTTAAAGTTATTAAAGAATTTAAAGATTTAATTCATGCATCAATAATAATTGGGCTACACTAGATCTTGAATTAAAGAATCTACTCACACATGATTAAAGAAACAAAAACAATAATAAATAATGAAAACGTAATTAAATAACAAAGGATGAAAAATAAATACCAAATCTTGAATAAAAATTGAAAGTAGAAAGCTTGAATCTTGAATCTTGAATTACAAAAACTTGGAAAATAATGGAGAACTAGTACTTAAGGAGAGAATAATAAAAAAAAATAAAAACAAGGATTAATGAATGAATGAATTCATCAAGAAGAACAAACTAAAGAATATATACAAGCCTAAAAAGATAAGAAAAATCGGCTAAGCTTGGCGCACAAGATTCCCAGGAGGCACGGACGTGCCTCTCCATAGGCACGGACGTGCATCTATGGCAGAAACTTTGGTTAATTCTTTCGCGATGAGGCACGGACGTGCTTCAATGGGGCACGGACGTGCCTCCTCTGCTGCGCGTATCACTCATCATAAATCAGTCATAACTTCATATCCGAAGCTCCGTTTGAGGCGTGTAATATATCGTTAGAAAGTTTTTCAAGTCTAATTTCCAATGCAATTTGAATCACTCCATTATCATTTCTATATCAAAAGTTATGAGCATAATAGTGAACAAGTGTCATATTTGTCAAGTATTTCATCAACGTTTTGCTTCATTTTCACTCAATTAGCTCTGTTAATCCTGAAATACATCAAAAACTACAAAACTACCCATGAAAGCATCGAATCATCAAAACTAAACCAAATTACACCAAAATGGACTAAAACACTCGGCTAAGCTAATAAAACCAACCAAAAATAAGCTAATAAATACGCACAAAACACGACTTATCAGATAAGTTTGGCCAAAATACTAAACCGAACTTAAGAGGGTCCAAATACCTTAATTATAATCCTAAACCGATTAGGATTTATTACGAGCTTCTAGAATTCTCTAGAAGGTTCTAATTTATCCTTTCCCCAAAAGATAAGACCAAAGAATTTGATATTGAGTAAAACATCTCTTTTTGATGATCCTAATCCCGGTCAAAATAGATACATACATATATTTGTTTAACTAATCCGATTGGAAATCAAACTCCGCACCCATTCTTATCTTTACAAAATCATAGCAGAACGACAGAACCATCGCGCCGCGATAGGCCTTGTCGCGCCGCAATACTACTATCGCGCCGCGATGAAACATGTTTTATTCAGTTTCAAATTTTGATCTTTTCTGAACGTCTAGAATCTCTTTTTTCCTTATAAATAGAGGTCGTTTTCCTTGTTTTTAAATCAGCTAGAACCAACAATCATCATCATCACCTTCAATCTTCTTAATCATAATCCTCCCTTCTCTCTCTCTTGATCCCATTTTCTAAGCCTTAGCCTAAGCACATTCTAAACACATTCTTGATACTCTCCCAAATCATACACCATACCTCATTCATGAGACTTGAATACTCCTATCCATCCTCGACGTTGCCTTCAACCTCGACGTAAAAGGTTGATAGTTCTAAGGGTTTGGTCCCAAATCTATACTTCAATTCATATTGGATTTATTTATTTTATTGATTTAACTTTCTTGAAGTTTACTAATGTATGTATTGTTTAATAGCAAGAAGCTTGAGGCATCAAAGTGAGTAATTCAATTACCCTTATCATTATTCTTTTGATTTTGGAGTAGAAATCATGCTTAGAATATTATTTTAATTCCTTGTATCATGTTAGGATATTTTTATGAGTTCTAGTATCATGTTTAGGATAATGCTTTGATTTTATTATTAGTGACATTCTAGGATTTGTTATTAATCCGTTTAGTATCATGCCTAGGATCTTAGTAATGATGTTTTGATGATGTTCTTATGATGATAATTGTTATATTAATCATATGTTGCTTGATTATTCATGATTTATTGCTTTTGCTTGATCACACCCTTTCTTGTAGGTTTAAAGGGAATTTGTACTTGAAATAACGCCTAATAAGATAATTAATAATTTGATTTAGGTTAATATGATTTTAAATCAAGTGATCACCAATGATAGATTTGATTGTGCATTAAAAATCAACCTACGTAGATTAAATCTGCTTAGCATTAATTTGATGTATGTATGTTGATCGAAAAACGCACATGAATATCATAAGAATTAAGTAGAGGCTGATTTAGGTCGGGTTCAATCTATTTTAGGTTGGATTTGTACCATCATCCTTGAACATTCAGTCATGTTTATGGACCATTATGGAGTTAGCGATCTCCGTGATCGTGAATGGGGTGTAACCTTCACACCCGTGAACGGTTTACAAGTTTCTAAAACTTGTTGGCGACTCTTTTATCTCTAGCTTCATTTCTTAAAACGCCACCATGCCTAAAAGCATTAACCACAACAGGGCTCAATGACGAGTTTAAAAATTCCCTACAGGTACGAAGAGTCAAAGTCAAATAATCAGAGTTGTGCGGTAAAGTCGCGCGCAACTTTAAAACTTGCGCTCTGAGGGGGCGCGCAACCAGGCAAATTCGACATTTTGATTTATTTTTTTTAATAAATCGAAATGCATATTAATAAATCAAAACGACGATTTTTTTTTTTGGTTGGTTTGTCGAACTGGTTTTTTTTTTTTTTTTTTTTTTTTTTTTTTTTTTTTTTTGCAAATTTTTTCTTAAATATTTCTAGGTAACAAGTTGAAGTTTTATTAAACTAAAAATAAAGCATATAATAAGTACATAGTCATGTAGTCATATAAGCACACAAACATGAGGAGCAATGTCATTCTATAGTCAAGGCTTGGGTGTCCAAAGGTACCATATCTTAAGAATGATGCACGAATCAATCAGTCAACTTCCTGACCCATGGCATGGTTTTCCCAACATTATATTGACGATATGGGTGGGATGATTGTTATTGATTTCGAGATAGAATCCTGGTGTTGGTGACCCCTAGTTATGAGCCAATCCCCATTGTTTAAAGTGAGTTATGATTATGAATGATATAATGTTGCTTATTTGGTATTTACTTTCGTGAAAAAGGAAGATATTATGCGTTCGAGTCTCGCTCTCTAACTAGAGATTATCCAATTAGCCTTTCATTACAACTCATAGGTAACCTAAGTGGAAAACCTTGAACCATAACCAAAAGCTAATCTTGTAATCTCTAAGTCCCTAGCAGAGTCGCCACTGTAAAGTGGGTAGCCCATCATTAGGGATCCCATTTTCTCTATTCTCTTCGCCCTTTAAAAGCCTAGGACTTAACACCTTTTAAGGTGTGTTAGGATTTAAATTCCTGACTGTTTGAGAGACCTTGAATTAGAATTGAATTCGACATTACTTTTTTATGAGTAACCAATAGAAATCGAGTCGCCAATGAGTTTTAGGAAAACAAATAAACCTCGTTTACTCCTTTCTCCCAAGTAGATTTCAAGGGATATTTCGCATGAACCATAAGTTTACCCATGCCCAAATTGGTCAACTAAACTAGAAATGAGTTCGGGAGCGAGGGTACTAGGAAAACGTTCTCTTTGAGAATCGTAATCCTAGCCTTAGTGCGGCCTCTACTAGCTCTTCTTTTTTCACAATTTCATTACCAAATAATATATGCAACACGATTCCTAAAACCTAAGTTAGTTGATTTTATTTACAAACATTAATCACAAAAAGTGTACATTGCAACGAATATCGTTATTATTTTTAAATTCAAATTCGTGAAAGGAACAAGAAATAAACAATATTCGCCTTGACTTAAGTGATAAAACAACAATTATTTATTTAATTCTAGTCTTTAATTAACGCAAGATACTATGTGAAATTAATTAATTAGAGTTTATTTAAAGTGATCAAACAACACTAATTAATTGATTAAATTTCTTTTAACAAGAAATGAAAAGTGATTTAACTAAGTGCTCAGGAAACTAACTATTCTCCTTTTTTGTAAGATCTCCGTTTTGGGCGTTTATGGAATTTCCTTCTTCTTCGTACCTCCAAGGCTTCAATGGAACAAATTAGGGTTGGAGAATATTTGGGAAAAAAGGAGAAAAGTAGTATGATAGTAAGAGGATTTGAGAGATTAGGGTTTTCGAAACTTTAGGGTTAAAAATATGACTTTTCTATCGTGATTAGGTCTAAGCAAAGACCCCTATTTATACGCGTAGGAATCTAGGTTTAGGGTTTTAGAGCCACGACGTCAGGGGCGCGCGCAGCTCTCAAAGTCGCGCTGGAGTGCCGACCACAACTTTTAGACTTGCGCGCGGCTACCGCGCGCAAAATTGGAATTTGCGCATGACGCAATTTTTCTTATACGAAAACAAATTTTTAAAACTTCCATAAATTTTGATTACAATGCTCGATTAAGGCAATTAAGATATCGTTGAAAAAGCTTTGAATGTCGACTTTCCAATGCCGTTGGAATTAGGTTACAATATGTTATAGATCAGAAGATATGGCCGTTTGAGTACAAGGGTGTCGTTTTTAGGGCCCGATTTAGTATTTAGATGATAACTTCTGCATTTTAACTAGGAATTGGGCTTATAATATACCGTTGGAGATCTATTGAAAGGGATATCCATCCGTATAGGCCATGAACGGATATTAGTGAAAGGAATGGTTTCCTTCAAACAAGTGTATTATTCCGATAGAGGGTTCGGAATTAATTAGAAAGCTAATTATTCATTGAGGTCAAGTGATCGGAATGCCTAGCTGGAGGCCGCTTCCGATCAGTAATATTAATGAATAATTAATATTACAACTTAATCTTGACTGAACCCTTCGGGTCACACCTAATCGTGTAACCTAACCGAAGCGACGAATTAATCCGAAGGATTAAATAAGTTGATAGAGATTTTACGAACAAAGGCGTCGAATTCCGAGCTTAGAGCGTCGAAACCGAGTGTCGTACGTCGAGTCAATTTTAGAAATCGACGAAGACGAGAAAAATAATCAAATGACGTGTCGTGCTAAAATTACAAGGATAGCATGAGCCCTAGCCACGCCTTGGATCGAAGGCAAGTGGCTAGGGGCCGCAAGCACCAAAGTACCAAGCCACCGCAGCCATCGCAAGGACAACAATCAAGCAAAGATTGCGAGGCTGCTGCTGCGCCTGTGCGTGCTTGCGGTAGGCGCATGGCCTGTGCGTGCTGCTGCGTGCTTACGGTAGGCGTATGGCCTGGCTGCTACTAGGCGTGGGCTTGCGGCATCATAGCAGGCCAGCCGAGGGCAAGGCCGCCAACTAGGCGAGCCTTGGGGCCCAAGGCATGTGGCCGGTCTTCCTTGTGTTGACCAAATATGTGATTTGGTGGGTTTATGCTTGCTCTCTAAGGATGGGTATGTGGTCCTTACCTACTCTCTCCCTCATGTTGACACTTGTCATTTGATTATAGTTTCATGGCTTTTAATATAATTTAGAATTAAATTAAATCTTATATTTGCTTTTTACCAACTATCCCACATTGAAAGGTGATGGGAATTCTTGGAGAGATTTCCCTATAAAGACCCATCATGGGGTATTGGGATTTTCACTTGAGTTGGTGAACTTTAAGGGATCTCCAAAAGCGAGAAAACCTTTGTTCGTAAACTCTAAGTTATTTTTGGTCTAGCCTCGACTAAGCTTCGGGGAAGGGACCGGTTACAGTTAGGTAGCGAGGGTGTGAGCCGTTGAAGGTTCTCGTACTTGCGGAACTTGAAGCTTTCATGTCCAAGCTCAACGGTTGAGCAAAGCACGCTACAAGGGTGAGCATTCTTTCTCTCTCTTCTCTCTCTTCGCTTATGTTTATGTTTACTTTGCATGCTTTTATTTATGTTGTAATTATTATGCATGCAATCCGGTTATCGGGTTTTTTTTTTTCGCGAGGCATCGAACAACGCAAAACCCAACAATTAGGTGGTTAATGATTTTCTTGGTTTTCAACAATGTAAGATCCATTTGATCCAATCATTGCATTTGACGCATTTATGTTCGTTATTAATCAAGATTAAACATGTATGAGCACGTTTTAGGCCTAATTAGTAATCGGACAAGGCTCTAAGATAAATTGGTCTTAAATACAGGTTTTAACTTACTTCATAATGTATTTCGGAATCCATAAACACTTCAACTTTGATCTAGCATGAAGAGCGGGTTTTTGTAACATCATCGCACTTCCCATCAGGACAGGAGGCCTAAAGTAGGTGTCTACACTTAGCATATGAGCTCCCTAAAAGAAAGATGCATCTTGTTGGTATATGTAGTACATTAGATTCCTTTAAAGCAATCATGAGGGGTATTACATATGGCTTATTTAATCTTCATGTGTCCAACCAACTCTTCTAGTGACATGTCCTTCTTGTGTTTGAGATGGTGGTGGTAGTTGGAACAGCAATCTAGAAACTTCTCGATCAGAACATTGGCTTGCAGCACTTTGCACATCTTCAATTCCCTCGGCAAGAACATCAACAACTAGGTTCTCGTACTCATGAACTTTCTCCATGATTTTCCTGTCATCAACAATCTTGAACTGTAACCATTTTTGTGTTGTATATTTTTTCTTTCCAGCGGCATCATTTCTATAAATTTTTTTCCAAAATCTGCCAAACAAATTTAGTAGATTTGTGAGTAATGAAGAGATCAAAAAAAAGGGTTGGACATGTGACTCGAAAGGTGACCTCTGTTATTCTTCACGTATTTTGCAATCTAATCTTCTATGGTGGAAGATGTAGCAGCATTGGTATCTCCTGCTTCTGCATGAACTAGACAACCATGATAAAAAACATAGTCTACCTCCAATGGTTCGAAAAAGATTAATAGTTTTTGTGACCAATGTTTGTAGTTAGTCCCAACAAGAGGTTCAAGTTTTGATAGATCGGGTATGGTTTTTAAGATAAAAATTTCCATAATCCGAAAATAAAATAAGAAATTTTGCTTCTAAATAATAGAATGAGAAACTATAAAATCAAAAAAAGAAATAAACGTGGGCTGAATTTTTTGACGCATGTAAACGTTATGATATGTTTAGAACATTACCTTAGAAGCAAAATTCGCCCCTACTATGGTGCAATCGAAGATGGCGTTGCCCCCCAAGATTTAACACAACGATCCCTCTTACTGTGAATTCAAAAAGTGGAATTAGGAACTCATAGTATGCTCAGATCTATTTCAGAGGAAAATTGGAAATTCAGAGGAAGAAGATGAACAAAAAATTTATGTGTGTTTCAAAGCAATCCCAAGATAAGTTTTTAAAAGATAACATAATTGTAATTGCTGGAGAAAATAAGGGCACGAAATAATAATGGGAAGAAAAATCAGCGGAAATTACAAACGTTTTAAAACCCGAGTCAACGTTGTTGTGAGTGTTGAGGTAAATATTGCCCTTTACCAACAAGTCAAAAGATTGAGAACCTTGCTAACGAAAAACAAACAAATAAGGAAGCTTTCCCAAAACAAGTAAAACAAGTTGATTGCTCAAAGAAACAAGTAGACAAACATGTGACAAAAGATACAAATGCATTCCATTAATGAAAGGATAGACTCAGGTCTACAATTATACAAGTTGAAGGAGAGGTTACCTCCACGTTCATACAATTGGAAAAGACGAACAATCTTCAATACATGATAGATGATAAACTACACTATCGCTTGGCTATTAAGCCAAGGGAAAACTACGAAAGTTTAAAGAAATGAAATGCTTGTTGTTGAGTTGTTTTTTGATCTCTTCTTTCGATCTATGTACTTCTATTTATAGGCAAAATGGAGCGATTATGGCTGACTCCCATTACTGTTGTACGGTTATGCTTCTTGGCGCCAACTCTGCTTTGAAAATTAAAATCATCCATTAGCCTTCTAATCCGGTCTATATATAATTGGGCCTTTGTATGATATCATCCTAATGGTTGTTACGCTTTAATCGATCTAGCCCAAAGACCCCACACTAACTCTAGGACCTCTCAACTTGGTTAAAGTCAAGGAAGTCAAATAAAAGTCAAAACTCTGATTTTTCGGTGTAACAAATGCCCCCCTTAATTTGGGTGGTTGATGGAATTTGAAACTCACCAAATTATGACTCTTTAAGCATAAATATAAAGCATTGTGTATGTTTAACTCTGTAACCGCCAAACACAGAATATAAACATTACTTAATATTTATAGAAAATAGAATAATTACAAAATTAGAGCATTTCAAAACTTATAAGTTTTGAATTGTGTATTCTCTTTAAAGCAGGACTTAAGGATAAATATATACAGCAATATATTTATTAAGATTCCTTCTAATATCCTAGAGCATCCTGGAGCGTCGCCACACGATTTTGCAATTCGGGATAATTGAGATAATCCTCGAATTCGTCATCGCAAGGCTTTGTAAGGAGGCAGTTGATCCTGTGGTGCTCAAAGATTGACTCATACCATAATTGATAAGAACATTTGTACACCAAGGTGTGCATTTCCCTCTTAGTACCCCTGGTAACTTCCACTTCGTAGTACATCTTGGGGTAAAGGATAGTCCTTACTTTCAATTTAATATCGAAAGTAGGAGGAAAGACCGCTCTGATCTCCCTAGCCCATCCCTTACAAACCAAGGCGGCATACGCCCAATATTCTTTCTCCTCTAGGTGAGGAAGTATGAAATTCCTCTAAAGATCAGCATTCGCACCCACATGGAAAGCGCTAGGCCCCGCAGGTCCATCTTTATCCTCTAAAATGGTGGGTTTATCCCCCCATCGCTTTCTAATCCTCCTATTGCGGCGATTTCTCTTTCTATTCCTGTAATTTCTCTTCCATTTGGAGCGCCTATCCATAGTCAAATGGTGATTCGGGCACTCATTTGGGTATTCAAATGATCCATGGAGTGCATTGTCAACATAAAACATGCCAACTCCATAAACTTCCCCTTTTAGGCCCAATGTGCAACATTTGAATGGGATGCAAAAGATCTTCCATGGGAATTCAAAATTCGAATTTTAGAGAGTGGTTGAAAAAACTCTAACAGATTGAATTTTAGAGAGAGAAAGCAAGAGAGAGAAATAAAACTTACTCAGTGAAGAAGGAAGATTTTGAGTGAAGTGACTACTTATATTTATAATCACTTTTGCGTCACTCCCTTGATGGTTGAAATCTTCCGCTATATCAATTTATCGTGGTGAAACCACTTAACTCTTCAACTTCTCAAAAGTATTTTATCCAAAAATCACATTAAGGGGAGTGAATTTGGAACTAAACCGTCATGGATTTTGCATAAGAAACCATACTTTCAAGTTAATAATTTTACTGATCATTTAATTTTTTAGTGGGAAATTAGAAGTGTCTTTTCACTTAAATATCAATAAATACGGTTGTCTGTCACTTGGTAAGTCGTGAAATTAATTATAATTACAACCCATATATTTCAATTTTAGAAAATTAGAAGTATATTTGTGTGTGTATAATCACAATAATCCAATTGTTTCGCTTGATCAAAAGAACAAAATATTTATAATTTATATTGATCACATAATTTGAACAAGCCCAAGATCAGATATAAACAGAAGTTAAAACCTTTAAAGAGTCAAGACATGATAAAAAAACATTCTTAAGTACTTAGTTTCAAAAGAACTAAGAACATGCAACAAATCATGTTTGAGTAATTAACTCCTTGGCAAAAAGTTAGTTTAGTTGGGCAAAAAGAAATCGAACCAAACAAACCCTAGCCTTTGATCAATCTGAGATGTGATTGGGGCTTCTAGGACACTTGTGTGCTGGTTCAAACATATCGGAGGACAAATTGGAGTTGTCTCCTTGCTCGATTATCATCATCCTTCCCAAGCTTCTTGGTGGAGACTTCTTAGCTCTTCTTTGTTGCCTCTTCTTTGAAGGCTCACCTTCAACCCTTATGCGCTTATGGCTTATCTTCCTCTTCACTGGCTCATTCCCTACCACCAGAACAGGATTAAAACCAAAACATGCATTGCCAAACACAGCTTGGCGATGAAACTCAGCATCTTCTGCTTTCTTAGCCTCCTTCTCCATAAAATCCCACTTTTCCAAAGCTAGCACCTTTAGCTCTTGGTTGTCCTCATCCGAGCAAAACTTCTTTGTCTTAAAGGATTCCATTGATAGATCAACTTTTACTGTCTTTCCCTTGGGATAAGACTCGGCTGTGCTAGAGGTTGGACTCTCCATAGATAAGGTGAAAAGGGATTTTTTAGGAAGATTTTGAAGTAAACTTTCAGGCAAAAGATCTTTGTGAAGAGAGAAGATACACTTTGCGTGCTTTAAGTAAAAGTGATTTAATGATCTCAACCTATATAACATTGTTATCTGATAAGCTTTGTCAAAGGGTAATTTAATAATTCCTTACTTTCATCGTTGGATTCCCAATTAATAAATTGAACCCTAAAACGCTGCGTTTAAGGTTGTGCAACTCAATTTTAATCGGGAATCGATTTCTTTGAAAACAAACTCTGCTAAACCATTTGAATTGTTTTGTGTCTGAACGAAATCAAACGGTACAATTTAACTAACTCTCCAATGCTTGGAAAAAACCATATAAACCTTCAAGGCATCCTTCAACCGCTCTCATCACTGATTCACTCTATGATCTTCTACTTTTAACCTTCTATTCTTGAAGTACAAAATGACTTCTCTTCCTTTGGAAGAAGTGCTCAAATCATTTCTGGTAAAAGATTATTCAATTAAGGCTCATGAATTATGTGAATTGATAAGCAAATACCCCCAGAACTTCAAATCCGACTTCCTATGGCATATCTCGTCTTCGACCACCGAAGAAGGTGTTTTGAAAGGCACTGCCTCTATAGGGCTAGCATTTTACTTTGACCTTTCATCTTCAGGTGCTCTACAAGATTTCCGAAAGGAAATTCAGCCCAAATTAACCAAGTGTATTCTTGGTAAAGGTACGCCTCGCCCTGCTACATTTAATGAATTGCATCTGAACAACAATTGGGTTTTAAGCCAGAATCCAATTAAAGGTTGGGTACAAGACCTAATAGGCAAGGGTTGGTTTATGAGACTTTCCAAGTTCCACTTCTCATGGGAGAAGAAGAGAATTTTCGGCTTCCTCAAGCTAGCAATATACAGTAAAATTCCATTCAACAGATTGCTAACATGTGCCCTTATTTCACTCTGGGACCCCGTGTTAAATTGTTTCATCCTGCGCCGAGGTTGCATGACTATCACCCTTACTAATATGGCTTCCTTACTGGTCTATCACCTTATGATGATAAAGGTCAACAAATCAAGATGTTTAATCTAATTGAAGGCGTTGGACCCTTATACAACAGAAGTCATACCATTCTGAAGAGAGTGTTGGCGACGTCCAAAAGCAGCAAAATTGGCTTCAATGCCTATATTTCATATTTTGCATCGTCATCATATCCTGCCGAAGTATCGCAGGAAGAAGAGATACTTTTATTTTATTCGCTCTTACTCGTTTGATGATGTGCAAGTCAGGTGGCATCTCTGCACCGTTATTGCGACTTGTAGTGAACATTTCCTATAGCAAGTCTTTTGTAGCGCTAGGTCCAATCCTACTAGGATAATTGTACAGATGTCTATTTAGATGTAGGGAAGCTCTTAACGAAGGTCAGAGCTTAGAGAATATATGTGGACCTCTACGGTTGGTCACCTATTGGGGTCATCTCTACACTACTTTGTGTATGGACAAGACCGAGAAAGAGTTAAAGAACGAGATGGCAGCTGAAAAAGCATTGTATGTGTCAAAACTTGATTGTAGGGAGAAATCTTTAAAAGTGGATTGTTGTTCATATGCAGAAATATGTTACAACTATTTTGACCACCAAAAAGTTCTTGAACCTAATCTTGTTATGAATTGTCTGTTGGAGTTAGACCCATTGTCTGTTAGTTGGTATATTATGAGCCGGAAGGATAACCTAGATCCTAATAGTATATGGGTTTTTGATGCAACTTCAAAGTGGCTTAAAACAGTAGGCATGAGGAAAACCTTTGAGAAGGATTCCCCATTCTAGTGTTCTGTGTTAGCTTCTAGGGATTTGCCCGCATGAGAGCTAGAACACTTTGGTTTTGAAGCCTAAAATCCTCAAATGGTAGCCCAATTTGGTTTATGCCACTCTCTTGCTATCCCGTTGATCACTACATGTAACGTTCCTTGGGATCTTTGTCCAAAATTTCCAGAAGAAGATGTTTGGAAGAGTGATTCCTTTGCATATCCTCAAGTCGTCTTGCATCCCAGGAAGTCAAGCAATGTGGTTTCTTTAAGTTATCTTGAATGGTGGTATCATGGACCTCTTCAAGCTCATGTTGTTGAATATGACAAGGCACACTTTGCTATGAGCGTTGGCACTTATAAAGGTATGAATCCCTCTAAGTGTTTCCTTCACTTGCTCTTTACTCTCCACTCACAATCTACTTTTCAGGCAAGAAGAAGACTGATGTATCTTCGATCAAGATGAAATGCAAATCTACTTATCATCAAATTGATCACTCAACTAAGATTGCTGCAGAGTTCAATTAGGAACCCACGACCATAGATGACTCATAAAGGATATCATTCATTCCCACATTGATAGAGTTGGATTGAGAAAGATGGTTTCTCTTTCGACCCCAAGTTCCTTACAAAAATCAAGGAGTAACAAGCATAGGAATATCCCCATGTCAAGTCCCAACACAAGGTCTCAATCTGCATTCAAAACAGAACCAAATCTAAAAACCACTTATATCCCTCTTACCAGTAAGTGCATTAGCTCTAATTTGTTCAAGCTTCTTGTACCTTGTTACTCACTATGATTTCCTTCATGTTAGGTATGGCTCCGAACATTAAAAAGAAACGAAAGTCTCTAGAAAAGACCATGCCTTCCAACCCTGTTTCAATTGACAGTGATGAAGAAGAGCTAGGGAATACAACAAGCATTCCAGATCTCTTAGAGAAAAATGCTGCTTAAAGCCTGCTGTCATTAGAGAAATCGGCACCTCGTGATCCTATACCTTCTCCTCCAACAAGTCAAGGTCCTGACAAGAAGAAGAGAAAAGGTGATGATGGCCCAATTAAGGACCAGAATGCTTCTTCAGATAAACATCAATTGGGCAAAAATTCATCATCTGGTGGTGAACCACAAGCATTTAGGGGTTGACCTAAACCTAGGACTGGCACGCATCCCAAGGCATATAAATACCTTCATTAATTCTCATTAATGGAGGGTGAAGAACATTAATTACACTCACCTAAACACTTAGATCACTCCTCACCTAGAGGAACCAGATCTTCCAACCTTTACTTTTTCGCACTATTCACTCCTCAAACACGTTCTAACTTGATCGTCGGAGGCGGAACTCCCACCACAAGGAGTCTCCGTTGTTTTGCAGGTACAGGCGCAGGGATACCAGTCCCGGAATTGTAACTCTCCCGCAGGACATCAAAAAACCCCGAAACATTTTGGCGCCGTCTGTGGGGAGAGTACTTTCGAGATGGAATCACAGTCTGCACCGAATCAGAGTGAGAGGCGTCCTATGGACGACCCTCAGGTCTATAGTGACCAGGATACTGACAATGAGGTCGAGGTTGAGACTCATACGACCCCATACGACACCTTACGAGCTCGACGAACTCGTTCTACTGAAAAGAAGGAACAAAAAGATTGCCAGGTTGGGTCTAGTAAACCTGCCGGCCAGCTGCTTGATCATCAACAGGCGGCCGAGGGATTTGCTCCCATCACTAGAAGTGAACTCATGACTTTCATGAATAGCTTCAAAGGGGAGATCCAGGATCTCATTAACAAGAAGACGCCTGCTCCATCCAAGGAGCAGTCGGCTAGAAAACCTTCTTAGTCTGGAAGGAGGAAGCTTGTACAAGGTCGGGAGGTGACTCCTCACCCTAATTCTAGGAAGTGGGAGCCGCCTGTGATTGACTTAACAAAGTATCGTTTTCCCTCACCAAGGAAGAGAAAACCCATTCGTCATGTTCAAGCGGATGGGTTAAAGAAAACTTACTCAGATGCTCGATTGTTGCTAGAGTAGAAGAAGAATGACCGACTGTCAGAGTCGGCCTCTACTTCCAATTTTCAAGACAGTCTTCATAATACCTCCATGAGGTATTCCCAATCAAACTATGAGAGTCAAACAGGCAGCACCTCCCGTCGGTCCAGATCCCATAAAGACAAGTCGGCTCCGCATGTGCCACACCAGCCATACGTGCCGCAACAACAATATTTCTTGCAGCCTCCTCTGTTTGGAGGCAGGCGGCAAGAAACGTCCAACCTTTGGACTGGAAACTACGATTGCTAAGACTTGGAGAACAGTCGTCTGCCTTCTCCAAGGAAATTATAGAGGCCGCCCAGCCGGCCAAAGTGAAGAATGTATTAGTAGGTGCCTATGATGGTACTACTAACCCAGAGGACCATCTGATGGCGTTAACCAACCTTATGTACCTCTAAGGACTGGATGATCCCACATGGTTCAAGTGCTTGCCAGCTACTTTGAAGGGCATTGCACAACAGTGGTTTGGCAACCTGCCGACTAGGTGTGTGAATAGTTTCAAGACCCTCGCCTACTTGTTCACCTCCAACTTCGCCATGAATATTCCTGCTAAGAAGACGACCCTTGACCTAGGGACTATACAACAGGGAGAAAAGGAGGGAATTCGTTCCTACATCAGGTGGTTTAACCTGATGAGAATCCAAATACAAGGGTTGCCGGATGAGATAGCCTACACTGACTTCTTCAAAGGTCTAAAGGATGGGTCGACCTTCAAGTTTGACCTGGTCCGAAAGAGAGTCGTTACTCTCCAAGAAGCATTAATTGAGGCGGAAGCCTACATACAGGCGACAGACCTGTGTAATACTGGGAAGCAGTCGGATGGAAGAAAGTTCGACAAAAAAGAGAGCCGACCAAAGCAGTCGGCCAATAAATATGAGAAGACGAGAAAAGAAGTCTGGGCGGCCGACTATTCTGATGAGCCGTCCCAAAAAAAGAAAAAATAGTTTAAACCATACTCCCCGAATTATGAGTTCAATAAGGATAGCCAAGCTATACTCAAAGATATCCAAGGCCGGATGACCATTGAGAAGCCGGCCCCCATGAAAGGTTCTGCGAGTAATCGGAACCAAAAGAAATTCTGTGATTTCCATGAAGACATTGGTCATGATACCAATGAGTGTATTAGCCTCATGCGCTACCTGGATCGCCTGCCTGAAAAGGGTGATCTTGACTCCTATGTCAAGAAGTCCAAGGGGAAGGCTCCCCACAAGCAAAAGCAGTCGGCCAAGAAGAATCATCGACAGGCCGACAGTTCAGATACTGACGACGCCATCGTCTACACTATAGCAGGCGACTTCTCAGGAGGCGGCCCCACTATCAGGGGCAACAAAGACAACATCGGGCGGTTAAATGTTAATTCCGTTCATCAAGGACGGACCGCCAAGAGTTCATTCCCAGAAATTGTCATCACAGAAGAGGATCTGGGAGGTGTTAGGGGGTCGCATGATGACCCCATTGTCATTGAATGTAAGGTGGCCAACCAAAGAGTTGGCCGGATTCTCATAGATACCGGTAGTTCCTCTGATCTCATCAGTAACAAGTGCTTGGCAAAGCTCAAGTACAAAACTGACTGCATACATCTGGTATCTCACCCTTTAGTAGGGTTTGGAGGAAGTGTTGTACACCTAGTGGGACAAGTGGATCTACCCATCCGTCTGGGTGAGAAAGGGGAGGGCCATCACATGGTGGTTCAGTTCTTAGTGGTTGAAGAACTATCGGCCTACAACATGATCTTGGGACGACCCACCCTGAACGACTCTAAAGATGTCATTATTCCCTCTCTTATGCTGCTCAAATTTGAGAGGGATGATGGAATAGTCGGCTCCTTAAGGGGAGATCAGAAGATGGCACGAGAGTGCTACCTCTCTGATATTAAACCCACTGTAGCGGCTGCTGGCCCAAGTGGAGAGAACAATGACCTTGCACAAGTCAAGGAGGATGCGTCTGCCCACGCAGCAGGCGCCAAGAAAAGAAAGGCCACCCAACTAGGTGCCGAGAGAAAAGAAAAAAGATAGCAATCACTAGCAGAGGAGTGGTCAGACGAATTCTGCCCTCAGTCGGCTAGTGAGCAGACGGATGTTGTCTTGGATAACTCACGTCCTAATCGAATAGTCAAAGTTGGGACGACTGCTCTTGCGGTACTGGGTGAAGATTTTCACCAACTCTTGAAGGAATTCAAGGATATCTTTGCATTTGAGGTACATGAGATGCCAAGCATCAGTCCAGACTTGGCAGTGCATAAGTTGGTTGTGGATCCGAAAAAGAAGTCGGTCCGCCAAAAGAAACGGAACCATGGTGAAAAAAGAAGTCAGACGACTGCCGCCGAGGTTAAAAAGTTGCTTGATACAGGGTTCATTCGACAATGTTATTTCCCAGACTGGTTTGCAAACGTTGTGTTAGTAAAGAAGTTGAATGGTACCTGGCGAATGTGTGTGGACTACACTGATTTGAACAAGGCGTGCCCTAAGGATAGCTATCCATTACCTAAGATCGACAGCCTGGTTGACTCAACAGCCAGCCACGCTTTAATGAGTTTCATGGACGACTACTCTGGCTTCCATCAAATTCCTTTGTGGAAGAAAGATCAGGAGAAGACGGCCTTCGTCACTGATCAAGGGTTGTATTGCTACACGGTCATGCCGTTTGGTTTGAAGAACGCCCGGGCCACCTTCCAAAGAATGATTAACACGGTCTTCTTCGACCAAATTGGAAGGAATGTCGAGGCATACATAGATGATATGATTGTAAAGTCCAAACTTCAGTCGGATCATCTAGCCAACCTCCGAGAAACATTCACCGCACTCAGGCGGCACCATGTCATGCTCAATCCCAAGAAATGTGTTTTTGGGGTTGAGTCTGGGAAGTTTCTCGGATTTCTCATCAATCAGAGAGGTATAGAGGCGAACCCTGAGAAAGTGCAGGCGGTCATAGACATGCAGTCGCCTCGCACAGTCCGAGAGGTTCAGAAGTTAACAGGTTGTCTGGCGGTCCTGGGAAAATTTCTCAGCCGGTCATGCGACAAGTGCCTTTACTTTTTTCAGGCAATAAAGAAGAAAGCAAGGTTTGAATGGGGGTCGGATGCTGAGGCAGCCTTCTAAAAACTGAAAGTCCATCTGCATTCCTTACCAAGGCTGGTCTGTCCCCTGCCCAAAGAAGTGCTCTACATGTATCTCGCAGTGTCTGACCATGCTCTAAGTGACGTCCTCCTTGCTGAAAGAGACGACTACCAGCTCCCAGTCTACCTTGTCAGTCATGTATTGAAAAATGCCGAGTTGAGGTACCCCCTAGTGGAAAAATTTGGTCTTGCTCTCTTCATGGCAGTTAGAAAATTGAAGCCTTACTTCTTGGCACATTCAGCCATCGTTTACACAGATCAGCCAATTAAGCGGCCACTGACAACTATGGAGTCGTCAGGTCGAATGATCAAATGGGCGATAGAGATTCAGAGCCTTGAAATTTCATTTGAGCCAAGAAAAGCAGTAAAGGGGCAAGCATTTGCTGATTTTATTGTAGAGATGACTCGGCCCTCAGATTCTCAAATTTCATACCAAGTCTGGAAGGTCTATGTGGATGGGAGCTCCACCTCAAATGGTTGTGGAGCAGGCATCATATGTTAGTCGCCAGAAGGCGACAGGTATGAGTATACTCTACATTTTAACTTCCAAGCCTCGAACAACGAGGCAGAATATGAAGCTTTACTGGCCGGTATCCGCATGTGTAAGGCAGCTGGGGCAAGAAGAATAGACACCTGCTCTGACTCACAATTGATAGTGAGTCAGTATAATGGCGAATACGAAGCAACCCATCCGGCCATGATTAAATATTTGCAGGCGGTACGACAAGCGGCCGGGTCACTTGAAGAGTTTCATCTAACTCAAGTAACCAGGTCTGAAAATAACCAAGCGGATGCTCTTTCAAAGTTGGTATCCTCGGCCTCCTGTGACACTCCAAGAACTGTTTTCTGGGAAGTTATGGAAAAGAGGAGTATTGAAGAAGATCCTATCGGAATTCTAGATCGAAGTTCAACTTGGATGGACCCAATCAGGGCATATTTAACAGACGGCACCTTGCTGGATGATCATCACCAGGCGGCCTTACTGAAAAAGCGAGCGTCCAATTTTGAGATGCGAAAGGGGGAACTCTTCAAGAAAGGATACCTTCAACCCCTCTTGAAATGTGTTACCCCAGAAAAAGGACGAGAGGTCTTAGAAGATCTACACTCTAGATAATGTGCCTCTCATGTAGGCGGCAGGTCGCTTGCTCAACGAGCAAGGTGGCAAGGTTACTTTTGGCCTACCTTAGAAGCAGACACCATGGAGATGGTGAAAAAATGTGACAAGTGCCAAAGGTTTGGCAAGTTAATTCACCGTCCGGCTACTGATCTCACTGCCATCCATAGCCCAATACCGTTTGCTAAGTGGGGCATGGATATCCTAGGTCCCTATACACCTGCTACAGGCGGCAGGAAGTACATACTTGTTGCAGTCGACTACTTCACTAAATGGGTTGAGGCTGAGGCTGTTAAGGGAATAAAGACGAAGGATGTGATCTCATTCATCTGGAAAAATGTCATCACTCGGTTTGGGGTGCCCATGTCTATGGTTTTTGATAATGGTCCCCAATTTGAGACGCCTGTTCTCAAAAATTTGCTGGGAGACCAAGGCATCTCACACTGCTTTGCATCTCTCGGCCTTCCTCAAGAAAACGGCCAAGTAGAAGCTTTCAATAAGATCATCTCAGACGGTCTTAAGAAGAAGATTGAATGAGCAGGCGGCCTATGGGCAGACGAACTACCACATTTTCTCTGGGCCATTAGGACGAGTGAAAAAGGGTCGACTGGAGAAACTCCATTCCTCCTAACTTATGGGACAGAAGTTGTTCTTCCAATTGAACACTACGAGCCGACTCTTCGAATAATGTTGTATGACGAAGAGGTGAACTGGGAGTCCATGCGCCTGGCATTGGACTCACTTCCAGAAAAAAGGGGCAATGCAGCCCTGCGCCATGAAATCTACCACCTGAGAATGACAAGATCATATAACAAAAGAGTGCACAGGCGTCCACTCAAAGTGGGGGACTTTATACTAAAAAAGATGGAAGCAGTCGGTAGGGCTAATGAGTCAGGCAAATTAACTCCTAACTGGGAAGAACCCTACCAAATCTATGAAGAGGTCCGAGATGGCACCTACCGCCTAGAAACACCAGACGGCTAACCCTTGCCTCGAACCTGGAATGTAGATAATCTAAAGAAGTATTATTTTTGAATGATGTAAATAGCCAAGAGCTACTAATAAATTTTGTTATTTTACTTCATTGGTATTATACTTAGAGAAGCATGCCGCCTGCTCCATGAGCAGCCGGCTACTCTCCATTTTTTCATCAAATGAGGGGCATGCCAACTGGTAAAACAGCCGGCTACTCTCCATTTTACTCAAATATGCATTCAATTACCAGGGGCACGCCGCTTGTAGTTATATACAGTCGGCTACTCTCCTATACTTAGTTCGCCATGAACTACCTAAGGCCTATGGCCGAATGATTAGACCAGACACCCAGCCAACTGATCCAATCCTCAAACTAATACGATTTGTCCCAACATCATAGCAGGCGTCCGGCGGCATCCATCCGGATGAAATTCGTCGCAGAGAGCAGCTCCCTTTTGGGTGGAACATTGCTCTATAAACTAATTACACGGTGCCTAGATGACTGTCCCCAAGGGCAATCACGTAGCCGTTTTTGAGACAAGGATAACTCTAACACTAAACAAAACAAGCATTAGCAGTTAACATCCGCGTCAGATGGCCGACTGTATTACTTAGGATAAGTACAGTCGGTACCTCTTGAGTAAATAGCCAAAAAAAATTGGCTAATCAAGGGGATCAGTCGACCTCCGCCGCCTGGTACCTCTACTACTCAAGCTCAGAAGCTGACGAATGAGTAATCTCAAAGATTACTCACAAGTCACTCTCTCATACTTAGCAGGAATTCAAAAAAGTATGAGGAGTCCTCCTGTCCAAAGGCAAACAAAAGCTCTCGTACTGCGACCCCTACTAAGATGATTCCCTTTCAAACCAAACATGTTTGAAAATCTGGTTCGTAGGTCGACTGTTTTTTGGCAAAAAGGGACTCACGAACTATCCTTATTTAACCAAACAGGCGGGCTGGTTAAAAGCGACCTGTTCCTTTCTAACTTGAAAAACTTAAACAAACCTAACATATTTCCTAAGATACATTGGGGATCTGACTGGGTAAATGGCCGACTGATCGCCTAACCAGGAATCAAGACAACCAATCGTCCAGGGGCATAGGCAGTCGGTACCCAGTACCTGTTCGCAATCTTTGGCTTACGATAAGTTACAAATTTTAAAACATTTTTAGCCGAAACAAGTTGGTATGACATACAAGCGGATAGTAGGATCCTGTACACTTAGCAAAAATAAAGCATGAACAATATTCAGTGAGCAAAGACAACCGAAAGATGGTCGCCAAATTCATATAAACAACTGGCCATAAAGACCAGCAAAATATTCAATAACCCCGGCCCCTTAGCCGGGTAAAGTGATACAAGAGCAAACGGCACGCAGGCCGGAGAAAAGTTTGAAAAAATGAAAGCTTTAAACATTGGGAGGAGCTTGAGTTTCAACTGCCGCCTGATCGAGCTTAGCGTCGGATGCTTGATTCTTCAAAGCCCCCTCTTTTGACGACTCGCCTTCAGGGGCAGGAGCTTTATGCGCATCCACCTCAATTGGTTGCAGGCCACCACCTCCTCTTCCTCTTCAGAGCTGGAGTCGGCCGCCTCATCCTCCTCATTCGCCTGCCCCATAATTCTTCGGTTGTACTCTTCAGTACAAGCGGTGAACTTCTTATCCCAGGCGGTATAGTGAGCTTTTGGGAAGAGGGTTGTCCAAATCATTTTCATGATCTGAGCCGAGTCGTCCATCATGGCCTGGACTAATTCAATCTTTTCTTTCTCTGCCTTAGCCGAAAGCTCGTCAGTGAGGCTCTTCTCCTGCTTTTGCAGGCCAAAGATTTTTCCATGGCCTCAAATTGGGTCATCTTTTGCCTAAGCGGCTTCAGCTCATCTCGGAGACCCTTGACCGTCGCCTCCAGGTCGTTGTTCATCTTTTTGGCCGCCTCCAACTCGTTGCGGATAGTGGAAGTGGCCTGCGCTTGATAATAAAGAATATCAGTTGTCAAAATTTCATTTTGGGCAATTTGAAACATTGCCTTATCAGAGTCAGAGGCGGTCATAGCTTTAGCAGCCTTTACCTCTTTATTCTTGGCGCTAATCGACCTGCGGAGGCCGTGTACTCGCAACATGGTCTGAAAAAGGGAAAACAAGCGTCAGAATTGAAAATAACAGGCGGCAGGCAAGGTCAATATTATAAAATTCTAAGTATACCTCAGACAGGAGACCCATGATGCCGTCTAAGTCAAGGGTGCCGACTCCCTTGACCGCATCCCTCTCCTCTAGAGGGATAACCTTGATCATAGACTTGGCCATCTCAACCAAGTCTGGTTCTTGGGGGCCGCCTGCATCCAAAGAAGGGCAAGGTAAGAATAGTGAAGAAAGCCTTGAAGAGAAAAGTTTAAGTCTAGCAGAGCTATGTTATACTTCTTGGAGGCCGACTGTCCCTAAGGACTTGTGATGGTTTACCCACACTTTGTGGGGTAATCGGCTGTTTGTCAGCCGACTGTTTCCTGGCAGATCCAGGCGTACTCCCAGTAGTCGTCTTCCGAAATTTTGAGTCCGGCTGTTGGGAGGAGGAGGGTTTGGAAGTGCTCGCCTGCAAAAAAGATGTATGGTTAATACTAATAATAACAAGTTTTCCAAGACAAGTTCGAAGGCTCAGAACTTACTATGGGCGTCTCCTTGGCAGAATCAAAAGAGGTCCGCTTCTGATGCATGATGGAGGTCCGCAGCAAGGCGGCCGCCTTCTTTGACGCAGAAATTTAGTCCATAGCTTCCACTGCAAATAAGAACCACAAAGAGTTAGAAAATTAAGAAATAAAACAAAAGATGCTTATACATGCTCAAAGTGGCCGGCTACCTCTGGAGGTCCGACTGCTAAGGCCGCAGGCGGCCAGAAAGTACTCGTCATAGAGCCATTGAAACTTTGGGACGCAGTTTAGGGGCACTTGCTCTCGTACCCTAGTAGTAGAGTTTTCCCTAATCTCTACTTTGAAAAGCCCTCGGTCTAGGATCTCTTCCCTGGCCTTGAGGGGAACAAGCGGCATGCTACGACCGCCTGCTAGAAGAGGTGGATCTCTGTTCCACCTATTGTAGCGCTGCTTCAGCAGCTTGTCGGGACTGCCGATGATAAGGAAGGTGTTTCTCCAATCCTTCCATTTGTTTTCTTTCCCCCTCGTCATTAGATAGCCTTTGTGGCTCATTATTTGGTACCAGCAAGTACCGCTTGCCTTGGGGGTCTGGCTTAAATAGTTCATATGGGTGAACGCCTCAAAATTCGGCTCCACCCCATATATTTCACACCCGGCCACATAGCCAAGGATGTTGAACCAGGAATTCGGGGATAACTGCCATAGCCCCACCTCGTATCCGTCGAGGATTTTTTGAACGGCCAGATGCAGGGGAAATCAAAGACCCGCCTTAATGGCCGCTTCATAACAGCCAAAGCAGGCGTCCCCATAGCTGGTGCCAGCAGACCAGACGATGGTATCTTCAGCATTCGGCACAAATGGTAGAAAATCGGCACCCATCACATGGTCCGATAGAAAAGAGTCTAAGCGTTCCTTCATGGCCTTGATTCGGCCCTTGGGAACGAGGCAGTAGTAAGGAGTATTCAACTCCCTATGAGAGGTGGATGGTTCCGACCAGTCGTCCCCCTTTTTAGCCGTATGAGAAAGTCTCGCCTCATGCAAACGAGAATGTCTTTCCTCTGAGTTTATGGAGAGGCGGCTTGAAGAGCTAGAGTCAGACTCACTATCAGAAGAGTCCGACTCCTCCCCCTCCCTGAGGGGGCCGACCCCTCTTCTTCTTCAGGGGAGCTCTGCTAACTAGCCAGGTCAACAGTGAAGTGGGAAGGGGCTACTTTAGCTCCCTCCTCAGAGCTCTCAGCAGAAGGGCCACCTTGGGTCCCTGCGGTATCAGGCAGCTGGTCTGACAACTCGCTAATTTGAACCCGGAAAGAGGAGCCATCAGAGTTTTCAATCCTCTTGGTCTTTTTTATTCTTGCCATACTGTCCTGCATAGATACAAAGACAGCTGGATTCCGGGACTTGCGCAAAGTTTGAAGTACCGCAGGGCAGTCAACACCCCTAGTCCTAGACTCAGCCGTCCCCGGTGACCGGCTGATAGCTAACCTAGGTCGTGCCGGATGCTTTTGAGGTCTCATTTTCAAAAAGGAAAGAAAAAGTGCAAAAGCAAAAAGAATAAAGGAACATACGGTTACCTGAAACTTAAGTTCTGAAGGAGAGCTTGATCGAACAGACGCCTAACAAAAGCAGTCGGCCTGTCAGAAATAATCGGCAGGTCAAAAGTTGCAAAGTGTCAGAGCTCAAGTTCAGGGGTCCAAGAGTTCTCTTGAAAAGTTCGCAAATGTGAACAAAAGACTTGATCAACATGCCCTTATATAGGGAAAAAGGAGAATGCGAAGGGTCGCCTCCAAATTCAAAAAACGAGCGGGAAAAATGCTCGGCCCGTCATAGGGCGACATCTATAGCAGGCCGTCGCCTGTTACAAGCCGACACCTGTCACGGGTGACATGTGAACAGTCACGTGCCACTTGTGAGGGGCAAATGTTTAGGGGATTTTTCCCTACCAATCATCACCTGACAAGTGGACCATTCAGGCTCTGCCAAGTGTCCGCCACATGGACCAATTGGAGCCTTCCACGTGTCAAGTGTTGATCAGTCCACCTTGGACCTCTTATGCTACGACACGTGGCCTCCCCCATGCCAAATTGGAAAACCGGCCACCTAGGCCCAAAGTCTTGTGGAAGCCCAATCAGCCCTAGGTTGACCTAAACCTAGGACTGGCACGCATCCCAAGGCATATAAATACCTTCATTAATTCTCATTAATGGAGGGTGAAGTACATTAATTACACTCACCTAAACACTTAGATCACTCCTCACCTAGAGGAACCAGATCTTCCAACCTTTACTTTTTCGCACTATGCACTCCTCATACACGTTCTAACTTGATCGTCGGAGGCGGAACTCCCACCACAAGGAGTCTTCGTTGTTTTGCAGGTACAGGCGCAGGGATACCAGTCCCGGAATTGTAACTCTCCCGCAAGACATCAAAAAACCCCGAAACAGGGTCCATTCTAGAAACGGTGCACAGTGACACCACAAGTGTCCAGACAAAGGGCGCTGAGCCTCAGATTGATACTATGAAATCCAAATCTTCGTGAAGAGGCTTTAGAAGTATATGTGCATCTCCAGATTTAGGTGAGTGACACATATCTTCTATTCATATCTCTTTATTGGTAATTAACATGCCCATCATTTCAAGCATTGACAACCATTGACCAAGGAGATCAAGGAAATAAAGCTTCAACCATACAAGAGTCAGGTGAAAATAAGCATCCTAACCTTATAGAGTTATGATGTATATTTAGTCTTTATCAACACCTGATTGTTACACACATGTATCCCAGTAGCTATATCTCCAGAAATCAAGCTTCTTGATGAAGTCCTAACTCTTTGTGAGAGAGTAGAGTTGTAAGAAGCACCAAGTTCACATAAACTATCTCTGGAACTCATGACTCAAGTTCGTCTGTTGGGAAACAATGATCCAGTTGTATGGGAAGATCTATTTGTCGCCTGTCAAGCATGTGCTATTGAATTAGCCAAGAAAGGATCATGTCTTCCCCCTTTAATGATTTCCGAGTATATCTCAGCAAGTTTCCTAAGTTTTCTAACAACAAGATCTTTTAAGTAAGAAAGATCTAGAGATGGATGTTGAAATGGACCATCTGCGGACTAGGATTGATGAAATCATATAAGAAGAAAAGAAGCTTCAGGCCAAGAGATGTATGGCAGAACGAAAACTTTAAGATTGTAGAAAAGAGAAGAAACAATTGAAGCGTCAGATTTCTAAGAGTGCTCTAATAATTCAAGAAACTTTGTCTCAGTTTGATCGCCACAGTGAACAGATGGCACTGATGAACAAATGCAAGATTTTTCTTTCTGAATTTAAACATAAAGCAATCGCTGAAAAGTCCCTTCGCCTGTGAACAGTACATTTTATTTATCAAAATCCTCCAACGATGGATGCTTTTTAGTTGTAAATTTTTATACTGCTCCCATATGCTTGGGTTGTACTGTTTTAGGAACTTTCCATTAAGCGCCCTTGGAAAAATTTCCCCATCTAACTCTTGCAACAAATAGGCGTTCCCAGACATGACTTTGTGAACTCTAAATGGACCTTTCCATTTAGAAGACTATTTACCAAAGATGTGGTCTTTGTAGTCATGCTCAGGAAACTTCATCTTCCACACCAAATTTCCTTCCAAAAAGATTTTATGTTTCACCTTTTTGTTGTAAGATTTTGCTACTTGTTTTTTTTTAGCTTCGATTTTAGCTAGCCCTTGGAGCCTTTCACCCTCAACGTCCATCAGTTTAATGGACATCGATTGTTGGTAGTCTTCTTAGCTTATCCCCATTTTTTTAGCTACCCTAGTGGATTTAGCGCTTAACTCTGCTAGTACAACAGGTCCATGTCCATACACTAATTGATAAGGAGTAGTCCCTATTGCATCTCTCTTTGATGTTCTGTATGCCCAAGTAGCATAGTGTAAAAGAACATGCCAATTTTTAGGATTTTCATCCACCATCTTAGCAATTCCTTTAGAGATTACTTTATTAGTGGCTTCGGCCTATCCATTAGCCTGAGCGAAGTAAGGGGTTGATTGAATCTTTTGGATTTTAAATTCCTTGAGATAGGAATTGAACTCGTGTCCTGTAAATATAGTTTCTTGGTCTACAGTTATAGATTCTGGAATCCCATACCTTGTAAAGATTTTCTCCTCCAAGAATAAGATCACCGCCCTTGTATTTAAGTTTTTGAAAGCCTGGACTTCAATCCACTTTGTGAAGTAATATGTAGCTATCGTAATATATTCATGATGAGTAGATGAGGGAGGTTTAATAGGCCAATTGCATCCATCGCCCAACCTCTAAAAGGCCAAGGTTTAATAATGGGGTGCAACTCTATTACAGGTGCCCTACTTATTGGTCTAAAGCGTTGACATTGTTTACAACCCTTTGCATACTCCTGTCTAACTGAAGGCCAATAAAAAACCCACGTGATGGATTAACCAGCTCATCTTTGTTCCTGGTTGATGAGACCCACAAATTCCATGATGAACCTCTACGAAAATGGTTAACATTTTCTTTGTGCTAACACACCTTAGTAAAATGCCTTGAGAATCCTTTCTGTACAGCTTACTTCCCATAAGAAAGTATTTAGTTACTGCTAGCCTAACTTTTGCTGGCACCTTCTCTTTTGACGGGTCTTTTAAGTACTATTTAATCTCCTCTCTCCTATCTATGTCATGTGTGAGGATACTATACTTATGTACTTCTGCCTTCACTTTTTCATCTAAAGGTTTTAATTTGTATATGTTTATGTGAATCACTAATTCATCGAAACCTTCAAAATCAAGTAATGAAGCTTGTTGTGCCAAAAATTCAGCCCCTCTATTTTCTTCTCTTGGGATATGTGATACTTGGATGAATTCAAAATCATTAATTAACTCTTGAACAATGGATGAGAAGGTCATCGCCAAAGGTGATATCCTTTGTATACAGTGTTTACTTGAGCTATCACCCATTGTGAATCGCTTAACACCTTAACCTTTGTAACCCCCATATCTTTTAGAGTCCTCAAACCAATCACTAAGGCTTCAAACTCTGCTCTATTATTTGTGCATTGAGTTGAGAAAGTGATCGTCATTTTAGTCACTACACCAGAAGATGAATAGATAACAATTCCGGCTCTAGCTCACTTCTTTTGCTAGATCCATCAAAGAACATTGTCCATGGCTTTTCCTCTTGGACCATGACATTCTCCATAGGTGGATGGTCATCCAAAAATTCAACCAAGGCTTGTCCCTTAACAGCCTTCTGAGGCACATAAGTTAGTTCAAGTTGTGATAGATGCATACTCCATTTACACAACCTTCCTTTGATGAAAGGGTGATTCAATAAGTATTTACATCTGTTGTTGAAGTAATCTCCACCGGGAAAGCCATAAAATAATGATTAAGTTTGATGGAAGCATCATACAAACTCAAGCACCATTTTTCAGCATTGTTGTATCTAGTTTCAGTATCATATAGGGTTCTACTTAAATAGAAAATTGCATGTTCATGACCCTATTCGTTCTCTTGGGTTAACATGCTTGCATTTGAATCCTTGGTAGCTGAAAGATACAATCTAAAAGGCTTTCCATTTTGTTTAGGAGGAATTAGTACTAGTGGAGTCACCAGCTTCCTCTTGATTTGTTCAAAGGCATCTTGATGTTTCAGGCTCCCACTTGAACTCTTCTCCTTGCTTAAGTTTAAGAAGAGGAGAAAATACTTTTGTTTTCCCAGCTAAGTTAGTGATAAACCTTCGACCATAATTAATTTGCCCCAGAAACATCTGGAGTTCCTTTTTATTGGCCGGAGGTGATGCTTCAGGAATTGTTTTAGCCTTGTTTTGGTCAACCTCTATGCCGTTCTTGTGAACCAAGAATCCCAAAAACTTACTTGCTTTAACCCCGAAGGCACATGTAAGGGGGTTCATCTTTAGATTGAACTTCCTAATCCTTTCAAATGCTAGAATGAGGTGTTCCAAATGCTTTGATAAGTCATGGAATTTTACTAAAACATCGTCTATGTAAACCTCCATAAAGTCGCCAATCATTTCATCAAATATGAGATTCATAGCTCTCTGATATGTTGCCCCTGCATTCTTAAGTCTAAATGGCATCGCCACATACTCATAGAGTCCCAAAGAACCAGGGCACCTAAATGCCGTCTTTGAGCGATCATCTTCAGCGATCCTTATTTGATGATACCCAGCAAAACCATCTAGCGTTTATACAAACTCATGTCTTGATGAGGCATCTATCAACATATCTACTACAGGCATGGGGTACTGATCCTTTGGGGATGCATTGTTAATATCTCTATAATTTATGCATATCCTGATTTTTCCATTCTTCTTAATTACAGGAACAATGTTAGCTATTCACTCTGTATATTTGGTGGGTTGAATGAATCCTGTCTTTAAGGGTTTGGCAATCTCTTCCTTTATTTTAGGAATCAATTCTGGTGATAAACGTCTCGGATTATGGACTATAGGATTGTAACCAGGTTTAATAGGAAGCCTATGCTGGATAATAGAAGGATCTATACTAGGCATTTCATGATGCTCCCATGCGAGACAATCCTTATATTTATAAAGTATATCAATTAATAATGACTTTTCCTTTGTGAGTAATTCCTTACATAAATAAGTGAATCTAGGACAATCATTAGTTCCGAGATTGACCTCTTCTAGAGGATCATGGACTTCCAGTTTGATATTTTAACTCTTAGCCCATACCTTTTCTTTCTTTACTCTTCCATAGAACTCTTTGTCTGATTTTGGCGATGATTGGGTATGGTCATAGAGTTCGAGTATTCAGATAGACATTCAGGAGCCTCCATGTTTGTGTTAACCTCTATATCATGTTGCGAGTAATTACTTGCATATAAATTTTGAAGAGCTAATAAAGTACTAGATCTGAATTTGCTTTTTATTTAATTATCCATAATATTTGTTCAAACTACAAATGTAAAAGAAAATATACTAAAAATATCCAATCTTAAGTACTCCAAACTCAGAGCTAGACTTCGCAAGTGAATTGTGTTTATCTTCATCTGCATCTGCCTCTTTGGAAATAGCACTTGACACCACCTTCAGTTTAGGAACTAACTGGGAATCAAGTTTGAGTACAATCTCATCTGTTTTTGGTGTTGACTTCACAAGAGCCTTGGAAAAATCTTGGTTAGCATCAATCATAAAAGCCTATACATCAGCATAAACTACTTCGTATTCATCACTATTCCATAAAATTATTTTCCGATGCAAAGAAGAAGGAATAGTATACGTTTGATGCAACCATTCTCTACCTAGGATAGCATTACAAGATGCTTCTCCTCTTACTTTAAAGAATGCTGAAACAGTCTTGGTAGTACTTGGATTTCAATACATGCTAACCCTTCAGTACAATCAGACTTACCATTGAAATCAACTATATTAATCCTTACACTAGCCAAATCGTTTTTGCTTTTACCAATCTTATGAAAAACGGACAAAGGCATCAGATTTATCGTGGCTCCTGTATCAACTAATACTTTTCCTAGTTCAAACCCTTCAAAATTCATTGTCACAAAAAGAGGTTTGTTATGTGCATTATCAACATCGTAATTTCTTAACAAATGTCAAATAACTAATTGTTCCTGATCATGTGTTGCCGTTTCTCTACTAGGTGAACTAGATGATGCTTTATTCAATTCAGCAGATATAGTAAAGAGTTTATACTTACCTGCAGCATCTGCCTGATCCACTTCATCTGCCCATGAACTGGTTCCAGGCTTCACCACTTGAGCTCTAAACTCCACTGGTAAAGTCACGATATTGCAATCTTCCTTTGAATAATTTGACAGAAATTCCAGATCTGATCTTGAAACTTCCAAATCAAGACCTTCTAGGTCATAGTCTACTAACTTAGATGCTGGTTGATCTGTGGCCATCTGGTCCTCACTTAAGCTTTCTTCCTTATGATACTCTAGAGTTAGGTCCTTTTCTGAAATGCCTTCCATCAGCTCCTTCACTATGGGATGATTCTGGATATCATCGCTAGGCAGTTCAATAGACTTTTCATCATTAATTGATTGTTCAATCACTGTGTCAACTTCAGGCTGAACAATTTGTGATGGAATGGTTCTGAGGACACCTTTCTTCAAAGCATCTTCATCCAAGTGAACTGCCATCGCTTGAATCTAGCTGCTTATACTCCTTCTTACTGACTTTACCTTTTTTATGGATTTCCTTTTTTCCTTGAGCTTCAAATTATCATTCTTTGTCACTCTATCCTTCAACACTCCTTCTGTTCTCTAATTCATGCTCACATAGTTGCCTTTTTTACCATGGGTGCAAAGTTTTCCTTTCCTTCATTCACCTTATGGAAACTCAATCTATGCTTTATAGAAGGAGTCAGATTGTTGATCTCTGTCTTCTTCTTATGGTAAGTTCTTTGGTGTCTGGGTATCCAATTAGGATCATTTGGAATAGTCTCAATCCTGACCAATTCAAAATGCAACAAATCAGCACAAGAATGACAAAGATTGTGTTGCGAATTCTTAAGTCCCTCTATTGCTTTGGTTTGCAAGGGAAATAATTGAATTGTTTCTTTGTAAGACTGTGCCTTTTGTTTGTGATTGCTTATCTTGTCAGGTGACTTATTGGTCTTCTGACCATTCTCAACAGGTTTAGCATTGTCCTTTTTTCCTTTAGGATTGAATTCAGCAAGTTCCATCGCCTGATATTCCTGCTCTGAAATAATCACTGCATTTGTTTTGATCTTTTTATTCAGAAACCCTTTGAAGGCCAAACATTCACTGGTGGCATGAGCAGAGCTAAATTGCCATCTACATATCATCATATCTTCATAGCCATCGTCCTGGAATTGAGGTGACACAATTACTCCTTCCTTGACTAGCCTTTCCAACAATCTAACTGCAACAGTAACCTCTTTCAGTCTTTGTATTTCACCCTGCACAATATCCATAGAACTTAGCATAAAACAATTCATTTCATAGACTTCAGACTCTGAGGCGGACTCTGACTCTATTTCACAAGAGCTAACTTTTTCATCAGGGAAATTTATGTGCTTTTCGTCAATTTCATCCTGAACCTTATTCATGAATATTATGCAATCACTAGTTTTATGAGTAAAAGCATCATGCCATTTACATTAATTATTTCCTTTAACCTCATCAAGACTTCTTGTCTTATGCCTCCCTGTTAATTTAATCTTTTTATGACTTAGAAGCCAATCAAAGATATCATCAGATCTCCTAATATCGAAGGTGTATTCCCTCTTTTGATCAGACCTCAAGTCTTTCTTATAAGTGAACTTTTTGTTAGTTAAAGAAGGACACTTAAACAAAGGACCCTGTACAAACTCAGCTATTGCTGCCTCATTCATGCCATCTTCCTGATTACACTCTTCAGCCATACTAGCATAATATTTATGTTTAGATCTAGACTCCTCTTCTAGACATCTTCCATAAGCCATTATAGCACTAGATAAAGCAACAAATTCAGGGAAGTACTGTCCTTCAAACTTTTTCCTGAAAGGAAAAGACAAACCCTTTTGGACGATATAACACGAATTTTGACTCAGGTATATTTAAGTGACATCTAATCTTAGCATTTTTAAATTTGTGAATGTAATTCCCTACAGGTTCTCCTTTTTCTTGCACTATCTTGGCTAAATCACCTATTATGACCCCTGCTTCGATTCTAGTGAAATGGCGAAGAAATTGTGTTTGCCAATTTTGAATTGAGTTTGGTAGTAAATGAGTAAACCAAGAAAAGGCAGTACTAGTAACGGAACCGGAAAATATTCTAAGCTTAAGGAATTCATTATCTGCACCTCTTTACACTGACAGTTGAATCTAACCGAGTGCTCCTCAAAAGACATTATACTATCGCCAGAGAAGAGAGGTGAGAATTCAGGAACTTTGAATCCTCTTGGGAAAGGATACATCATATCAATCTATTCAGGGTATATACTACAGGTTCCTCTTCTGAATATCCACCATTCTGACCCATAGCCCTCTAGATCATCTCCTCCACTTGTCTGAGCAGGGGTTCATGTCCCATTTGTGGAGATTGACCCTGCATTTGACCATTAGGTTGTTGGATGGGTGTATCTTGCATGTGAAAAGGATTATATTGGTTCCCTTGAGGATTGAAGAAACCCCTATATCCAGCGCCTGTCCCTCCTAAAGTTTAGGATTGGGTTGAGACATCGCTAGATACATGTCTCCAAATGGACCACTGACCTAACCTTGATTCCATGAGGAACCTTGTGTAGGGTGGACAGGGTTTAAGTACCCATGTAGACAATGGTTATAATTCCTAGGTTATGTGGAATATTGTTGACCATTTATGCCAATAGGTTGAGAGGACATCCTTTGCGCAAATACAGCAGCTTGTGTGTGGCATGCTGGATCTGACAAATTTCCAATACCATAGTTGGCATAACTGACACCAATCTCTGCTCCTAAAGGAGGTATGTTACCCATTGAAGAGGTTAATGGATGTGTGGTAGCCAGTGGAGGAAAAGAAGAAGAAGAAGAAGATGGACCCTGGCCATTATGGTTATGGTTATAGCCTGACTCATAACCTGGCCCTGAACTATTAATTTTTCTTTGACTCTTGTACCCTTATCAGAACCAGTAGGAGGGATGCTTCTAGGAAATGATAGAGGGGGAGGATTTGCATGAGATCTTGTCATATTCTCTACTCTAAGGTAACCCAGAGGGAAGTTGTCCCTTTGATTTGCTTTAGTAATCCCACTACCTAAAGCGTTTAGAACATCCATTAATTTCTCATTAAGTTGGTTATGTTTTTCCACTAAAGGTTGAAGTCTTGTAACCACCTCGGTTGCTAAACTTTTTGATAATGCCAAGTTAGTAGCATTCAGAGTATCATTAATATCTAGAATAATTCTATCTACCTGCCTAGTAACCGCTTGTTAGGTAATTGAGTCAGAGTTTCTCAACTCGACAGTTACCACTCTAGCAGTTTCTTCTACCATGACATGATAGTAGTTATCAAACTGCTCTCTATTATTTCCTTTTAGATCCTCCATCAGACCCTACACGATTTCCACACATTTCGTGTAAATTATGTTGACTAAGTGTCTTGTAGGGGACTGGCTTTCCATTCCTTCTAGAACTGATTCATCATGCCTTTGTGTATGAGGCTCAGATGGTTCGAAAGAAAGGGTCATGTGATCTGTTGGCAGTTGATTCTCTAGATCTGCTTGATCCTCTAAAATAGTTTAAGGATTGTGTTCAAATGAATTAACATCTTCCTGAGTATTTCCTTTATGTGATGAAGGCTTAGAAACCATGGGAAAAAACTTCCAAATTAACAAGAGTTAAATGGATTAAGTCTAGTATTCCCTCACTGTGGTCGCCAAAAACTTGTTGAGGTAAATATCGCTCTTTACCAACAATTTAAATACTCTATCTTGTTCTAGAGTATTAGGGGGCTGCCCCTCGACTTATCGGTTTCAAAGATTGAGAGTCTTGCTAACGTAAAACAAACAAATAAGGAAGCTATCCCAAAAGAAGTAAAACAAGTTAGATTGCTCAAAGAAACGAGTAGGTAAACAGATGAAAAATGATACAAATGCATTCCATTAACAAAAGGATAGACTCAAGTCTACAATTGTACAAGTTGAAGGAGAGGTTACCTCCACGTTCATACAATTGGAAAAGACGAACGATCTTCAATATATGAAAGATGATAAACTACACTATCGCTTGGCTATTAAGCCAAGGGAAAACTACGAAAGCTTAAAAGAAATGAAATGCTTGTTGTTGAGTTGTTTGTTGATCTCTTCTTTCGGTCTTTGCACTTCTATTTGTAGGCAAAATGGAGCGATTATGGCTGACTCCCATAACTGTTGTACAGTTATGCTTCTTGACGCCAACTCTACTTTGAAAATTAAAATCATCCATTAGCCTTTTAATCCGGTCTATATATAATTGGGCCTTAGTATGATATCAACCCAATGGATGTTATGCTTTAATCGATCTAGCCCAAAGATCCCACACTAACTCTAGGACTTCTTAACTTGGTCAAAGTCAAGGAAGTCAAATAAAAGTCAAGAATCTGATTTTTGGGTGTATGTAACAGTGAGATTTGTATTAAACGGTCTCATAAAAACTGGACCATTAGTTACGACATGGCCTAAATAGATAGGCACACCACACCGTGCACGTGCCACAAACCGAACTGGACGAATGGCAGCGACGCGCGCGTGGGGATGCCCCCTTCTAGCCCAAAACACAAGAGATATTACTTCAAACATCCTTATTTAAACCCTCATATATAAACCAAGTAAAACTCCCTTCAAACATTAGTGGGAGAAAGACTCTTTCCTCCAAAACAAAACAAGTAAACACCCTTTTTCCCCTTAGCATTATTTCTAACAAATTGAACCGGGTATTGAAACGTGGGCCTTGAATTGAAACGAATGTGACCTCAGAAGTGGTGTTAGCTACTAATTAGGCTATGATGTTGTAAGTTGGGCCTTGGTAGCCGAGTTTGCATTTTTAACACCTCAAAACAACATATTTATATTTAACTACTAGTTTTTTCGTTTAACTTTATTAACCGCCTACAAAAAAAAAAGCAAAAAATATGATATTTTTCTTAAACAAATGGCACATAATGGTTTCCTTAACAGAAAAAATTAGGAGATGCCAAAATCTATATTATTTCAATTTTTGTAGGTGGTTAAGTCTAAGGAAATTTTGTCTACAACTACCATTTAAATGATCAATTTTGAAAAAAAAACTACCTTTTAATTTATTTATTTTTTTTTAAAAAAAAAAAACTACCATAAAAACACAAAAACTTTTAGTAGCAGTACCACAAATTTTCCCGCAAAAATCTCCGGTTGAGGGAGCCTACTTTATAAAATTTCAATCAATTGCGATAGAGAAAATAAGGGAATTCCATAGCTGAACACAATTATAGGTAAATTGTCTTTAATTTCTCATTGTAGTTTATTTAATTTCTCAATTGAATCTCAAAATTAGGGTTCTTGGTCAAAATATGAATTTAGGGTTTTACGAAATTGAGGGATTTGGGGCAATTGAAGTTTATTACCTAATTTAGGGTTAATATAGATCAATGTTGTGATTTAATATGGGTGTTTTGGAGGGGAATTTTACAAAATAGGCCACCAAAACGGACATCCTTGTCAGAAAAATAAATGTAGTAGTGATACTCAAAGTTTTTTGTGTTTTTATGGTAGGTTTTTCAAAAATAAAAAATAAAAATTTAAAAGATAGTTATTTTCAAAATTGATCATTTAAATGGTAGTTATTGACAAAATTCACTAAGCCTAAATATAGTGTTTTGAGGGTGGTAAATACAAATTTTTCTACTAAAAATGCACCGAGTCAAGTTTGGGTTGCTGCTGTTTTTTTTTCTTTTTTTTATAAATTTAATAATGATTAAATGTTTTTTTTTTTTTTTGAGGCAATAATGATTAAATGATTGGTTGCAAGTCTTTTTATGAAACACGTTTATTTCCAATTTTTTAAAATATAATATGCTACATCCTAATATAAAAATGCTCCCATAAATGCATTTCACAGTTTCACCCCTCAAACCTCAATCTTTCCATATCTATATTTTTATAAAATAAAAATTAAAAAAAAAAATTGAAAATGGAGGAAAATCAGAAGAAAATACCACTTATAATTGGAGATAAAGAAGGTGATGATATTGGAAGTGAAAATTGGAAAAAGGCAGCAATTGAAGAAGTGAAGAAACAAGTATGGTTGGCAGGACCATTAATTTCAGTAAATTTGATGCTATTCAGTTTGCAGTTGATTTCTATTATGTTTGTTGGTCACCTTGGTGAGTTATCACTTGCTGGTTCTTCCATGGCTACTTCCTTTGCTACTGTCACCGGTTTCAGCTTGTTGGTATGTTCCATACTTTCACCTATTTTCTTAGTACTAGTATTTCCTGTGTCCCTTGATAAGCTATATATTAATTTCTCGTCTTTAACTATCAATATTGATAGAGAATAAAACATATTCCTAGGCTCAATCAACAGCTTAAGTTGATATTATATAACTACACATTGACACATATCCAATGATATATCTTAAATGACTATGTTTTTCTTAGCACTGTATATTAATCAATGAAAATTTGTAGTCAAAGTCTCTAAAATTTGATTCTGAATTAGAAATATGCACTATATTATAGAACAAAAAGAGTACACATTATGTATAACTAAAAAATTATCAAGAGTAACTAAGCATTAATTGATATACTAGTGATTTTGTCATATATTTCCAAATTTATACTCCCCATTTTCATAACTTCAACACAACACTGCCTTTTTGCACTATTTAATCAATAGCTTTGACTTCAATTTTTATTTTAAATGTATAGAAATCAAGTGATTTTATATAATAAATTGTTGGATTAGTTATAATTTTATATACTACCTCTGGTTCGTAACTTTGGTGTATTATTTGTGAGATAGAAAAAATTTTATAGTTGTACATTATACGAACCGGAGGTAGTATTCATAATACCATCATTTTACAATTTAAATTGATATAAATAAAATATAATTTATATTAACAATCAAAGTAACGTATTGACAAATAATCTCCATATCTCAAGGAAACAATAATTGAGGACAAGAGTGAAAATATATTATCACTTCTTAGTCCTCTCCCAGTCTACCTTAGAGGCTTAGACAAGTCAAATTTTTCTTTTGTTTGTACTTAATAAATAATTCTGGCGGCGTAATTGTTTAGGGGACAAATTTAATTTGTGGTTGAGATAACAACTGTGTTTTCACCATCTAATTAGAGTTTAATGGATTTTATTTTTTAAATAACTGTTCCCTATCAGTGAGTATATGTGGCCAGATTGATTTCTATTACAGAGATTTTGAAATTGTCTAAGTCATTGACTTAGTAAACATAAACGTCATATTGAACAACCAAAAACAAAATTGTGAGATAACATTTACTCCTATGATTCTAGGAAATTTCTGGTAAACATTTTATAAGAGGCAAACATAGAATAATGTACTTTGACTTGACAAAATTTTTAATCCATGTTCAAGGTAATAATGCGAATTAAGAGATATTAATAATCAAAATTGTATATTAGAAACTATAATGCTTCATATAAGAAGCTAAAAAGGAAACACTGATATAAACATTAACTATACTGATATATGCTTTAAATTTTATTGTTGTATTTGTTCTATTTAGTCATTGATTATTACTTATAAAAACTCATTTTTAATGAATGAAACCGATATTTACTTATTTTAATTGATCAAAACTGATTTTTGCTTGTCAAAATCGATATTTACCAAATATTTGGTAAAGTGGAGGAGGCCTAAATTAAGCCAAAGTTCATAAAAATTAAGTTAAGTTCATCAAATATAAGTTGAACTCAACATAAATTTATTCAAAAAAAAAAAAAATTCTACGTTTTGTTAAACTTATTTTCGCTAAGCTTAACCAAATTTGTTGTGTGGTGAATGACCTATGCATTTACCTATTCACCTTCTAATTTGATTGCGATATGCTCATGTAATGTGTTTTAAAGCGAACAATAATATCATCTGCTTTCCCTATTTGGCAGATGGGAATGTCAAGTGCCTTAGACACCTTCTGTGGACAATCATACGGGGCAAAACAGTATCATATGTTAGGAATACACTTACAACGGGCCGTGATCATCCTTCTTGTTGCAAGCATTCCCCTGGCTCTTATATGGGCAAATTCAAAATCACTATTAATAGCAGTTGGTCAAGATCACCAAATAGCAACTGAGGCCGGACACTATGCTCTATTCCTGATCCCTGGTCTCTTTGCGTATGGCATTCTTTACTCAGTCCTAAGATTTTTACAAACCCAGAACATCGTTTTCCCTATGATGATAAGCACAGGGATTGCCACACTACTACATTTGCCAATCTGCTGGATTTTGGTTTTCAAATCTGGCCTTGGAAACCGAGGTGCTTCCCTTGCAACTGGTGTGTCCTATTGGATTAATGCAATATTGCTAGCACTCTATGTCAAGTTTTCTTCCTCATGCTCAAAAACTTGGACTGGGTTTTCTAGTGAAGCTCTCCATAATTTACCTTCATTTGTTAAACTTAGTATTCCATCTGCTTGTATGGTTTGGTAAGTTCCCGGAGCCAGCAGCTCCATTGAGAAATCAATTGTGATTGAGTTGAGACTTAGCTTGTTTTCTTACATGTTAGTATGGTATTGATCCGTTTTCTTTCTATAGCTTAGAAATGTGGTCATTCGAACTGATGGTTCTCTTAGCTGGTCTTCTTCCCAACCCAACATTAGAAACATCTGCACTCTCTATCAGGTACGTACATTGGAGCATCACATAATCGTATATAAGTAACATTGCATAAGAAACATCCTTAATATTCCATCCAAAATTAGTTGGCAAATTCTCTCCTTCATCCCTATAATTAGATAAATGCTGGTTAGCATATTAATTAGGAATTATAATCATGAAGCATTTTTTTATGCAAATAATCATAAGACATTGCAAATTTGTAATGATAGCAAAATTGCTCACTTTTTTCGGACATCCTAAACTAGTACTGTGTATGTAGCTATATACCACTATTAATTCTGAGCTGATATATGTTAAACTTTCAATATATGAGCTTATGCTGCAAAAAAATTATGCAGATGGAGTAATACCCTGACAAAGTATTTGCTTCTGTATATTGACTTCTGGCCCTCTTTTATATGCAGTCTCAATACAGCTGCAGTTGTGTGGATGATCCCCTTCGGTCTTAGCGGTGCAGTGAGGTCGGTCTGTTTGATTTTTATTATTATGATGATCTGACATCTGTAATAGACTTATTACCTGATATGCCTCTTGAAGAAAGCTGAAATATATATCTGTAGCTCCTGATGTGTTTTCTGTATTATTTGGGTAGTACTCGAGTTTCCAATGAGTTAGGAGCTGGGCGACCTCAAGCAGCAAAACTAGCAGTATCGGTTGTTCTACTCCTAGCCATTAGCGAGGGCATAATGATTGGAATGATACTTATCTCGATCCGCAACATTTGGGGCTATGCTTATAGCAATGAAGAAGAAGTGGTCAAATATGTAGCTGTAATGATGCCTATACTTGCAATATCTAACCTCCTAGATGGAATTCAATCTGTTCTTTCTGGTAAATATTATACTGAACCTTACATGGTGCTCATTTTCAATTTTTTTTCCTACCGGTTTGCTTAACAGTTATTGCTCTCTATTGTTTTAAAACTTCAAGGAATTGTTAGAGGATGTGGACGACAGAAAATTGGAGCATTAATCAATCTAGGATCTTATTATATCGTTGGCATTCCGTTTGCTGTCCTGCTAGCTTTCGTATTACATGTTGGAGGGAAGGTAAGCAACTCCTTCACCCTGCCAACACAAGTTACGTACCACTTGTAAACTTAACTTGTTTATGCTCTCTCAACTGCATCCTTGTTTTTAATCAACACAGGGACTTTGGCTAGGAATAATCTGTGCACTGATTGTACAAGTCACGTCCCTTTTCATCCTCACGATCAAAACAAACTGGGAGCAAGAAGTAAAGATCCTCAAATCTCCCCCCACATTTAATTTATGAGTACATCGTCTATCTGTTTTACTGCAATAACTAAACTAAGCTTCTGGTTCATATGTTAGGCAAAGACAGCAAGAGAAAGAGTGTACGAAGCAGTCATCCCTGTTGAATCAGTGTCATGACTCATCAGCTTGAAATCCAGAATTCAAGAGACAAACCTGTGAAGTACATTCAGATCAATAAGACTTTCAAACACTATTGAACTAGTTTCTCAATACCTTTGACAAAGAATTCAATTTTGTTCCGCTTGAATGAGGCGAAGAATTTTGAAAGACATATAATCCTAGATTACTGCTAATGATAAAATTTATGCTGGATAATTGCTCTTGCTCTTGCTGTGGTTGCATTGCAATTAATATTGGAGACCTGCTTCTATTACATGAAAAATACAAAAGAGATTACGAAAGCACTACCACGAGCAACAATTTTTAATTATTTAATCGTTTGTCCCATATTACTTGTAACACTTTAGCTATAACACTTGTTAAAATACAACTTTGACCATAAATATATAAATAAGTATATATTTGTAAGATGATAAGGTTAATATCTTAAGATTAACTTAATCAAAAACATGTTATTAAAGAGTTATTTAAATAATGCAAAAAAGTAAAATTGTTGCCACTTACGAGTATGAGATGGAAAGAACATTTGTTTTAACCGTAAAGGACTAAAAATACCAGAATAGTTTAGATCCTGGAGCTCAGGGTAAACTGGCTAAGGATTCACCAGTGTAAAGCAAAGTAGACCGTCTTAACTTTCAGATATAAAGCATTGCCCAGATAGAAGTGAAACACCCATAATTGTGCCCATTTTTATCTTCCCATCTTTAGCAAATATAGAGATAGAAGCCTCTGAGAAACAATAAAGAAGCAAAGATGGGAATGGTAAAAAATTTCAAAAGAAAGCATTACGCCTTAATCATGATAACTTCCCTTAAACAATCGACATCATACACGAAGATTGTTTACAACAATTGAATAACTCTCAACATCTGGAGAGGCAACTGGTAACTTCTGCAAAAAAATAAAAAAAAATATATAAAAAAAAAATCCCTCTACACTCATCATCACCTGTTAGGCTGTTACAATAATTCACTCAGTTCTACATCGCACATGATACCTTACAAAACAAAATTTAGAAAGTATAAAAAATTGTTCATCAATCAATGTTCCCCATCAAATTTTCAACGGTTGCCGAGGGTTTGAAGGGAAATGATAAAGCTCAATTTATTTGCCCCTGCCTTCTACCAACCCTCTCAATAAGCTCTACAGATCTTCAACCATCATCAGACTCCCACTGCAGGATTCTTCATTGATAAACTGCCTGCATCAGCAAATAGCCCAAAAGTTAACTCACAAAAACTCACATTTGAATACAAACAGTAACTATGAGGGATTAAATTGGAGGGAAACTGCAATTGATCTGCAATTGATAGTCAATCAAGCCATACCTGACAATGTGTGCCTGAACAATCAGAAAACACACAGAAAAACACAACTTGGTATCTAGTATTGATTTTATTCAGGCATCTGGAATTCAAGATCTAGTTTGCGCTTTAGATGTGTCCTATCAGCACTGCCAGAGACAAAATTAAGAGTTTAGCTGAAGAAAACCATTTAAGACTTGACATTTTATTCTAAAATATTTTACGTGTTTGTAGATCACATTCATAGCACAGGCTTCTACACAAGCCCATTATACTACAATTCTACCATACCATGCTACAACACAATCTTTGAGTAGTCACCCAAAACATTAGAAGAGGAGACAGTGATGGTCAAAACTGAAGCACAAGCAATGAAAAACAAGTTTAGCCATACAGAAAATTCTGTTTGGGGTTTTTATTAGATTTAATTTAATATTAGATACGAGTTTCAACATTATTACATTGGTAATGAGAACTTTGTAAACAGTTCATGTAATAATATGATCAGATGAACTATCAACCTGTTCTTAAAAACAAATGTAACCGAATAAGTATAAAAGCCAGGTCAAACACAAGTTCAAATTCCAGGAGAGAAGCAAGGGGAAGACGATAAGATAATAACTCTTGGTCATTATTCTCTATTCCCTGCTTTAAGCTCTTCAGTAGTGTGTCCTAACAGGCATCAACACAATCTACCGGCGAATTAGTCAAGCATTCTTTTAATATAAATAAAACTAATGCGCTACATCAAGCTTCTTGCAGAAGATACTATGTCAACCATAAAGGGCCTAATAATAAGGAAGCATTAATTTTTTATTTTTTAATAACTAACATATATTTGTGTGTTAAAAATATAATTTAGTAGCAAGGAAGAGAAAAAAAAAAAAGGAAATTCCAATAAATTTGATAAAGACACGCCCCATAAAGCTTCCAGGTCAAACTATAAACTGTAACCAAGCTAGACACCCAACTAGGAAATTACTATCTTTTCATCCAAAACACAGCAAAAAATGCTGATTACTTTGGTGTTTCATTTTGAAACAGTAGCCCACCCTGCTAATCCTGAAAGATGTTACAGAACTTAGCAGATAGTATCATGAGTAAACAGAAAGGCTGTTTGTGATGGATCAATCAATATAGACCAATTCAGGATATAGGATAGGAAATCATGACTGCAGCAAAACAAAACTTAATGGCAAGGCAATGGACTTGGGGTATAGTAACTGCCAACTAGACCCTTGTAAATGAATGAGATTAATTCAAATATGGCAGGATTTTTCATAACTAGAAGACTTGCACATCATTTCCACTGGCTATATCAGGATTCTTTTGAAGCTTGATGCGTAAGATAGCTTAGTAATGACTCGGTCACTAAGTATTTCCTCCATTTCTTAATACATGCAACAACTTGACTTTATAATACACGATTAAAAATTAACGTAATGCATGTATTGAGCAATGGACGGAAGTATTTGATGTGTTTTATATTTTAGAGGTTTAACTTTGAGAATTTCTCCAAGTAAAATACAATCACAGAAATACTAATAAATTATTTTCTATCTTGACAAAATAGGTTGGGTGATTTAACTCATTTTTACATATGGAAAAGAACAAATTATCCCTTTAATCAAGAAGCATGTTCAAGTTGATAGGTGGGAGCACTTGAAATCCCATTGAAGAAAATAGCAGAAAAGAAGATACTAAAGTTGGTCTAATATGAAAATTTTATAAGAAAAAAAAAATGAAATAAAGGAGTTCTAATACAAAACCTATAAGAAACATCCTCCTCGTTTTTGTTTGTTTTAAACTAATTTACAAAGATATGGCTACCAATGCCCGACATTTGTACATTGTCCAGGTGCCCGAATCGCCAATGTTGTAAAAAAAGTTCCATGATATTGGTCTAGAATGAAGTGTTCAATTGTCCTACTACTCTTATGTCACGGGTATATTTGAGGTGAAATGAAAATTCCGAGTAACATAGATTATAAAGACAAAATGGAGCTATTCAACAATTAAGAGCACAAAAATAAGTATTAATCCAGTATGAAAGTTGAAGAGTCCTAACACATCAAGGAATAACTTCAAAAGGTATTAATGATTATGTTTCAGGTGAAATATTGATTAGAGACAGATAACCAGAAAAAAATGTCAAGGTTACTTTTAATCTAACAGACTGACCCAAAAAGAAGAAAGGAATGCCTTCAATGTCATTAAAGAAAATGTGTTTGCCTCAATATAAAAATAAAAAATAAAGATAATTTTTGTAAAAAAAAGAAAGAAAATATGTTGAGAATGAAGAGAAGAAGATTGTAGTAACAGGAGCCCTGAAGAAGAAAGCACGATGAAATTTATAAGCGGAAGAAAGGTGTGGATAGTACGTGAGAAATTGCTGTCCAACATGAGAATTCGTACTTCAATCATGAAATTCTCGATGAAGGTGCCTTAAAATCTGATTTCAGGAAGAAGAACTTCAAGTCTTTTCGAGAAAAAGGAGACATAATTGGGAGAAACAGCATGGAACCAATAAACAGTTTCATCTATGATTTGGTATAACAGTTTCTTACCTCTCCCAAATACAGTTCCAAGGCTATAGCAAGTTTTATACAAGCATGCTTAACACCTAAGGAAATGAGCTTGATGAAGGCTGAAGCTAATTGGCAAATAAGTAAATGTTAATATTCAGAATTTGGTGAGTTTTCTTTCAGGCTTTCAAATATACAAATTCATAAATACATCCCTAGAAGTGCACAAGGAACCTAATATAGTTTTTATATAGGAAACTTATCTTAAGATTACATTCCACATTTTATATAAAGCTATGTCAGCTTCGACTTCAGAATTCCCATGTTGAATCCATTCTAGCAGATCAATTGACTTAGTCTCCTTATTTAAGTAGACAACTACCCTATTAAGGTGGATAATTTCATGTATTATTCAGAACTATGATAATGTTCTGACATTCAACTCTCATGTTTGTCTCTTAAGCTCTCTATAAGCTTCTAAGTAGCTAGCTAGCATTTATGACTTGTGAACACTTAACTAATCAACCTAATAACCTAGTTGCTTTAGATGAAGTTGTGGTGAGTCGATTCTTTATAAACCTCTGTTTAAGAATCAGAACTTTGTTTTTCAGATTAGGTTAAATGAATTACAGGGGAGAAGTCTAAGTTGGAATTATGACTGAGGTGTCAGTTAAAAGAGTTGGGGATGATGCCAAGTCTGCATGGCCCTGTTGCATCAAATAGTGTAGTCTATGCCAAAACTAGGGAGCCATCTAAAACAGAAAGGACATGTTGCTGGTAGCTGTCACATAAAACTCACATGTCTAGGGCACTGGCCTTCAAAAAATAGGATAAAAAGACTCTACATGCCTGACCACCACACCGGAAAGGTAGCTAAACTCCATCAACTACCATTTAGGGTTTGTTTAGTTCAACAAACTAAAGTAGATAGGATTGGTTCCCCTATTAAAAATAGCCTCCTTAATACAATGTTGAGTACATGCTTTAGTTACACAAGTAGAAAAAAAGAAACATGACAGAAAAACCAATATAATGGAAAAATCGATGCTCTGTCACAAGTTCTCCCTCCATTAGGAGTCATAGCTAACAACTACTCCCTCTATCCCAAAATAATTCCTGTTTTTTTTTTTCTTTTTTTTTTATAAATCACAACATTGAGGATTTAACGGTTGCCATGCACATTTAAATATATCAAGTTTTGTAGTAGTAAAAATTAAAAGAATTAATTTTATGCAAGTGTATTTTGAGACGAATCTAACAAGATCCCACATAACTTTTTTTTTCTAACGTATAAATCACAAAAGACAATCAAAGGAGTGTGTGAATAGTGCAAAAATCCAAACGTTGCGTTTAAAAAAAACCGGAGGACGTATAGTGTATACTTCATATTGCACCGTCTTCAAGATGCACCTGTGACTATCAACATCTTTAATTATGTACTAATATATTATTTAATTGGAAAAAAAAAAAGAAGAATTGATGAGAAGCTAACATGCGGACAATGATAATGTCACTGGCTTTTGTTTTAGTATTAGTTATTGATTAGGGTCAGCTTCCGCATTTATCAATAATATTAAGTTACTAGATGTCAGAAAATAAAATTACCTGTTAATAGTTGGTCTAGGAGGAGGTCTAGATCCAAACACAGAAAAATCTATTGACATTGGTATTGTGTCAGTTCTGCTTGAGCTTCGGCCAGTTGTTAATCTACTCCCACTGACATGATCATCTAACTTTTCAGCATTGTGAACATTTTCTTCACCCCCATCATTTCTATTGGGCATTACTCTTCTCATTTTTCTAGGTGGAGACAACACAGTAGGTCCTTCATTTGGATTAGACTCAGGAACTTTTGAGTTGTTATCGCCTTTATGTGAAGGTCGTGGTAAAGAAGCTGGATTTGTAGCAGCTGGTGGTGATGTGAAGTATCTGTACGGTTAGCACAAATAAATTAAGATAAAAGGATAAATGCGATAATCGATGGACGCACCAAATACAGCACAGTAGCACACCATTTCCCCACCAAAATTATATATGGAAGATATAACCCGAAACCAAATTGGAAATAAAGATTACAAACAAACTGTCGAGACATACCTGTGCTCCAAGGCCTGCTGCGCAGAAATTCGAGCTTTTGGATCGTAAGCGAACATCTTAGACAACAAATCCAAAGCATCATCACTTGCCATTGGGAACAATGTACGTAAAGGAGGTGCTGGCACATATTGGTATTCCACATAATCAGGAAGGTATACCATATCAGGCCACTGAGCAGGCTTTGGTGTCCCAAAGGCTGCAAAAATTTTGCCAAGTTGATCAATGTCACTTGAACCCTGCATAAAAAGGGAGGTCAACTAATCAGCTCATACAGAAATCAGCAATAAAAAATAATAAAAATAAGGGAAATTATGAGATCTTATACAAGTAATCAAGACATCCAATTCAAAACATTCTCCACATTGTAAACAGTAGAGCAAGATAGGCACACCATACAATCAAGTCATAAATTACAGTTCTGTGTAATGTTGGGTGATTAATTGATGGAGGATAACAGCTTGTAGCACAAACAAGAGAAGATACAATGACAAACTAAGGCGTGTCGAAATGTTACAATAGCTTTCCTTTAAAGAACATTATATACATGGTGCTTTGGTAGTATAGGACTATGTTACCTCAGCTCAATAATTACACTGCCAAGTGCCAGCTCATGTCCAACACTCTCAACATACTCCAATCAAAATTGATATGAGTACTTGGGTTTGATCTTTGAGAAAATAAAGCACACTATATTCATGTAAGATACTCTTAATGAGTCCAACGCTGGTAAAAAAAAATCCAAGTAACTGATACTTTAGACGAAGGCATGCAGGCTCATAGGTCCTATGAATGTGGTAAAGAAATTTATATTCAGCTTAACAAGGAAATGGCTGCAATTTTTACCTGGACCCAGACTCTTTGACAAAACAAAGTTGTCATGAGATGCCAAGAGAGGTTGTGTCAAAGAGTCTGGGTCCAGCTAAAAATTGCTTTTCAATGTCACTCGTGAACCCATTGTGTCAAACATTGAGCATACTATGGTTCAGCTATATATATATATTAAAGTATAAGTTACCCTTTCTCTCAATGGCTTTGACAACTTGAACTTTCTAACACTTCTTCTGTTGCCAAAATATTGCAACACTTTGACTAATATGTGAAAGCTTTTTAGACAACGTGTAAACAGAGGAAGTATACAGCAAATGATCACAAGAAAAAAGTGGATGAAAGGTTTCTTAGCCTTAACAACTTTCACCAATCTAGTTCTTATTGATCCCAACAAGAGGATTGGACAGTAGACAGCTCAGAGTTATTCTCATACAAACCCTACAAAAATTTAACCCCGCAGAGCATCACTCTACATCTTCCCATGTTGGTACTTGCATCAGGAAGTCCAAAATATTTGCTATAATTATCATTTACTGCTCACACTAACACCACTGTATAAAACAAAACAAATGGAACATGTTGCAGAAATAAAAGATTGTGTGGTCCTCTGCCCTAATGATGATGTAAAGAGGAACACAAATAAGCTCACTTTCCTGCATCATCCCTTTATTTGAAAGATATAATGGAGGGTCCCTAGTCTTTCATGGAACCGCATGTTTTGTCATCCAATTTCATCAGCAATACTTCATGTAAGAGAAAATGGAATCATCGGAACTTGAAAGGTGAGGATACTTTAGAACATTTATCTTTTTCAAAAATTGAAAGCATTAGGATGGAACACATGAATAGTGTGTCCAAAACTGTGCTCTTCCTCATATATTAGGCTGCGGGTAAGTGGTTCAGTTGGCTTAACACTGAGAAATCAAGCATTGAGAATAAAAAATTTCAAATGACAAAGAGAAACAATTAAAACACTTTGTGTTTTATGTTTTTGGTTTTCTTCAACTCCTCCAATGATATAAGCAGGAAAAAAAAATTAATCACAGGTCTCTTCTAGTGCATTGAATAACAATATAATGGCATTAGTATTGTCATGAATGTAAAGATTTAAGGAAACTTAAGCTAGTATCAATGTACTCTTGGCTTTTCCATTTAAGGTTGGCCAGGTGGTTATTCCATTTGAGGGTGGCCAGGTATATATCTATTACATTCAAGCCACTGCACATCATGCAGTATTTTAGTAATCTCGCTACATATTTAAAATCATTTTAGTAAATTCATTGAACGGAATTCTCTAGGTAGACAAATGTTGAACATTTAAGAGCCAATGTAGTACTTGTTGAAACCAAATGTTGTACATAAAAAAAAAGTCAAAAGGTGAGAGAGAGAGAGAGAGGAGGGGGGGGGGGGGGGGGGGCGGGCCTTAACAATTTAAAATTTTGTCATTGATATATACAATTGCAAGATTTTCCCTTTTCATTCGATACACAAAAAATATTTTTGCACACATGGTAACTTTCGACTTACAAAAGTCAAAATAAAAAGGGAAAAAAATTACAACTATTTACACGTTTGCCATTGATATATACAATTACATATACATCAATTATATTTTAGAAAATTTCCTCGTACACAAAAAAATTACTTTGCACACATGGTAACTTTCAACTTTGTTATTCATAATCTGCGTTTAGCACCACCTACCTGTTTTCTTCGCTCCTTTCTTCCATTAGAGCATTCCCTAGCAACTATCATAAATTAGTAAAATGACCCTTGAGATGAATAAAAAAAATGTCATGAAATTTAGCTCTCTTAGATTATAGTATATCACTTTTCCCTTGAAAGACAATAATTGGTCATAAATGTAGGTTTTGAAAGAAAGAAACGAAAGGATAAAACTCTAAGTTTAAGAATAAAAATATCCCAATTCAGCTATTCAACTGCAATAGACAGAATACAAAGGCCTTGTTTGGTTGCAATGGGACTTAATTTCCCCATGGTAATTTGCAATTTATGGGAAATAATTTCTCTTACCTGATTCCCAAGAAATTGCTTTAGTTTGTTCTGTTGGTATTAAGGAAATTACAATTCCTAAGAAATTTGAATTAACTAAAGAAGGTGGGTAAATTAATTCCCACATTTGGCACTTTTTGGTAACCAAACAACATACTTTAAGTGTACTTCTTAGGAATTTTGAGTGCCTATAGGAAATTAGTACAACCAAACAAGGCCTAAGTCTTGGTTTTAAAAGTTGAGAGGGAACCCAAGAAATGCCCTAAAAGAAAGACGTAGGATGCAAAGACTTTCCTAATACCGTGCGGGAAAACATGTACTCTCAAACCGCGAACAATCTGTCAAGAGAAATGCCAATATCACATTTTAAAAAGAGTTTTGCAATCCTTACTCTCCTAAAAAAACATCCCTTCGGTACAATGCATAAACAAATGCCTTCCTCACTGACCACCCTAATACATATCAGCCTTGTGAAATTACTCTAATTCATAAAATAACTTTAGGGGGGGGGCGTTTGGTCCAGGGTATTCAAGTAAGAGTAAGAGAATCAAATTTCCTTTGTTGATGTTTGTATCGACATTTATGACATTCCATTTATCCTCCCTATTAACCCAAAGTCTTCTACATTGAATCCCAACCCCCCCCCCCCATATATCGAAATTCTTTCCATAGCCACCACCACACCACACCCACCACTTCCATGTCTTCCACCGTCACTGACTTTATCACCGCCAATGACCCACCACTGCCACCCTAACCACCACCGCCCATTTACTACAAAACCCACTTAATCTTAGCGAACTTTACCCAACCACCACCCTAACCTAACAACCCACCACTACCACCCTCACCACCACTGCGCCGCCAATCCACTACAAAACATACCTTATTTCTACAAATTCTACTTAACTACCACCCCAATCTAACAACCCACCCACAACCCCATCCGAAAACCCATCTCCACCCTTAAAATCTACGCAAAGCCCATCCGAAAACCTACCCTCACCATCAAATGCCCACCCTCATCCTAGAAAAAAACTAGATTTAAGAGAGGATAAAAAATGAAAGAGAGAAAAAGATAGATGGAGGGTGCTCCGATAAGATATGGTGGTACAAGAGTGAGGCAATGCTCCGATGAGAAAGAAGGTGGGGTTTGGTTGTGGAGGTTGAGATGGGGTTGAGAAAAAAGAAAGACGATGAGCTATGGTGGGTTTTTTTACAAGACAAATTTAAGGGTTTTAATTTCCTTTCACCTCCTTTCCCTTTCTTCATTGCATACCCTTTCCCTTTGTTTTACAACACCCCATTAATCCTTTTAGAGCCTACAATTCCAAACAATATTTACCGAAAGCATACTTCAGCCTAGTGAAATTACTCTATTTCATGAAATAACTTTCATCTTTCAGAAGAAACTCCAAGGAGCAAAGTGTCCATAGAACCAAGAAGGTTGGCATGAAATAGTAAACACATCATGCATGTCAAGCACAGATTTATAAGAGTAATTGCAGATAAAATTCACTATATTATCTACATAAACAGATATAAAACCAAATCAAAAGAAAACAGAAACCTATAATACAACATCCAATACACTCACCTAAGTTAAGTGACCCAACACCCTTGTGAAATATACATGCAATATATATCATTATAATGCACAAAAAAAGAAAGCCTGAATTCTATATCCAAGTTTTTTTCCAAAGGCCAGATGGTTCATAGTATGGGTGGCCTTGTACACAGGCTATAAACACTTGACACAACAAATATCATCAATCATATAATTTAATAAAGACCATTCCAATACATAAAGAGTGTTTTGTAAGGGATTCTCAATAGTAGTTGATACTTTATATCATGGATTATAGCATTTAGATGTGTGGGATTCTATTTCTATGGAATTAAAATTCGTTGTTCCAATAGTCCAATACTAGACAGAACTTGGAGTTTGACTTGCCGCATTAGAGGTTTAGAAAAAAGAAATTCCACTACGTCCTTTCCATTGTCAAATTACGTAAAAATTAGTTTACATATTAGATACTTCTTCCACTCCCCTAATATTGCACCAATTGGACATTTGACACTATTCACACACTCCTCTTTGATTACATATTGTGATTTATACGCAAGGAAAAATATAGTTATACAGGGTCTTATTAGAAAAGTCTTAGTATACACTTTCCGATATCAATTTTTTATCATTTTTAATTTAATATAATAATTAATGAAATTTAAGGCTACAAATGTGCATCAGGATGCGCAAATCCCCACCCACCCCCAATGTTGCAATAACAAAGACCATCTCTATCTATTCACTTCTATCAATGATTGTATGCTCCTCTAAACCCAACTTCTTGCATCATTCTTAGCAAATAATCAGTAATTACATGACAATCAACATATATAGGTCTTCCGGGCAATCACCTTGCCAAATTAAAAGGTTAGGGTGATCCAACTTTCAAAATCAGACATAACAGAGAATTAGAGGTTAACTTCCGATATATAGCTGGTTTCCTTTGTTTTATATTCATGATTTCGATAACCGGCAAGAGGTCAAATAAATCTACACATCCTAAATAAATAAACAAAATTTGTAAAGTACAACAAGCTTACCTGTAAAAACGGTCTTCTCAATAGTAGTTCTGCAAACACACAAGCAGCACCCCAGACATCTACCGCAGGACCATATTGCTTAGTGCCAAATAGCAGCTCAGGTGCTCTATACCATCTAGCAAAAACCTATGAAAAATATATTAGAGCCTAACTAACAACAGATTGAGCAGAACATAGGCTATTTAACAAAATTTTGTCATCCGCACAACAATTATATGACAAAATACTAGAAAAGACTATAAGAGGGAGATTTGTTAGTCAAAGTTAGCACCTTGATCCTTAAGCTTCACCACAATCAATTCCGGAAAAATAATTAAATAAATAAAGAAAGGCACATACTTCTACACAGTTTATTCTTTGGTACATGACTAAAAACGCTAATGACCCAAACTAGTTCAGCAGAGACACATCCTCCTTCAGGTCACCCAGATCTATCCAATACTACTGTGCACACAAGCGCAATGCCCTAATTGTGTTAGTATATTAAAAGAATCTAAACTTCTTGTTTCTGTCCTCTCCCTGACCTCCTTAAGAGGGAATACCTATAAATGTTCTGTATAGTTGATCTTTTTCTACTAACGCACTTTGTATCAATAGTAATGAAATAAAGTTAGTGTAGCCCGGTTTTGGTTTGTAGCTTCGGTCTCCCATGGACCCTTCCTAGAAGATGGCCTGGGTTCCGAAGCTTCTTGGTGGTTGTGTTGCCTTTGGGCTCTTGGTATTTTTGGTGTTTTGGCCCAAAGGGCTTTGTTTTACTTCTTGTTGCTGCTGCTTCTTTGGGCAGTAACCCCTTTTTGGAAATAATATTTTATATTTACCAAAAAAAAAAAAGTTAGTGTTGCAAACAATAAAAAGTTAGAGATCAGCTGGTACTCACAGATAAAACTGTTGGCATATGGTATAGCTCAAAAGCATATTTATATTCATTCCTAGTTTAAAACTTAAGAAAAAAAACTCGTGATCTTGGTCATGGTGACAATTACAGTGATGATCATAAGGTCAACATAACATGTGCCAGACAAAACCAACCACAGCTGGCTCAGTGTATGCTGAAATGAAATATCAGAACTTCTTAACTTCATAGTTACAATCAAGTGACTAAAACCTAAACTTCTACAAGCACCTTCCAACATATAATCTTTATGTTTAAAGAGAATTTGAGTTAAAGGAGTTCCCTAACACTTCAAACAACAACAGTTTAAGGGCTTGTTTATATATGAACGTAATGGGCCTGATGGTATTAACAAATAGTAACAAATAAGACCGTAGCACGACCTGTAACATATACTATTACCTGCAATATGAATTGAAAACCCTAATTTTATAGCAACATATTGTGTAACAAGTAGCAAAATCCTAGACATAACATAAAATAGCAATCTTTACATGACGTTAAGGCCCTGGTTCATTCCATCATGCTTTAACCTCCATTAACAAGAGCATATCTAGGAAATATGCAGTCAACTTAAAGTATTTTATATGAAATCGTTGAAATTTCAAAAAGATTACCAATATCAAAGAAAACAAGAATTTAAATTATAATTCAGATGTACTAAGAAAATTCAATAAGTTATCAATAAGTAAGCCAACTACAGATATAAGTCAAAAAACAAGGTAAGATTTCCAAGGTGCCATGTTGTAGACAGCTCAAGGACACAGTAATAAACCAGCAGAAAGTTCAAACAAAATACAACAGGAATCTAAATCTCTAAGATATGCAAGCAACACAAGGACACAGCAATAAACCAACAGAAAGTTGAAACAAAATGCAACAAAAATCTCCATCTCTAAGATATGCTAGCAACACATTCAAGCTGTCATCATCTGAACAGAAATTGTTCATTCAAAAGTTACCTAAAGAATATAACATGAAGAGATTCTACGGAGATTAGAGAAAGAACTCTGGCCCTGATCTTCGCATTGTTTGCATTATCTCAGATTCAGGGGCTTAATTCCAAACCTCAATTTCAATAAATTTAAAAAGCAGTTGGCACCAAGAATCCAGAAACCCAATCATGGAACAAAGTATGAAACAACAATATGGTTTTATTTTACTAAAGGATAGTTTTATTTTGTTTAATTATATTCATATTCCTATTGTAGATGTCAAATAAGTTTCAAGCAATAAAAAAATGGGAAATTATCATTGGTAGCCATGTAAAATTGCACATTATCAATGGTAACAAAATTTTTTACAATTCTCCCAAATAGCATTACTTTTGATAAGTTTCCCTAACATGACAATATATTTTGTAATTAACAACTATTAGCTTAAATAAACAAAAATTAAGTTAATGATTATCAAAAGGAAAAAAAAAAAACCAGCCACCCGAGCCAACCTGCCCCCACCCCCGCCACCGTGCTCCTCCCCACCCGGCCACCCCTCGCTGGCGCCGTACTACTCCTGAAACCGCGGCAACACCCCACCTCGACCCCACCCCTAAGCCACCCTCCCCTTCCCCTGAACCACCTTCCCCTCTCCCTAAAACCAATTCCCCTCCCCTAGAAAAACTCTCCCTCCCCACCTGCCAGCGCCAAAACCTGCTTCCCTGCGCCAGCGAACACGATTCGCCCCACCCCCTTGTCGTCTCCACTCCCTTTCCCCCCTTTAACCACAACCCCAAAACCCTACCACCCCAAATCAAAACCTTAAATTTTTTTATTTGGGGGTTTAAGGGTTTCGAGTGATGGTTAAATGGGGGAAAGGGAGTAGAGACGGCAAGGGGGTAGGGCGAATCGTGTTGGCAAGCGCCGGGAGGGGGTTTTGGCTCCGGCCGGTGGGGAGGGAGAGTTTTTCGAGGGGAGGGGAATGGGAGGGTGGGTCGAGGTGGGGTGTTGCTGGCACGCGGTTTCTAGGGTAGTACGGCGCCGGGGGGGGGTGGCTGAGGTGGGGAGCAAGGTGGCGGGGATGGGGCAGGGTAGCTGCGATTTTTTTAATTTTTGTTAATTATGAGGTTAATTCTTGTTTAATTAGGCTAATTACAAATATATTGTCATGTTAGGAAAACTTATCAAAAATAATGCTATTTGGGAGAATTTGTTAAAAAAAAAAAAATACCATTGAGAATGTGCAATTTTACATGGCTACCAATGAGAATTTCCCTAAAAAAATTTTAGTTTAAGAAATAATAATATAAAAGTTTAAAAAGTCTAAGAGCGTATACTAATAGAGTAATTCAAATTTATTTGAAACAAGTTAGGTATACTCAGCATGCACTAGAAAGAGGAATAAAAAAAAGGGTAGTATCCCAAGAGGGAAACTTGTCAATCTAAAGTGACTAAAGAGCTACATAGAATTTAAAATAGCATCAAGCAATCAGAGGACATAAATGAACTCCAAAGCTACTTAATACTCACTTGATGGGTAAACCTGCGATCTGGACTGCCAAATATACGTGCTAAACCAAAATCCCCAAGTTTGAGTTGTCCATCAGCTGCTAACAACAGATTGTTTGGCTTCATATCCCTGTTAAAGACACAGAGTTAGTCAGCACATATATCAAATCAGTCTCAGCCAACATCACTCCAGTTATTTTGAGTTGTAAGAAGCACCTGTGAAGGACCCACTTCTTGTGACAAAAAGCTAGTGCTTTCAAGGTCATTTGTAGATAAGATTTCGTGTCAGCAGGAGAGAGTACAATATTCCTATCCCGAATGACAGCTTCAAGATCACTCTCCATGAACTCAAACACAAGATGCAAGTTTCCCTTATGGGGGAAGGCATCTATCAACGCTATTATGTTAGGGTCTTTAAGCTCTTTTAACAGTTTAATTTCTCTCAGGGCAGTGAAATTCACACCTTCCTTCTGCTTTCCAAGACGAATTTTTTTGATTGCAACAGTTTGATTTGTCTGCGTAGCAGCGAATGAATTTTTAAACCAAAGCTATCGCTAAAACAAGAAAATCATAGGGTTACACATACAATTAAAATTTTTAAAACCAATAATTTAAGATCACCAATTCCTCGGGTCATATCCTATGTGAATCATACTACAAAATGCATATGGTGCTACAAGAGTAAACTCCCAAAAATCTATGACTATCACTACTTCAAGTGCTGGGCACACGACATATCTCCAAATAAGCAAGCTTACTTTTGACCCTTTCTATGCAAGGCCACTTTTCTTCCTGGAGCTATATATAATTCACAATAACTGTAAGTACATAACAGAGCAAGCAAAACAAAATTACAAAGAAACTACAGAGAAAAACCACATGTTTAGTAAGATTATTTATATATTGTTATAAGGAGACAAATTTATGTTCCCACCAAATTCATCACAAAAACCACCGTGACAAAATTTTTGCCTACCAACAAACTAAGATGCACACACATATAAAGAAAATTTTTGCCTATCACCAAAAAAAGATGCATACATAAAAGGCAGAGAAGATACTATCATAGAGATTAGGAAATTTTACCAATACACAAAGTTTCATCTAAGCCACGGATTTGCCTTTATATTCCTTTTCCCACCTCAATCGAAAACAACACTAATACTAATCTATATAATAACTTCAGAGTCAATTTTACAACTTTTCACCGTAACCTTTTAAACTCTTAGCCCTCAAATGTGTTAACATCACTATTTCTTTTATTATTTACAAAAAAAACTAGTAATTTCCATCATAACTTCCAATATCATCCCTACATCATATCACTTCCTCTAAACAATTCAATAACTCCCCGGATCATATTAACAAAAATAAATTAATAATACTATAGTACTATGAACAAACACAAGTAAGAATATGATTAAACAACATATCAACATTCAAAAGCTAGTTTATGAAACTAACACACACAGGTAAGAATATGCAGCATCAACAACAACAATTCTACATTAAATTAATCCACCCCTTAAACTGCATAATACTATTAAGCATATAATGATATAATCTGAACGAAAAAGTAGTAAACAATTGAAAATTTAGAACCCTATCAATCATACAAGAGCAAAAAATATGAACGAAAAAGAATCAAAGAGTTAAACCTGGGTATCGATGGCCTTGTAGACAACACCATAGGTACCTTCACCAAGAACTTCACGCTTCAAGTAGCGATCAGCAACTTTCTTTGTAATCAAACTATCCAAATCCGACATTGCAAATTTAAAAGAAAAAAAATAAAAAATAAAAAATAAAAAAAATAATAATCCCCTTTTCTGAAGGGGGAAATTCCGGAAATCGAAAAACCCTAATTTTTTTGTGATTTATGAAGAAAATTATGCAATACCCTAATTAATTTGATGGGATTGAGATGATGAAATTGAAGAGATTATGCATATTAGCAGGTGGAAGGGTCTGAACTTTGTGAAGTGGAGATACAGAGAAAAAGAAAAAGAAAAAGGGGAATTTATTGTGTTGTTTTGAGTGTGAAGATTACGTTATAAATTGCTCTAGTTTGAAATGTAATGGGGTTTCTTTTTGGCAATTATAATAAGAAGGTGAAGATGAAGGTGAAGGTGGTGGTGAAGGAGAAGAGAGGTGAAGAAGGAGGTTTTAGTTGAAGAACATGAATAAAGAACAAATTTAAACCAAAAAAAAAAAAAAGGTATTTGAAGTTAGAAGGGTGTGTGAGTAAGTATGGATGGAGTATAGTGGATTTGAGAAAATCTATATTTCTGTCAATGAGAAATATGGTAAATTTATCTAGGGGTAAAAACGTCATTTTGAATTATAATGTAAGGGTGTTTTTGATATTTTATGTCAATTTACTCTGTTAGTGAGAAGTTAAAAATGGAGAAACTCCATTGGGGGGCAAAGACGCCAAAAATAGGGATGTCGAGGTTTGGTGGTCTCCATTGAAGTAGCTTTAATAAGAAGATGAAGGTGATTAGTGTTGGGTTTCGTAGTGTCCGACACTACGCGGAAGAGAAACCCGCCCAAGACCCGCCCACTAATTAAAGCAACTAAACATGCAATCACATAATTAACAACATAAGAGAGAGAAAGAGAAAAGACATTCTTACCCTCGACGCGTGCTTCGCTCGCTTCACGAGCTCTTACTTGAAAGCTTAACCTCGCAAGTGCGAAGGCCTTCGACGGCTCGCACCCTCGACCCGACCCGAGCGGTCTTTATCCTGAAGGTTAGTCAGGACTTGAACAAATAAAAACTAGAGTATCACGAACTTAAAGGTTTTCTCACTAATGATGAGATGCCTTATTGAGTTCAACTCAAGTGTTTTTTCCCAAACCCAAAACTTGGGTATTTATAGGGAAAGGAGACTTGATCTCCCTTCTCCTATCAATGTGGGAGAATTGCAGTTTTCCACCAATTTATTTTAATCAAAAATAAATTAAAATGCAAAGCAATCAACAAGCACCAAGTGGCAAAGGGTGAGCAAGGGTAGGTGAGGACCACTTGAGAGGGGACCAAAATCCCCTTGCTCCCCAAGCAACCCTCAAGATTCGGTCCCCACACCAAAACCATGAGTTGTCCCCTTGAGCATGGCTGGCTGGCAGCCTGCCTTAGCTGCCAAGGCTACCCAGCTGGCGCCTAGCACCAAGGCTGGGCTTGCTGGCCAGCCTGCCTACGCACACACGCAGCAAGCACGCCACACATGCATTGCGGGCTGCTAGCTGTTGCTGCTTATGCGTTGCGGGTGCGGGTACGAGTGTTATGCGATGCCCAGCACACATAGCCCATAGCACAAGCACGCATAGCGTGCTGCTGTGCGAGTGTTATGCTCTGCATTACTTGCGGCCATGTGCACCAGCCTTGCTAGCATGCTTGGTCTAGCACGCAACGCATGTTAGGCATGTGGCATGCCTTGCGATGCGCATGGTAGCTTAAGCTAGCCTAGCACTCGCATGGCTAGGCCAATGCGAGGCTACGGCCTAGCTCGTACTTGTCGCTTGCTTGATTTCCCGTCTTGTCGAATTCTAAACTCGACTCGACTTGCGACGCTCGGTTTCGACGCTTTAAGCTCGACATCCGACGTCTTTATTCGTAATACTCTAATGACTCATCTAATCCTTCGGATTGATTCGTCGTCTCGGATCGGTTATTCGATTGGGGTACGACCAGAAGGGTTCAGTCAAGATTAAGCTGTAACATTAATTATGCATTAATATTACTGATCGGAAGCGGCCTCAACCTAAGCATTCCGATCACTTGACCTCATTGAATAATTAACTTTCTAATAATTCTGAACCCTCTATCGGAATAATACACTTATTGGAAGGAATACACTTGTTGGAAGGACACCATTCCGTTCAATTAGCTAGGTGGGAATTGGGAAATGAACAAAGGTGGAAGAAACCATGGATGGACCATGCATGGAGGTGGGTAGTGAGCAGGAAGATGAATATGCTTTTTTTCCCTTTTTTTAGAAAAATTTATCAAAAATAATACTACCTTTGCTTAACCCGCTCAAAATAATACAACCTTTGGGTTATTGACACATAAGGGTGACACGTAGCAATGATGTGGCGCCAAATCATATCGAAGGAGTTGTGACACATGGTGATAGCATGTTGTCCCATTGTGTTTTAATAATATTATAGATACAACCTTTAATCTCATTTGAAATAGGTAAGTGTACAAGTAACTTGTATAACTTAAGTCAATAGGTAACAATTGACCACCTTCCCTCCCAAACGTTAACTAAGCTAATTGTTGACTCGTTATTATCTAGAGTTAAATAAAAAAAAATAAAAAATTAAAAAAATTAAGCTCTTCTTCTCTGCTTCACGCACACCTTTACACTCTATAATTCAACTCCTAAAACAACAAATTGCAGCAACTATTGTTGTCTTGTTGACGATCAATATAAAGGAACAACTACTACCTATTAATGATGCAAAAATCCGAAACTCTATGGGCATAATCCTATAGCTAATTTCAAGTACGAATTCGAAACCCTAGTTTCAATACACGAATTCAATTAGGGTTTTTCTATAATGCGAATTTTAGGGGTTTTACCTGAATTATAAATTATAGGGTGTGTAGAGTAAATTTGGGTATGATATTATAGATTTTATGCAAATTATTTTTGGTTTTTGGGGGTTGTTTTTACAAGAATTCTAAATTGTAGGGTGTTTAGATACTTTGGGTATGATAATATTGTGGATTTTGTGCGAATTGTTTTTGGTTTTAGCGTTGATTATTGTTATTGATATGCGTGAATTTTATTATATTTTTTAAAAATTGAGGCACTTTATAGTTTTAGAGTACGTAATTGATCCATTTTTTTAGGTTTGGTTGATCATATCGTATGTTATTCGTGTGGTTGAATTTGTATTAATTGTATGTATTGTGCGTATTTGGCACAGGGGTGGTTTTCAACGTGTTATTGATGGGGATTTGGTGTATGTGGGAGGGGAGGGTAACACTTTTGATGTTGATCCAGATGAAATATGTTACTGGTATTTGGTTGAATTTGCTAAGGAGTGTAGGGGTAGGAGGTATACGCATATTTGTGGGGTTTTTTTATTTTGATACCAAGGTTGAGTTTATCGAATGGTTTAAGGAGAGTAATTCATGATAAAGATGCATTGGATATGGTAGAAGTAGCAGTGAAGTATAGGTGTGTAGGTGTGTATGTGTTAATGATCAAGAATAGGATAAAAGACCCCCATGAAGATCCGAAAAGGCCAGATGTACTTAATAGACTGGGTAAGGAGATGACATAAAAGATGATGTTGTGTAAAAGTTCAGTGTGTTCAAAAAAAGGCATAATAAAAGAAGATGTCCTAATAAGGATAATGTTGCTCCTACTGAACCACCCCCAATGAAACTAAGAGGTAGGCCAAGGCTTGAAGGTGCCTCTCCAAATAGTCACAAAGCAGTAACTTCTTCATCAACTACACACCTCAATTCACTCCAACTGCAACATCCTCTTCGTCAACTCAACACCTAGCCTCATATGCACCAATTGGCCACCACTCGAGAACTGCTCAACCTCACAACTTGGCAAGGGTAACAAAGTGGTTAGATGTGGGAAAATTACATTCAACAAAGGGAGAGGAAGAAGAAGTGGGGAAAGTATTATCCGAGTTGGAGAAGGGGTGTACATAGCACCTGATAGCTCAGTTAATCATGTGAGTTTTAAGATTTATGTGTATTATTGTATTCATAATTTTTTTTTATGTATTTTGAATTACTTTGTTTGGTTGTATTCATGTTATGGTATTTATATTAACATTTGTATTCACTATACGCGTGTTTGTAGAATCTTGTAAAAGAAGTAGGGTAAGCCAAGGAAGCAAGTGGATCAACCCCTTGTGAGTGCAACACAATCAAGTCAAACTTCTACATTATTGCATCAAGCAATTTAGTGACCTTACTACTGTTATTTTTATACAATCATTTTGTTTGTAATATATTTGATACATTTTGTTGTTTGATGAATTCATTGTGCTAACATTATAAATGATGTTTCGGGGTTTTTGGAGTCCCTCAGGAGAGTTACAATTCCAAGAATGGGCATCGACCGTCTGTACCTGCAAAACCACGGAAACTCCGGTTGGGTGGAGTTCCGCCTCCGACGATCAAGTTAGAACGTTTCCGGATGTATTAAAGTGCGGAATGTAAAGGTTTTTCTCTCGGATTCCGAGAGAATTCTGCAATTAATATTGCTCGGGTTTTGTGTGTATATTTATGAATATGTAATAAATGTGGATTTTCCTCTATTTATAGTGAGAGGAGATCAGTTCTCCTTTCAAAGGTTAGAGTGCCATGTGTCACTAGAGGATTGGTTCTATCAGAACCTCTCTGATGATGACACGTGTCAGCATGCGATTGGTCCACGTGGACAGGGGGGGTATTTTTACCCTAAACATTTGCCCTTCACAGGTGTGACGTGGCTTGCCTCGTGGCACCTATGACAGGTGTCATGCTTTGAGAAGGTGACGTTTCGTCTCCTTCTTTCTGGTTTATTTATTTATTTATTTATTATTTTTTTTTTATTCGAATTTTGAATTCGAACCGGGAAGGTGACGGTTCGCCTTCTGGGGTTCTTTATAAGTAGAGACCCCCCCTCCTCTCATTTTCACACTTTGCAAATTTTTGTTGAGAGAATTTTCTGAGAAAGAGAGCTCTGATATCGGCTGCTAGTTCTTGCGCAACCGTCTTCCTTTTCCTCACTCAACCGGTCACCGTCTGAGTGCTCATCACCCAAAACTCATTAAAACCGCCTGTGAATCCTTTGATTGATTCCAATTTCTTTCAATACACCCTCAGCCGGTTAACTGTCTGGGGTATCTTCAACCAAAGCTTCTGAGGAACGGTTGGGTTGTTAAACAATCCTCAATTGCTCTTCAAGAGGGTACATCCGGACAACCGTCTGGGTTTCTTCTCCAATTTTCAGTTGCGCTTCAAGAGGATACATCCGGGCTACCGTCTGGGTATCTAGCAAGCAACAAAAAGATTTTCGGCTGCTGATCCGGTTAGCCTACTTTCCCCTCACTCAAAGCATCTTCAAGGTACCGTCTCTAACCCTTGCAACTTTTTTGAGTTTTTCCGGTTGTATAGCTTGTAAAGAATAATGGACTCACCCAACACACACACGGCACGGCCTTAGACAGTTGTCAGCCGGTCATCACCGGATACAGCTGAGTCTAGGACGGGGGATGCCATCTAGGGGTGTTTGGACCACCCTTACTCTTCTGCGAATCCGATCGTCTTTGTTCATGTGCTAGAAAGAATGGCTCGGACGAGACGGACGGCTGTAGACCCCGAATACCAGTCAGACGGCTTAGCCGAAGCTCCGGTTGACATTGTACATTATGACCATTCGGGTGTACCTAGCACGCCCAGTGATGATATCTTGGAAAAGTTCGAGGGTGTAGGTGGTGAAGAGACCGTCCAGCAATCAGACTCTTCGGAGTCTACCATGGAACCGGATGCCCCCCAAGAGGATGAGGAGGCATATAAATGGCCCTCCATCAATAACCCAACAGAGGCGCACATGACCGCCAGGGATGTGGTCACTCTAAACGCCACCTTACCCGGGCTTTTACAAAAGCGCCCGGTTGGGGATGGATGGGAATTGTTGTGCCGCCTGTAGAGGCAACCGTCGCCTGGGATGACGACCTTGATCATGCCGACGATTATTTCGGCTGCTATGAGGCGGCGTTCAAAGCCGGCCTCCGGTTCCTCCTCCATGATACAATAAAAGCCATTCTAAGGGGTTACGACCTTGGCGTTTGGCAGTTAACACCTAGCTCTTGGGTGAATATATTAGGATACATAGCCGCCTGGAGATGCAGGACATAACGCCTAGCTGGGAGGCGTTTGCACATATGCACTACCTCAGCCGTGCCCTAGGAGATTGGAATGCGTGGTATACATTGACCACGCATCCGGAATACATGATGACGCTTGACAAGCCGTCAAAATGGAGCAGCTGGAAGAGCAAGTTTTACTTGGTTTCTTCCCCATCGTTGCGTCTTAACCACCGGCTGCGTCGCTACAATACACACCCGGCTCTCCTTGGAAAAAAAATGCGCCCTTCCTAGAGTACTGGAATAGGCTTGGACACAAATAATGGAGACGGGGCTCTTCAAGAAGTCCTCCCTTCCTTTGGATGATGGGACTGAAGTCATTGTCCCAAGAACTAGGTCCCTCATCCGGACTGGCTAAAGGACGAGGCGTTCCTTTCCGCCTGCGGCCTTAACACAATGTTTAGCAGACGTATGTTGACTGATAACCGGCACTTTATGCTGCTTGTATCATTCTTGAATGGCATTTGACTTTTTGATTTTCTTCTTTGCAGAGAAGGGATTAGAGATGGTGCCTCCAGAGAAGTCTCCTGTTAAGTCTGCTGCTCAGATCCGGAAGGATCAATTAGAGAAGAAGAGGGCCCAACTGACAGCCAAAGATGATGGGGTAAGTGCCGGCTGAGTTCTTTTACCGTTTGTATGGCTTGAAGTTAATTATGATATTAATTGGATGTTTTGTTTTCTTTTTCAGACGGGGAGCAAGAACGTTCCTTGTTCTTTAACAAAGATGTTAAAGAGACCGGGAGAGGAGCCCTCCCAGCCTGCTTCTAAATCCAGAAGGGGTCCGGTTGCCCTTACCTCTTCCGGCAGGCCGCCTGTGCTTGAGAGGCTCACCTCAGCAGGCAAGAGCCTGAAAGACCTTGGCCTAAGCACAAGGCCGGCTGAGGTTGAGACAAGGGAGCCCAATATTCCCTCAAGTCGGCTGCTTGCTGTGGCGTCCGGCTCCAATGCGGCTAGGGGTGGGGGTGGGATGACCCCTCAGCCTGAAAAGGAAGGTATGGCTGTCACCTTTGATCCCCCCTGGCCGCTTGGGTCTATGCGAGTTAAGTCCCAAGCTACCTAATCAGGGGATTCTTCAGGCAACCGACAGAATGTAGATGCCGCCTATGCTCAATACTTAACAAATAAATCTGTTGATGCAGATGCCTCTTCTCGTTGGCCTAACCTCCAACAGTACGCCAAGAGGATGCTGAGGACCCTCACCCGGTCCGAAAAGGAGGCGGTGTCGGTGTACACCAGGTCAACATTGACCGTATCAACTCATTGCTCGCTGAGGTAATTGGCCGGTTGGGGTGCTTTTGTACAATTTTACTCTTTTGCCGGTTGTAGCATAATTGAAAGACTAACCCCTTTTTGGTTGGCTTTGTAGGTGATGCTAAGGGTGGACGGCCTCAAGACTCCCTTGAGGAAGAAGTAAGAAGAGGTAAGAGACACCAATAGGCAGGCGGCTGACCTTATTGATGTTACTCAATACAACACCCTAATGTATGAAATTCAAACTAAAAGCCGGGAGATGAAATAGGATGAGAAAATCAAGGAGCTAACGGCTGCTGCTGAGACGGCCAAAAAGAAGGCAACCGACTTTGAGCTGCAAGTTAAGAACCTCCAAGCTGATGTCAAAGCCTTAGGGGAGGCCGATAAGGAGAACACCTAGCTGCAGGAAGACATCTACCGGTTGAAGAACGAGCTGGCCAAGATGAAGGCGGATCACAAAGCTAAGCTGGAAGCTGAGCAAGACCGGCTGATCTCTAAGAATGAGCGCGATTGTGAAGAGCGCATGAAGATGGATTGGTCCCTGATTCACCTGGACACCGATTGGGCTTTCTTTAACCTGCGTTACAAGTACGCCACTGAGGTGTTCGATGCCAAGGTTCTTGGAACAGAGAAGCCGGCTCCCTTTGAGGAATGGGCCGGTATTGCCGAGGAAGAAGAGGAGGAGCAGGCGAAAGAAAAAGCGCCAGGTGAGACTAACGAAGCTCAAGCGCAGAAAACTCAAGACGCTCCTCCATCCGGCCAGGGCTAGACGTCTCAGTCTTAGCAACAATGACTTGATAGTTTTTCTTTCTATTTTCGGCCTGCGAGCCTAGTATTTCATGTATTCTTCTTTTACCCGGACGTAGGTCCGGCTGACAATTATTTTTATTAATATATTTTGCCGACTGAGTCGGTTTTGCCTTTGATATAATTTGCTTCAATTTTTGCAATTTTTATTTTTGCAATCTTTCTAGTATGCTTGTACAAATCTTTTTCTTTTTGCAATTTGACTTAGCACATGCGGTATGCCAGATGCATTGGCTCTGCCTGCCCCTGGACGGTTTTTTGCTTAATATTACCCAACTCTAAGCAGGCACCCATCCAAACAAGCATCGGGACGGATAGATAGGCGATCATTGAATGTGTTTAAAGAAGAATTACTCCAAGTTGGATTAGCAGACGGTGCCGAATAGGGCCAACCTAGATTATTCGTTTAACCAGCTGCGAGATACCCTTTGGGTAACCTGCCACCGCCGTTTGTTAGAATGCAGGCGGCCATTGGCCGGGCGTATGCATCATAACCAGGATATGAATCATTTGCCAAGGTTTTGACCTTGCTTAATTTGGGTTTGTAACCGGCTGTAGTGCCTTTGGGCAAAGACCGATTACATTTGACCAAGATTTTAGTTACCGTCTGTGTTGCTTAAAGCAACGACCGGTTGTATCTAGGTTTCAATTGATTATTCAAACGGTCGTGAGTTACCTTTAACCTAGACAGTCGGTTAAAGCCGCTTGAGTTATGATTTATAGAACAATGTACCACCCAAATGGGAGATGCTCTCTTCAACGAATTCACCCAAATGGGCGTCGTTGGTTGCCTGCTCATGTTGGAGCAGGTGGTTTGAAAAATATCCGGCCATTGGCCTTATAAATAGCTGCTAAGTTTGATACTTAGCTTATGTCTACTCAGTTTAGAACAGACGGTTGCCCGGTTCTGCATTGCACAGATGGGACTTTGTACAAAAGACAATGAAAATAAAGCACTCTTTCATTAATATACTCTATTTACAAAGATTTACAAGTCTTTAGAAGTAGTACTTTTTCAAGTTATCTACATTCCAAGTTCTGGAGTTTCCAGGCGGTAGGTGCCGCCTCTAACTTCTTCAAAAATCCGGTAGGGGCCCTCCCAATTAGGGGTTAAATTTCCTTACTCATTGGCCCTACTGGTTGCCTCCATTTTTCGTAACACAAAGTCCCCCACTTTTAGGGGCCGTTTGTGTAATCTTCTGTTGTAGGCCCTCGTCATTCTCAAACAGTATATCTCATGACGCAAGGCGGCATTGCCCTTGCGCACCGGAAGTGAATCCAATGCTAGGCGCATGGCCTCCCAATTAGTCTCTTCATCATAGAGCATGATTCGAAGTGTTGGCTCATAATGTTCAATAGGCAGGACGACTTCAGTGCCATATTTCATGAGAAATGGGGTTTCACCGGTTGCCCCTTTTTCAGTTGTTATGATGGCCCATAGAACATGAGGGAACTCATCTGCCCATAGACCGCCAGCCCTTTTAATTTTATTTTTAATGCCGTCTGAGATGAGCTTGTTGAAGGCTTCAACTTGGCCGGGTTTGCTTGGGGACGGCCGACTGATGCAAAACAATGTGAGATCCCTTGATCTCCCAACCAGCTCTTGAGGGTAGGCGTTTCAAAAAGAGGGCCATTGTCAAAGACCATAGACATAGGTACCCCAAGCCGGGTGATGATGTTTCTCCAGATGAAGGAGATGACATCCTTTGTCTTAATGCCCTTGACCGCCTCTGCCTCAGCCCATTTGGTGAAGTAATCTACAGCAACCAAGATATACCTCCGTCTGCCTGTAGCAGGCGTATATGGACCCAGGATGTCCATGCCCCATTTTGCAAATGGAACCGGGATGTAGATAGCCATCAAATCAGTAGTCGGACGGTGTATGAGCTTGCCAAATCTTTGAAACTTATCGCACTTCTTCACCATTTCCATGGCGTCTACCTTAAGAGTGGGCCAAAAGTAGCCCTGCCGCCTGGCCCTTTTTGCTAGAGTTCTGCCGCCTATATGTGATGCACAAAAGCCCGAGTGCATATCCTCTAGAACTTCTTTCCCCCTTTCTAGGGTAACACACTTCAACAGCGGCTGGAGGTAACCCTTCCTAAAGAGTTCTCCCTTATAGATCTCAAAACTTGTGGCTCGCTTCTTCAATGCAGCCGCTTCTGAAGGGGCATCCGGCAAAGTGTCGTCTGCCAAATAAGCCCGGATGGCATCCATCCAGGTAGAGCTTCGGTCAAGAATTCCAATGGGATTATGTTCAATGCTTCTTTTTTCCATGACTTCCCAAAAGACTGACCTAGGCGCATCATAAGAGGCGGATGATGCCACCTTAGACAGTGCATCTGCCTGGTTATTTTCTGACCTAGGCACCTGACATAGATGAATTTCGTCAAGTGTCCCGGCCTCGTCTTTGATCGCCTGCAGATATTTGATCATAGCTGGATGGGTGGCCTCGTAGTCACCATGGTATTAGCTAACGATCAACTACGAATCAGAGCAGGCGTCAACTTTTCTTGCCCCTGCCGCCTTACACATGCGTATACCGGCTAGCAGGGCCTCATACTCCGCCTCATTATTCGAGGCTTGGAACTTGAATTGTAGTGCATATTCATACTTGTCCCCTTCCGAAGACTTGCAAATAACGCCTGCACCACAGCCGTTCATCGTAGAGCTCCCGTCTACATATACCTTCCAGAGCTGACCAACATTGTCCGTCTGAGTCGACCTTGTCATTTCTACAATGAAGTCGGCGAAACCTTAACCCTTCACGTCCTTTCTTGGTTCGATGGTGATTTCTAGACTTTGCATTTCAATAGCCCATTTGAGCATTCTGCCGGATGACTCCAAGGTTGTCATTGACCGCTTGAGGGGTTGGTCTATGTAGACCACCACCGGATGTGCCAAGAAGTATGGTTTTAACTTCTTGATTGCCATGAACAGGGCAAGGCCAAATTTTTCAACCAAGGGTATCGCAGCTCAGTATTCCGAAGAACATGGCTAATGAAATAGACCGAGAGCTGAATGTCATCTCTCTCAGCTAGGAGAACGGCACTGAGGGCATGATCTGAGACGGCCAAGTACATGTAAAGAACCTCTCCTGCTAGAGGGCTAACCAGCCATGACAACGAGTGGAGGTGCTCTTTCAATTTCTGGAATGCCGCCTCAGCATTTTCCCCCCGTTCGAATCTAGTCTTCTTTTTGATTGCCTGCAAGAAGTAGAGGCACTTGTCGCCTGACCGGCTGAGGAATCTCCCCAATGGCGCTAGACAACCGATAAGTTTTTGGACTTCCTTGGCAGTGCGGGGTGACTTCATGTCAATTACCGCCTGTACCTTTTCCGGGTTGGCCTCTATCCCCCTTTGATCAATCAAAAATCCGAGAAACTTCCCAGACTCAACAACAAAGACACACTTCTTGGGATTGAGCATGAACTTTGGCCGCTTGAGGGTGGTGAAATGTTTCTCGGAGGTCAGCAAGGTGATCCGTCTGTAGCTTAGATTTGACTATCATGTCATCAATGTACGCCTCTACATTCCTCCCAATTTGATTAATGAAGACAATATTAATCTTTCGTTGGAAGGTAGCAGGCGCATTCTTCAGCCCAAACGCCATCACCGTATTATAGAATAACCCTTGATCAGTGACGAATGTCGTCTTCTCTTGATCTTTTTTCCACAAGGGGATCTGATGGAAGCCTTAATAGGCGTCCATTAAGCTCATCAAGGCATGACCGGCTGTAGAATCTGTAGGGTTTCGTAGTGACCCACACTATGCGGAATGAAACCCGCCAAGACCCGCCCCCATAATAAATGCAATTAACAAGCAAACCATAATTTAAAGCATAAGAAAGGATAAAAGATTATACCTTTGACGCGTGCTTCGCTCAACTATGAGCTCTTACTTGAACCCCGATAGTGCGAGGTCTCCGACGGGATCGTACCCTCGAACCCGACCCGATCGTCCTAAGCCTCGAAGGTTAGTCAAGGCCCGAACAAAACAAACTAGAGTTTTACGAATTTCAAGGTATGCTCAACAATGTAGTCTCCTTTACTTTTCAACTCAAGTGTGTTCTTTCCCAAATACCCATGCCTTAGTATTTATAGCGAAATGAACCTTGATTTTCATTCCCCAACCAATGTGGGAGAATGAGTAATTTTGTTAATTAATTTAATTTAAATTAAATTAATAATCAAATCAATCACAATGCAACAAGTGTCAAGGGGGGGAAAGAGAGTTAGGTGAGGACCATGAACCTTGGGGGGGACCATTGCCTTGCTCCCCAAGGCATGCTCCAAGCCTTTGGTCCCCACTCACCTCAAACAACCTCAAGCAATGGTTGTGCTAGCAGCCACCTATCACGCCAGCATGCACCAGCTGGCATGACTAGCACGCACAGCATCACTGCCCAGCACGCAATGCGCACCAGCCAGCACATGCGTGCTGCTAGCGAGCCACACATGCTGCTGGGCTGCTGGGCGCTGGGCGAGGCTCCCTTCGCTGCTGCTGCTTGCTGGCCAGCATGCACTGCCCTCTTGCATAGCTAGCATGCACTAGCACTCGCACACGCACATGCACACGCACAGGGCGATGCCTAGCATGGTGCTGCTGTGCGAGGCTGCTGCTGCGATGTACGAGACACACACGCACACACACACATACGCAAGTGCCCAACACTGCGATGGCTGTGCTTGGTGCGTGTGGCCTGCGATTGCGCCTAGGCACGCATGCACACACGTTGCGGTGCTACTGTGCCATGCGAAGGCACGCACACACGCACATGGTGCTGGATGCTAGGCATGCACGCATGCTAGCGCCTAGTGCTAGCGATGGTGCGCCTAGGCTTGCGATGAGCTAGCCTAGCCTAACACTTCACATGGCTAGGCCAATGTGATGCTACGGTTATGCTCGTACTTGTTGCTTGAGATTTTGCGACGCTCGGTCTCGACGCCCTAGGCTCGACATCCGACGTCTGTGTTCGTAAAACTCCGACGACTTATTGAATCTTTCGGATTAATTCGTCGTCTCGGATCGGTTGTTCGATTGGGTTCGACCCGAAGGGTTCAGTTATGATTAAGCTGTAATATTAATTATACCTTAATATTATTGATCGGAAGCGGCCTCCACCTAGGCATTCCGATCACTTGACCTTACTGAAGAATTAGCTCTGTAATAATTCTAAACCCTCTATCAGAATAATACATTTGTTGGAAGGACACCATTCCTTTCAATATCCCATTTGTCCTTCCGGACAAGTGTGCATACAGTGTATAGCCCATTTCCTATGTCGTTGAATGTCTCTTCGTGAACTATAAGGTAAGATTCATCGTCATCCTTATTACGTTCATAAGTGTTTCTCGATCTCCAAGTTCGACTGTCAATAAGCAGATGATTTCCAAAATCCATCTGAGCACGGCCATGCATTTTCACAGTGTCGCTCTTCGAGCGGCCTTGTAAACAACAAAGACATGTTCCTTATTGTTTATAGGGGGACATTCCCAGTCTTGCATTGTAAGTTTCTCTTACTAAGAGGACCTAATCTCCTGAGTGTTCCCATTATGATCCCCAGTTACGGCAGACGTTAGGCAACATCAAAGAGACTAGTACTCAAACAAGAAAACTTCACAATACTCATGGTCGAGGAAACGAGTTCTGATAGCTATAATGAGAAATGTACTTATGACAATTTTGAATCTCTTAAAGTACTCTCATAGGTCTATCCAGTGCAGGTCCAAACTAGCACCTGTGCAAATGATTTATGACCATCACGTCCTTGCAGCAAAAGAAACGGTGCTATAAATCATACTACACACTAATCTCTAGTGGTCATCAATCGTCCATCATTTAGATGACCTCGATTAGGGATAATTTTTGATTTAAATATTCAATGTTCACTTAACAGGTGTTTCTTTATCCAAGACATGGTCTTGATACCCTGTTTTGAATATTTCCATAAATCGAATGGACTCATTATTTAATTCTAAACCACAATTAAATAGCAATGGAGTGAAAAATAATTTTGCATTAAAATTTAATTACTCCATTAACGAATGGTTTCAATACAGTGTCTTACATTAAAACATCAATTTTAATTAAAACACATGTATAGGGAGTTTCAAAGCCAGTCTCTAATGTGCTTGATTCCCATTACCTTATTAATGTAAGTACTCTGGCTCAATCCAATCATCCTCTTAGATCTATCCCTGTATATCTTAATGCCCAATATGTACTATGCCTCTCCTAAGTCCTTCATTGAAAAGCACTCCAGTAATTTTGTGCTGTTTCCAATGAGCAGTATGTCATCGACATATAGGACTAGGAATGCGATGTCACTCCCACTGACCTTCTTGTGTACACAAGATTCATCTGGATTCTTGATAAAATCAAACTTGCTGATGGCTTCATCAAATCGCAGATTCCAACTCCTGCTGGCTTGCTTTAGTCCATAAATGGACTTCTTAAGCTTACAAACCTTTCTAGCGTTGCTCGGATCAACAAAACCTTCTGGCTGTGTCATGTACACATTTTCTTCCAAAATCTCATTTAGGAAGGTGGTTTTGACATCCATTTTCCATATTTCATAATCGTAATATGTAGCAATCGCTAGAATAATCCGGACAGACTTTAGCATTGCAACCGGTGAAAAGGATTCATCATAGTCAATCCCGTGGATTTGTCTATAATATTTTGCCACCAGTCTAGCCTTGTATATCGATACATTTCGATCCTTGTCTGTCTTCAATTTGAAGATTCATTTGCAACCAATGGGTGTGTAACCTTCGGGCAAATTCACCAAGTCCCAGACTTGATTTTCAGACATGGAGTCCATCTCGGATTTCATGGCTTCTTGCCATTTAGCAGAGTCGGGGCTCGTCATAACTTGCTTGTATGTCGTTGGCTCATCTCCATCCATAACTAGGATGTCTTGATCATCGGTTAAGACAATACCAAGGTATCTGTCTGGTTGAGATCTTTGCCCTTGCGACCTACGAAGGGTAATGGGTTGAGCATTTACATTGTCTGTTTGATTCTGACCAATCTTCTTAGTTGCTTCCAAAGCACTTAGATTGTCAGGTTTATCAGGTTGACATTGTTGCTCGTCCTCTCGAACTTCGTCAAGTTTGATTTTCCTCCCACTTGTCATTTTGGAAAGGTGTTCCTTCTCCAAAAAAACACCATCACGAGCAACAAACACTTTGTTCTTGGATTTATTGTAGAAGTAATACCCTTTGGTTTCTTTTGGATACCCCACAATGAAACACTTGTCTGATTTTGGGTGAATTTTGTCCGAAATTAATCGTTTGACATATGCTTCGCATCCCCAAATCTTGAGAAAAGACAACCTAGGAGGTTTCTTAGTTTATAATTCATATGGAGTCTTTTCAACAGTTTTTGACGGAGCTCGGTTCAGTGTTAGTGTCGCGGTTTGTAGTGCATGTCCCCAGAAAGAGATAGGAAGTTCACTAAGACCCATCATTGATTGAACCATGTCTAACAAGGTTCGATTCCTCCGTTCAGATACTCCGTTCCATTGAGGATTTCCAGGAGGTGTCAACTCTGAAAGAATACCATTTTCTTTCAAGTGATCGTCGAATTCATGGCTCAAATATTCGCCACCTCGATCCAATCGAAGTACTTTAATTTTCTTGCCAAGTTGATTTTCAACTTCTTTCTGAAATTCTATGAATTTGTCAAAGGATTCAGATTTATTCGACATTAAGTAGATATAGCCATATCTACTAAAATCGTCGGTGAAGGTGATGAAATAGCGGTAACCTTGTCTTGTGGGTGTACTCATTGGTCCACATACATCCGTGTGTATTAGACCTAATAAGTCACTTGCCCTTTCTCCCAACTTGGAGAATGGTTGTTTTATCATCTTGCCTAATAGACATCCTTTGTAATTTTCAAACGACTCCAAGTCGAATGAGTCAAGAACACCTTCTTGTAGAAGTTTCTTGATGCGTTTGACGTTAATATGCCCAAGACGACAATGCCATAAGTAGGTTTGATTCGACTCGATGGTCTTTGCCTTTTTGGCGGTATCATCAATGTTATAGACTTGTTTGTCAAGAGAAAGCACATAAAGACCATTTTCTGAATATGCTTTACCATATAAAACATTATCGAAATAAAATGAACAACTATTGTTCTTAATTCGAAACTCAAAACCTTTGGCGTCCAACGCCGATATTGAAATATTGTTTTTGGTAACTCTAGGAACATGATAACAATTGTCAAGTTCTAAAATAAGCCTAGAGGGCAATGACAAACTAAGAGTTCCAACGGAGACGGCAGACATTCTTGCTCCATTGTCGACCCGAAGCTCGACCTCTCCCTTCTCTAGCCTCCTATTTATCCTTAGTCCCTGAGCATTAGAACAAAGGTGTGAGCCACATCCGGTATCTAATACCCATGATGTTTAGCTAGCGAAGTTTAAGTCTATAACAAAAATACCTGATGAAGAAGCAACAGTGCCGTTCTTCTTATCTTCCTTGAATTTGAGGCAGTCCCGTTTCCAATGTCCCTTCTTCTTGTAGTAGAAACATTCGGAATCGGATTTGGAAGAGGCTACCTTTTTGTCCTTGCTGCCCTTGGCAGTGTTTGACTTAGGCGGAAAATTTCTCTTTTTTCCTTTAAAGCTCTTCTTCTTGCCCAGACATTTGAATGGCTTGCCCTTCCTCACCATGAGCATGTCATGCTTGCCCTCATCCTTGAGGGTTTGCTCGGCTTGCTTCAACATACCATGAAGCTCGGTGAGGGTTTTCTCCATGCTATGCATATTGTAGTTCATCTTGAACTGATCATAGCCTTTGTGAAGCGAGTGGAGAATGATGTCAATTTCCATCTCGGTTGAATACCCAACATCAAGCCTTTCCATGTTCTCAAATAATCCAATCATCTTGAGAACATGTGGGCTGACTAGCTCTCCTTTCTTGAGCTTGCTCACAAGGATCTGCCTGTGGGTTTTGAACCTTTCAGTTTGGGCCTGCTCTTGAAACATATTCTGAAGCTCAGAAATGATCTCAAAAGCCGTCTCCTTTTCAAAGAAAGTCTTTTGAAGGTCCGGAGACATAGTGGCCAACATGATGCATTTGACATCCCGATTGGCACTTTGCCATCGGTTAAGGGCAGCCTGAGTGACCTCCTCATTGGGAGCGTCGGGCATTTCCTCATCAAGGACGTATTCCTTTTGCTCTTGCATTAGTACAATGCACAAATTTCTTTTCCAATCAAGAAAATTCGGCCCGCTCAACTTCTCCTTGTTGAGAATTGAGCGTAAAGAGAATTGGTTGTTGTTTAAGTTACTTGCAGACATTGTTCTACAATTGAAAGAATTTGAAATGAAAAACCATTCATAAACCAATAAGTTTGAAATTTAAAAGCGTTCATGCAAATTTTCAATCTTATTGAGCATTTTATCCACGCATTGATAAATTTGTCCATTTTAAGCGAGAATAAAATGATTCTGAGATCCCAAAGATCAAGAAATGGTTAAGCATGCTTTGGCTTGTCTTAACATTAAATATCTTAAGGTAAGCAATCCAATTTCTAATAGCTATAAGCTACTCTCGGCTTGATAAAATGTTGCATCTAATGCATTCTTGACATTTTATCTCTTTTTCCACGACATCTAAGGACTCCTTACTGATATCGTTGAGCTTAACCTAGACAACCTGTATACCAAGTATACCTTACGTTCCTAGGGAAGTAGTGATGCCTCGCTTTGGCGTAGCCCATCACATACGCGAATTAGTCCGGTAAGTGTTGTTCTTGGAATGGAAAATTTTAGCTCAATATTATTAAGGGACCTAGGGCTTCTATGTTGGTTGATTTAAGTGAACTTAACTAATCGTCGCAACATATGAAATCCTAGACATGCATCTAACATTCATATATAACAATAATATATACAAAGCATAAATTGATGCATTTGGCAACTAGCATGACCCCTTGAAATCATCAAATCTTCAAGGGTCTTCATTTTGGCTTGTCTTCATCGAAACTCCGTCTTGAGACATCTTTGCCAAAATAACTAGCTACTACGACTAAGATTAATCTAATGTACAAAAATACTTAACGGTTCGCAGACCGTATTTAGATTTACAAAAATACATAACGGAACGCAGTCCGTATTTTCTATCCTAGTCGGGTCCCACTAGTTGCCATTTTCTCAAAACCTGTTTTGATAACAATCTTTCATTCACCCATTCACTATTTGTGAATGGCCCATGCATATTACGAAATACATAATTAAACACGCAAAACTAGTGACTAACTTAGGTGGTTAATCCGATAAACGCACCTAATTAAAACTAGTCAAAGTTGTTTAATCCATTATTTCTAAAATGCAAAAAAACTCACGCAATTAACTAAGCTCCCACTAAATTCCGCATCCATACTTAATCAATCCGATTAATTAAGTTGGCTTAACCCATAATTTGTCAAAATCAAAAATTTTGCAAAAGCCGGAAAAATCGAGGTCTAACCTTGTTAAAATAGTTACATAAATTATTTAAAACGGCAAAATTTTCACAAAATTACATAGCTAAAAAATTAAGCAACGTAGCCACAACCAAGCATGGTGCATTGCGCACCATGGCTGCTAGGCAGCAGTGGGCTGGCTGGCTGGGGCTTGCTGCCCAGCAGCAACACAAGCACGCCAGCAGCCTACGCCATACACGCACCAGCAGCATCAAGGCCTGTGCTGGCGCTTGGTGCTAGCATGCTGCGCCTAGCACATCACACTACGCTGGCCAGCACCAGCTGCTTGCTGCGCATGCTACGCATGCTAGCTACCATGCTGCCTAGCAGCATCCTAAGCAACCAGCAGCCAATGCCACTGCCCAAGCCCAGCGCCTTAGCACCCCTCGCCACACAGCCACACACCATTGATGCTCAGCCCATGAGCGCACCATAGGCAACCTACATGTGGGCTGCTAGGCAGCCCGGCTAGCCTTGTTGACGCTTGTGGTTTTGCATCGATTTGCGTGCATTTTACTCGGGATTTTGATCCCGATTTATGTGTGGCATAAATTAATTCTAAATTTTATTTTAGAATCAATTTGAGGAAAAATTAAAATAAAATAAGTCTAACTTAATTAAATTCAATTTTAATGGTGCATAAACCTAAATCATTCAAAAAATTATTTTGAAACAATTTTTAGGTCTTTCTTTATGCTTAAAATTGAATGAGCTATGTCCATAATTAATTTAGCCAATATGAAAATTAATAATGGATTTGACAAATGGGAGTTAGAAAAAAAAAATTAATCATCTAATGATAAAAATTTTCCAACTTTCATACTTGTGTAAAATACTAAGATTACATCTTCAAATATGAAGATTAAACAAAAATTTTACTCACAAGTATTTGAACTTCATGGATTTTAATCAACCAAAATGAAAAATCCAAACTTTGTTCAATATGGAATTTAGGGTTAGAGTTCCAATCATTTAAACTTTTAAAGATTAGATCTTTAACATACATGGAAACTTAAAATTACACATTCACATCAAACATTCACACATTAATGCAATTTATTTGCATAATTGTGAAAAATCAAGTTTGTGTGACAAATAGCATATCAACTCAAGCACTAACTAAAAACCCATAATTATGCTTAAGGATAATTAAAATAGCAATAGATTAGGGATGCAATAATGCATTTAATCTAACCTTGTAATGCTTGCATTAATCAAGGCTTAAAAAGATTTAAAATTTTCGTTGAAAAACGAAAAAACCCCAAAAACCTTGGGTTTCTGTTTCGAATTTGGCTTCTGGACAGCCCTAATCTGTTTCAGAATGTCGATTCCACCCAAAAATCACTATTTTTGAGCAAAAATCTAGGTTCGACAGCCAAATCGAGAAAAAAATACAAGTTTTAAAATTAATTAAAACGAGCTTCTAATCTAATTAGAAAAACAAAACAAGAATTTAAATCTTACTTTAAAACACCTTAATTAATGAATAATTGCAAAAATTAAAAGGATCATGGCTCCGATACCGCTGTAGGGTTTCGTAGTGACCTACACTAAGCGGAACGAAACCCGCCAAGACCCGCCCCCATAACAAATGCAATTAACAAGAAAAACATAATTTAAAGCATAAGAAAGGATAAAAGATTATACCTTTGACGCGTGCTTCGCTCAACTATGAGCTCTTACTTGAACCCCGATAGTGCGAGGTCTCCGACGGGATCGTACCCTCGAACCCGACCCGATCGTCCTAAGCCTCGAAGGTTAGTCAAGGCTCGGACAAAACAAACTAGAGTTTTACGAATTTCAAGGTATGCTCAACAATGGAGTCTCCTTTACTTTTCAACTCAAGTGTGTTCTTTCCCAAATACCCATGTCTTGGTATTTATAGGGAAATGAACCCTTGATTTTCATTCCCCAACCAATGTGGGAGAATGAGTAATTTTGTTAATTAATTTAATTCTAAATTAAATTAATAATCAAATCAATCACAATGCAACAAGTGTCAAGGGGGGAGAGAGAGTTAGGTGAGGACCATGAACCTTGGGGGGGGGGACCATTACCTTGCTCCCCAAGGCATGCTCCAAGCCTTTTGGTCCCCACTCACCTCAAACCGCCTCAAGCAATGGTTGTGCTGGCAGCCACCTATCACGCGAGCATGCACCAGCTGGCATGACTAGCACGTACAGCGTCATTGCCCAGCACGCAATGCGCACCTGCCAGCACATGCGTGCTGCTAGCGAGCCACGCATGCTGCTGGGCTGCTGGGCGGTGGACGAGGCTCCCTTCGCTGCTGCTGCTTGCTGGCCAGCATGCACTGCCCTCTCGCATAGCTAGCATGCACTAGCACTCGAACACGCACATGCACACGCACAGGGTGATGCCTGGCATGGTGCTACTATGCGAGGCTGCTGCTGTGATGGTGCGAGACACACACGCACACGCACACATACGCAAGTGCCCAGCACTGCGATGGCCGTGCTTGGTGCGTGTGGCCTGCGATGGAGCCTAGGCACGCATGCACACACGTTGCGGTGCTGCTGTGCCATGCGAAGGCACGCACACACGCACATGGTGTTGGATGCTAGGCATGCACGCATGCTAGTGCCTAGTGCTAGCGATGGTGCGCCTAGCACACATGCCTCGCCTAGCACACCATGGTGCGCCTAGGCTTGCGATGAGCTAGCCTAGCCTAGCACTTCACATGGCTAGGCCAATGTGATGCTACGGCTATGCTCGTACTTGTTGCTTGTGATTTTACGACGCTCGGTCTCGACACCCTAGGCTCAACATCCGACGTCTGTGTTCGTAAAACTCCGACGACTTATTAAATCTTTCAGATTAATTCGTCGTCTCGGATCGGTTGTTCGATTGGGTTCAACCCGAAGGGTCCAGTTATGATTAAGCTGTAATATTAATTATACTTTAATATTACTGATCGGAAGCGGCCTCCACCTAGGCATTCCGATCACTTGACCTTATTGAAGAATTAGCTCTGTAATAATCCTGAACCCTCTATCAGAATAATACAGTTGTTGGAAGGACACCATTCCTTTCAGAATCGACCAGACGATCGATCTTTGGAATTGGATAGATATCCTTTGAACATGCCTTGTTCAGATTTGTGTAATCAACACACATTCGCTAGGTACCATTCGGTTTTTTAACAAGAACAACATTTGCTACCCAATCCGGGTAGTAGCATTGCCAAATGAACCAAGCATCCATCAGCTTCTTGACCTTGGTGGCTGCCGCCTGAGATCTTTCCTCGCCGTGATTCCTTTTCTTTTGCTTAACTGACTTCTTTTTTGGATCCACGGCGAGTTTGTGGACAGCAAGATCTAGGCTGACGCCTGGCATCTCTTCCACTTCAAAGGCAAAAATTTCTTTGAATTCTTTCAGCAGTTGGTGCAAATCTGCGCCCAACTTGGCAAGAGCAACCGTCCCCACTTTAACGGTTTGTTCCGGACGGCTGTTGTCAAGAACAATGTCAATGTTTTCTCCAGCCGGCTGGGGATGGAGATCATCTGACCGTTCCCCGATCAGTGATTGCTACTGCTTCTCTTTTTTTACGGCCACCAGGTGGCCCGCCTTTCTCTTTTTGCCGGCTGATTTAGGAACAAGCGCGACTTCCTTGAAGTCATCAAGGTTAACAGATTCCTCGCCTTGGCCAGCTGCGGCCACAGTAGGCTTGACGTCTGAGAGATAACACTCCCTTGTCGTCTTCTGATCCCCATTCAAGGAACCCACTGACCCATCATCCCTCTCAAATTTGATCAGCATGAGGGATAGGATGATGACTGCCTTGGACTCGTTGAGGGTTGGACGACCCAAAATCAGATTATAGGCGGTCAATTCCTCGACCACCAAAAACTTAATGACCATGTGCCGTCCCTCCCCCTTTTCTCCTAGCCGGATGGGCAGGTCAATCCTCCCCACCAGATGCACTACTCCTCCCCCAAAACCAACTAAGGGGTGCGAGATTTTGTGCATGCTGCTAGGCTTGTACTTGAGCTTCGCCAAGAACCGATAGCTTATAAGGTCAGACGAGCTACCGGTATCGATAAGGATCCGACCCACTCATTGGTTGGAAACCCTGTATTCGATGATTATGGGGTCATCATGAGGCTGCCTGACCTTGCCCCGATCTTTCTCAGAGATGACGACCTCAGGAAAGGTGTCTTTCGACGCCTGGCCCTCATCCACTAAGTTGACCTCCAGCTTTCTGATATTGTCCTTGGTGCCCCGGATGGTAGGGCCCCCTCCCGCGAAGCCGCCTGCTATAGTAAAGATCTGCTCTTCATCAGTGTTAGAGCTTATAGCAAGGTTGTCAAGCTTCTTGGACGGTTGTCCACTTTTTGTTTTGGGGTTACCCTTAGACTTCAGTATATAAGACTTTAAAGCCCCCTCACCAGCCAAACGGTCCAGTAACCGCCTGAGGCTATAGCAGCCATTGGTGTCATGGCCTATATCCTTATGGAAATGACAATACTTGTTCTTGTCCCGGCTGTTGACGAGACTTTTCATTGCAGCCGGTTTTTCAATGGTCAACCGGTCTTTAATCTCCATGAGGATGGAGGAGCAATCCTTGTTGAACTCGTACTTGGGGACGTACGACTTCAACTCTCTCTTTTTCTTCTGGGACGGCTGACCAGAATGGTCCGCCACCCAGACTTCTTTTCTTTTCTTGCTCTCTTCTTTTTTGGCCAGCTGAGCTAACCGGCTCTCTTTTTTGTCGGACTTTTTAGGGTCTGACGACTGCTTGATGGCACAAAGCTCCGTCACATGTATATAGGCTTCGGCTTCCATCAGAGCTTCTTGGAGGGTAGCCACCCTCTTTCTAACTAAGTCGAATTTAAAAGTTGACCCGTCTTTCAGACCCTTGAAGAAGTCTGTGTAGGCAACTGTTTTGGGTTTTTCTGTGTCCTTTGGGAGAGTTACAACACCAAGACATGAATCCGGACGTCTTTACTTGCAAAACAACGGAGACTCTAGTTGGGCAGTTCCGCCTCCAACGATCAAGTTAGAACCGAAGTGGAGTTTGTAATAAATGTGGAAGTTAAGAATCTTCTCGAATTACGAGATCGAGAGTAAATGATCTGCAATTAATATGCTCGGTTGGTTGGTATTGATTGTGAATGGTTTCCAATGGGGAAACATCTCCCTATTTATAGGGTCTGGAAGTATGTGCCACGTGTCCAGAAGGGATTGGTTCTTATGAACCACTCTAAAGGTGACACGTGTCACGCACTAATTGGTCCACGTGCATAGGGTATATTTACCCTAAACATTTGCACCTCACATATGTGACGTGGTAGGCCACGTGGCCTCTATTACACTTGTGACTCAATCATTGGCTGACGGCGATAACTGTTCGCCTTCTAGGGGAGTTTGTTGGGATGACCCTTCGCATTACCCTCCTTTATATAGCCGTTCACCCCCCTCATTTCGACATTTTCCAAAGTTTAGAAAGAGAGAGAGTCAGCCGGCTTATAGAGAGAATTATAGTGAAAAACCCGCCTGCTCCCGCCTTTAACCACATCTAGTAATACGTTTGTGATTGTCTGACGACACAACTTCTTGAAAACCGTCTGAGGGGTTTGCAAACAATCTATTTCATTTCCAAAGGCACATACGGGTATACCGTCTGTGCATCAAATAACTCAAACTTCAAAAACCTCTTGGGTATTCTCGAGCAAATACAATTGCTTTCATAGAGGGTACATGCGGTCAAGAGCCTGTGCCCCTTGCAAGCCATCATTTGATTTTTGCTTGCTAATTCAGCCGGTTAACACTTTGTTTTTTTCAGCTTATTTTTTAGGTACAATCTCTACCTCCCTCAGCTCTGTCATGTTTTTTCGTTTGTGTCTTTTTCTCCTTTTCTTTTATAAAAATAAATGGATTCAACAAATACACACACGACACACCACAATTTGGAGGGCAACCAGTCCCCTGGTACGGCTGAGTCTAGAACTGGGGGAGCCACCTCTGGGTACTGGGATTCCCCTTGTCCATCTCCCAATCCGACCATCTCTTTGTCTGTGCAGGACACTATGGCTCGAACTAGAAAGACGGCTGTAGACCTGGAGTATAAAGGAGAAAGCTCCAAAGAAAGTCCGCCTGAGATGGGTCAGGCTGAGATGACAAGGGGATCTCCTAGAGGTACCCCAAGCACCCCTAGCGATGGAATTTTAGGGTTTGATAGTGGAGGCGGTGAAGATGCCCCTCTATCTCCGAAGCTGAAAGGGGAGAACCTTCCAATGAGGGAGACAGCAGTGAGGCCACATCTAGGTCAAGGTCTGAGAAAAACAGCAGCAGCAACTATCTTACCCCGATTATAGATAGCGAGGAAGAGGAAAGGCCCACTTGGAAAAAAAGGGTGATCCCTCCAGATCCAGGTCTCGACTAGAGACAGGGCCAACATGGAAAGATACCTGGAAACCTTTATCCGTAAACGGCCTCTAGGACCGGGGTATACCATCCGGGTTCCGCCTGAGCTGAGTACAATAGCTTGGGAAGACAATCAAGGTAATGAAAACGGGTATTTTGGCTGCTATGAAGCAGCCTTTTTATCCGGTCTCCGCTTCCCTTTACACAACACGATAAAGGCCATTTTAAGAGGACATGGCCTAGGCGTGTGGCAGTTTACCCCAAACTCTTGGGTTAACATCTAAGGCTACATCTCCGCTTGCAAAATGCAGGGTCTCCATCTTAGCTGGGAGGCCTTTGCCTACATGCATTACCTAAGTCGAAGTCCAGGCGGATGGAGGGCATGGTATACTCTGACCACTTACCCCAAATACCTGATGACCTTAGACATACCGTCTAAGTGGTCAGATTGGAAGAATCGCTTGTACCTAGTCTCGGCCCCCACAAAACAAGAAAACTTCGAACTTAGGACCTTCAACCGGAAACCGAGTCTGCTAGGGCAGAAGTGTAAGTTGCCCGAGGTCCAGGATGAGGACTACGAGAGGATAATAGAGGCGAGGTTCTTTGAACTTACTACCACCACCCTCTCAACCGGTGAACTAATAAGCGTACCCAAGAATTGGGTACCCAAACATGAGTTTTTGAGGGATGAGACTTTCTTATCCGCCTGCGTGTTGAGCACCCAGTTTACTAAACGTATGTTGCAGATGCATCTGACACTTTTTATGCCGCCTTTGCTACTTTTTACTTGTGAAATTTTTTGCATAATTGTCTAATCAGACGGTGAATTTTTTGCATAATTGTCTAATCAGACGGTGTCTTTGTTGCAGTGAATGCTTTAAAGATGCTGCCTAAGAGCAAGACTCCTGCACGGTCCGCCGCAGACATCCGCAAGGAGAATGCGGAAAAGAAGAAAGCTGCGCAAGCGGCTAAAAGCCAAGTACAAACGCCTGTCTCTCCCTTTCTTGCATTCATCAGTATTAATTTACGCCGGCTGACCATAAAGTCCTCCAATTTTTTATTCAGGATGGAAGCAAGGCGCCTTGATCTCTTACAAAGTTGATCATGCCAAGACCGGGGGGTGAGGTTGCTGCCCCCAACAAGTCTCAAAAGACTTTTTCCCAGACGGTTCCAGGCCGTGTGACTGGGGGGAAAAAGCGTTAAAAACACCAGCCTGGGATTCGATCTCACGGCCAGACAACCGGATACCTCTGAGGCATCGAAAGGTGGAGAGCCACCTAAAACTACAGACGACCCTGTAGCTATTGTATCCTAAGGTACTGTCGATCCCTTAAACCCTCTTGTGCTTGGCAAACCCATGCGGGTCAACTCTCACCTCCAGCCAGAAGATTCTTATAGCAGCCGGCAATCTATAGGAGGAGCGTATGTAGCTTTCTCACCATCTCTTTCTGGTGCAGATCTCTCCCCCCAGTGGCTGGATGTACAACAGTACTTCAAGGCCATGTTGAAGTCCATCCCTAAGGAGGAGAAGGAGGCGATCACGGGGATCAATGCCTTCAATGCCGACCGGGTCCTGGCTAGCCTGGCTGAGGTATGCTTTTTTTTTTTTTTTTTTACTCCGTCTGATCTTCTAACCCCGGCTGTGATCATGTAGTCACTGCTGCGTGTGGAGGGGCCTAAGAAAGCCTATGCCAGGAAGTAGGAGCAGGTAAGACGGGTTAAAAGAGAGGCGTTTGAGACCCATAACGTTGCTCAATATTCCATGATAGTGCATGAACTAGAAACTAAAAGTCAAATCATGCAACAGGCGGACTCCATCAAGCAGCTTTAAAAATCCCTCGATGTGGCCAATTCCAAACTCTTCAATCTTCAGGAGGCGTACAAAAATTCTGAAGCTGAGCTTAAGAAGATGAGGGAGGTTCTTGAATCTTTGAAGGGCACCAAGAAAGAGAACTCCTCCCTCAAAGCCGAAAATGAACGCCTGAAGAAAGAGGCGGCTACTGCTAGCAAAAACTTTGAAGCCACTCTTCATGCTGAGCAGAGCCGGCTCATCGAGGAGAATAAGCAAGACTGCAAAAACCGTATGAAAATGGCTTGGTCCCTTGCGCATCCAGATACGGAGTACGCCGTCTAGGAACTGGCCTATAAATATGCAGATCTTGCCATTCTGGCCAAGGAGGAAAACAAGTCGGAGCCCGAGCCGTATGAGGACTGGGCAAAGAAGGAGATTGAGGCCATGCAGGCTAAGGCGGGCTGTGATGGGGAGGAGGAGGACCAAGCAGCTGGAGACTCCTGCCCCAGAATCAGCCGCCAAAGACGCGCCTCCCCCAGCTCCTTAGGCTTAAGCTTTTTTTTTTATTTTTATTCCCTTCTCCGGCCTACGTGCCGTGTATCTTGTAATATAACAATATTCTTATTTCCCGGATGTTCATTTGGTCAACAATTTGCTCCCAGCCTTCTGGTCGGGTTTGATTAATGATCATTTGCCGACTGTGTCAGTTTTGCAAGTTTGATTTCGATTTTTTTCAATTTCGTTGAATTTTCGCGTGTTGCATTTTTTGCTAATTTTTGCTCAGTAGCTGTTTCCATGCGGTCATCGGATGTCCTAGATATATTTTCCTCTAGACGGATGTATGCTTGGTTGATTAGTGCCGAATTTTAAACTGGGCAGACATCCGTCTACAAGACGTCTGGGATAATTATGACAAATACCAGCTGTGATTTACCTTGTAAATCAGTTTTGGCCAGTTAGATATGAGAGTCATCACAACTAGAAAACGGTTGTTATCCGCATATTGCCCATACCCTAGCAGATAGTTCAATGTTAAACAGACAGGCATAAACCGTGTGTAAGCACTTTGAACAGAAGCGACTTAGCCGCTAAGGTTCGGCTTAAGTCTTCAAATTATCCGTCTGTGGTGCCTTTGAGAAACAGACGGTTTTATCCAACCAAAACAATAGTCTCTGGCTGTATTGGAACTGGGCGGGAGACAAGTTGTCAAGGCTTCAATTAATCTTTCAAAATGCTGAGTTATCTTAATCTAGACACACTTTTAGGCCGCTTGTATTTTCGTTTATAGCAATATACCACCCAAATGGGAGATGCTCTCTTCGACGAATTCACCCGGATGAGGTGTCACCGGGTGCCTACTGTAGGAGTAGACACTTAGCTGTAATATCTGCCCATTGGCCTCCTGAGGTTGTTCATAAAAGAACGACCCAGCCGCTTGGTCCTTGGACTTAGCTTAATGTTGCTCATGTGGGAGCGAATGTAAAAAATTAAGCACACCTGTTTGCGCATTGCACAGACGGTTTACATATACAAAAAGAAAATAAAATGTTTTGCAAATAAAGTTACTTTCATTGATATACTTTATTTACAAAAATTTACACGAATCTCAGAAGTAGTACTTTTTCAAGTTATCCACATTCCAAGTTCTGGCTAGCTGCCTTCCGTTTGGAGTTTCCAGGGGGTAGGTGCCGCCTCTTACTTCTTCAAAAATCTGGTAGGGGCCCTCCCAATCAGGGGTTAACTTTCCTTGCTCATTACCCCTACCGGTTGCCTCCATTTTCCGTAACACAAAGTCCCCAACTTTTAGGGGTCGTTTGTGTACTCTTCTGTTGTAGGCTCTCGTCATTCTCAGACGGTATATCTTGTGACGTAAGGCGACATTGCCCCTGCGCTCCAGAGTGAATCCAATGCTAAAAGCATGGCCTCCCAATTAGCCTCTTCATCATAGAGCCTGATTCGATGTGTTGGCTCATAATGTTCAATAGGCAGGACGACTTCAGTGCCGTATGTCATGAGAAATGGGGTTTCATCGGTTGCCCCTTTTTCAATTATTCTAATGGCCCATAGGACATGCGGTAACTCATCTGCCCATAGACCGCCAGCCCTTAAATTTTCTTCTTGATGCCGTCTGAGATGAGCTTGTTGAAGGCTTCTACTTGGTCGTTTGCTTGGGGTCGGCCGACTGATGCAAAACAATGTGAGATCCCTTGATCTCCCAACCAGCTCTTGAGGGTAGGCATTTCAAAAAGAGGGCCATTGTCAAACACCATAGACATAGGTACCCCAAGCCAGGTGATGATGTTTCTCCAGATGAAGGAGATGACATCTTTTGTCTTAATGCCCTGGACCGCCTCTGCCTCAACCCATTTGGTGAAGTAATCTACAGCAACCAAGATATACCTCCGTCCGCCTATAGCAGGCGTATATGGACCCAGGATGTCCATGCCCCATTTTGCAAATGGAACCAGGCTGTAGATAGTCGCCAAATCAGTACCCGGACGGTGTATGAGTCGGCCAAATCTTTGACACTTATCGCACTTCTTCACCATTTCCTTGGTGTCTGCCTCAAGAGTAGGCCAAAAGTAGCCTTGCCGCCTGACCCTTTACGCTAGAGTTCTGCCGCCTATATGAGATGCACAAAAGCCCGAGTTCAGATCCTCTAGTACTTTCTTTCCCCTTTCTGGGGTGACACATTTCAGAAGCGGCTGGAGATAACTCTTCTTGAAGAGTTCTCCATTATGAATCTTGTTTGGGGGTTTTTTATGTGTCCTACGGGAGAGTTACAATTTCCTAGTATGCTCCTTCCTTTGCCTGTACCTGCACAAATAACGGAATACTCCAGCTGGGGCTGGGGTGTTCCGCCTCCGAAGATTTGTGTTTGGTTGGCGGTTGGAAAATGATTCAATCCCCATAAATGAGGTCTGCCCTTACTATTTATAGTAGGGGAGAGTTGTACCTCAATTAGGGTACAATGACACGTGTCGCAAAGGGATTGGGCCTTTGCTGACCGTTGCAAACTTGACATGTGGCAAGCCTTTATTGGGCCACGTGTCTTAGGGGTATTTTTACCCTAAACATCTGCCCCTCACAGGTGTGACGTGGCATGTCCATGTGTCACCTGTGACAAGTGTCAGACGCATGGGAGGAGACGGTTCGTCTTCTTCCCTCCTTTTTTCAAATTTTAAGTTTTTAGGGAAGAAGACATCGTTTCGCCTTCTGCTCCTTCTCTATAAATGAGAGACACTTTCTCTCTCCTCCACACTTCGCATATTTTTCAAAAAATTTCTTGAGAGCTCCGATACCGGCTGCTAATTTCTTTTGAGTTTTCTTGCATCTGGCCTTGTGAGATCAAGTACATCCGGCTACCGGTTGGGTAATTTTTCTGCAATTTTTCTAAGGTGCCGGATCCTTTTCTTCATTCTCTTTTACTTCTTTCTTTTTGAGTATTTGTTGAATGTTTTCCCCATCCGGGTGGTAAGCCACCTGGGGGGTCCTAGACCCACTTCCAAGTTTAGACTACCCCCTCTTTTTTTATAACAAGGCTTTTAAAACATCCCCATTCGGCATTACACCGCTTGGGTATTTGTTTTGTCAAGTGACGATTTTAAAAAACCCCAACCGGTTTTAGAGCCGGTTGGGTCATCATCCTTGTCTTTTCATGATCTTTTCAATTTTAAAGATGCGTTCAATGCACCCCCATCCGGTGACTCACCGTCTGGGTATTGTTTGAATAGGCCCCTTTTTTTTTGAAACAGGTCTTACTATACCCTCATCTGGTATTTTACCGTTTGGGGTATGGTTGACTTTAAATGCTGCTTGCAGCACCTACATCCGGCATTTTTACCGGATGGGGTATCTCTGACCCAACTTCCTTGATACCGTCTGGGGTATCATGGAGTGAGCCTTGCAATTCTTTTTACTACTTTTACCAATGCTTATCACAACCCCCCCATCCGGTTTTATACCGTTTGGGGGTACTTCTAACCTAGCTCACTGAATACCGTCTGGGGTATTATTCAGTGAACTTTACAATTTATCTAGCTAAGTTTTACAAAAATGCAAGTCATAACCCCCCATCCGGTCTTATACAGTCTGGGGTACTTCTGACCTTGCTCGCTGAATACCGTCTGGGGTATCATAGAGACCTTTACAATAATCTAGCTAGCCTTTACAAATGTTTGTAAAGAACCCCCATCTGGCCTTACACCGTCTGGGGTACTTCTGACCCACCTCATTGAACACCGTCTGGGGTGTTTTTGGGCGAGTTAGTGAATAACCGGCTAAGTATTTACTTTGTCTTTTTCAGCTTTAAACACTTTTTGTGGAGTTCCCCGCCTGAGGTGACTTCAAGCCAACTCTTTCAACTTTCTCATTTCAAAGGTACCGCCTGCATCCCATACTTGTCACTTTCTTTTATTTCCGGTTGCATAGTATTAAGATATGGACTACACCAATGCACACACGGCACAGCCTACGACTGTGGTCAGCCGGTCACCAGGAACGGCTGAGTCTAGGACTGGGATTGCCGTCTGGGGGTGCTTGGAACAACCTTCACCTACATCGAATCCGACCGTCTCTGTTCATGTGCAGGACAGAATGGCTCGGATTAGAGTGACGGTAGTCGACCCTGACTACCGGTCCGACGATGCAGCCGTTGATCCGGCTGACCCTATACATCAAGAACAAGCCGAGGAACCGGCTGAGATGAGTCCTAATGAAGAGGTTGCGCAAAATTCCCCGAATACACCTAGCACACCGGGTGACAGTATCTTGGATAGCTCTGGTTCCAACGCTGAGGAATCCGGAGAGGGATTCGGAGAGGGATCCGGTGAAGAATCCGGAAAGGGATCAACCGGTAATGAGGAGTCCGGCTCTAATGAGGAGTCTCCTGAAACGGCTGCCCCTATTGATGAGGAAGCCTATAAGTGGTCGGCTGCAGGCGACCCTACCGACATGACCATGTCCGCTAGGGATGTGGTTACTCTAAATGCAACACTACCTGCTTTCTTGGAGAAGAAGCCGGTAGGGGAAGACTAGGAAGTGGTTGTCCCGCCTGTAAAGGCAAGCGTCGTTTGGACCGACGACGTGGACAATGCCGATAACTACTTCGGCTGCTATGAGGCGGCGTTCACAGCCGGCCTCCGTTTCCCCCTTCACCACTGCATTAAAGCCATACTAAGGGGGTATGACTTGGGCGTATGGCAGTTGACCCCCAACTCATAGGTCAACATACTTGGATACATTGCCGCCTGCAAGATGCAGGAGGTCAAACCAAGCTGGGAAGCCTTTGCACACATGCATTATCTCAGCAGGGCGCCGGGTGGGTGGAATGCATGGTATACTCTAACCACGCACCCTGAATATATGATGACGTTAGACAAACCGTCCAAATGGAGTAGCAAAGAAATTTTATGTCGTCTCTTCTCCATCTCCTCAACTTAATCGCCAGCTACGTAGATACAATAAATACCCAGCTTTGCTTGGTAGGAAGTGTGCTTTGCCTAGAGTGCCAAGCAAGGCGTGGGACCAAATAATGGAGAAGGGTCTCTTCAAAAAGACAACCCTCCGCTTGGATGATGAGAGCGAGATAATAGTTCCTCAGTTCTGGGTGCCCCACCCGGACTGGTTCAAGGATAAGGCGTTTCTCTCCGCCTGCAACCTTAGCACCATGTTTCCTAAGAGTAGGTTTTTATTATTCATCGGCCTTTGCCGCCTGATATTGGTACTTTATACTGCATATTAACCATTCTTCTTTTGTTTTTGCAGAAGTTGCGATGGAGAAGATACCAAAAGAAAAGTCACCGGCTACCTCAGCCGCTCTGCTCCGGAAGGAGCAAATTGAGAAGAAAAAGTCGTAGCTGGCGGCTAAAGACGGCGGGGTAACATTTATTTCCTCTACTTCACCGGTTGTAGCATCTGTATGCTGTGTTGACATTAACCGATTGGTTTTGTATATTTGCAGGTTCGGAGTAAAGTCGTTCCTCGCTCCTTGTCTAAGATGGTCAAAAGACCGGCGGGGGACATTCCTCTGCCTGCTGCTAAGGCACTGAAGATGCCGGTTCCCCCGCCAGCTAAGTCTATTCCAAAACCGCCTGCAGGAGGCAGGCCCACCACTGGAGGCAAAAGCCTTAGTGGAATTGTTCCCACCATTAAAGTGGTGGATGAGGGTGTAAAGGAGCCGGTGACTCAAACGGGCACTGGCTCAAACGCGGTTGGGGGTGATACTACCCCACAGTCCGACAAAGGTATGACTTTTGCCTTTGATCCCCCCTAGGCGCTTGGGCCTATGTGAGTAAAGACCCAAGCTTGCCAATCCGGGGATTCTTCTGGCAGCCGTCATAATATTGGCGCGGCGTATGCCCAACACCTGACAGATAAATCTCTAATTGCAGATGCTACCTCCAGCCGGCCTAACTATCAACAGTATGCCAAGAGGATGATCCGGACCCTAACCCGGACCGAGAAACAGGCTGTGCTGGCTGTGCATACAGTCAACATTGACCGGATCACTTCTCTCCTGGCTGAAGTAATTTTACCGGATGCATCACCTTCTTGTAATTTCTTTGTTTGCCGCTTTAGTTGTTTGAAAATAATTCTAACATTCCTCTACCGGCTGATATCACAAGTGATGCTGAGAGTTGACGGGCTTCAAGTCCCCTTGCGCAAGAAGCAAGAGGAGGTAAGGGATGCCCAGAGACGGGCATCTGAGCTCATTGATGTTTCCCAATACAATGCCATTAGATATGACATGGAAACTAAACGGCGAGAGTTGGAACAGGAGGAATTACTGAAGCAAACTATTGCGGCTGCTGAGGCGGAAAAGGCGAGGGCGGATGAGCTAGATCTGAAGGTCAAAAATCTCCAAGCTGATCTCAAGGCTTTGGAAGGAGCTGACAAGGAAAACGCCGACCTTCGCGCTGACAACAACCGGCTAAGAAATGAACTTGCTTCTAGTCAGGCGGCTCATAAAGAAGAGCTCCAAAAAGAACAACGCCGCCTGATTGCTGAGAACGAGACCGACAATGAGGAGCGCATAAAGCTCGCCTGGGGGCTCATACACCCGGATTATGACTACGAGTTCTTCGACCTTAGGTATAAGTATGCCTCAGAGGTATATGATGCCAAGGTCCTTGGCCTGGACCCGCCTGCTTCCTTCGAGGAGTGGTCTGGTTTGGTCGAAGAAGAGCAGCAAGAGGGTGAGAAACAGGCGCAGACTCAAGAGCCGGCTCAGGAGCAGGTGCAGGAGCAGCAGCAGCCGGAGCAACAGCAGCCGGAGCAACAGCAGCAGCAGGAGCAACAATGAATCTCTTTTTTTTTTATATATATATATATAAAACTTCTTTTACCGGCCTGCGTGCGGACAAGGGTCCGGTTAACATTTGACTCATTTTCTAATCTACTGGCCGACGCAGTCGGTTTTGCTATTTTATATTCTTTATTGCATTTTTTTATTTATGCAATTTCTACTACTCATCCGGTTAAAAAGAGCAGCCGTTCTATTTTACGCTTGATGGAGTGGAGTGATGATACCATGATATGCCCCTAAAATGGCTAATTGTTTACTCCAACGGTAAACAGGCAGCCGTTTCATTGGCAGCCGGATGGGTGATCAATGGTTGATCTACTCCTACTCCGGCTGGTACAATAAAATGCCCCTGAAATGGCCAACTGTTTACTCCAACGGTAAACAGACAACCGTTTCATTGGCAGCCGGATAGGTGATCAATGGTTGATCTACTCCTACTCCGGCTGGTACAATAAATGCCCCTGAAATGGCCAACTGTTTACTCCAACGGTAAACAGGCAGTCGTTTCATTGGCAGCCGGATGGGTGATCAATGGTTAATCTACTCCTACTCCGGCTGGTACAATAAAATGCCCCTGAAATGGCCAACCGTTTACTCCAACGGTAAACAGGCAGCCGTTTCATTGGCAGCCGAATGAGTTTTAAAACCGTTTGGGTGGCTTTAAGACAAAACCCGGTTGCATTAACCAAGCTCCTTTAGTCCCCGTGGTTCCTTTTCTTTTGCCTTACTGGCTTCTTTCTAGGATCCACGGCGAGTTTATGCACAGCTAGATTTGGGCTGACGCCTGGCATCTCCTCAACTTCAAAGGCAAAAATGTCTTTGAATTCCCCTTAGAAGGGTGTGCAATTCTTCACAAAATTTAGCAAGAGCAGCCGTCCCCACCTTAATAGTTCGATCTAGACGGGTTTCATCCAGAACGATGTCAATGTGATCACCAGCTGACTGGGGACGTAGTTCGTCTGACCTTTCCCCGGTCAGTAATTGCTATTGCTTCTATTTCTTGACGGTTGCCAATTGGTCTGCCTTTCTCTTTTTAGCGGCTGCTCTTAAGCAGGCCCAGCTTCTTTGACCTCATCAAGGTCTACAGGCTCCTTATCCTGACCGGCTACAGCCACAGTCGGTTTGACGTCTGAGAGATAGCATTCTCTCGCCGTCTTCTAATCTCCGTTCAAGGAGCCTACAGACCCATCATCTCTTTCAAATCTTAGGAGCATGAAGGAGGGAATGATGACCGCTTTAGACTCATTCAGCGTTGGCCTACCTAGTATCAAGTTATAGGCAGTCAACTCCTCAACAATAAGGAACCGGACCACCATGTGGCGTCCAGCCCCAATCTCTCCCAACCGGATGGGTAGGTCGATTCTTTCCACCGGATGCACAACTCCTCCCCCAAATCCAACCAAGGGGTGAGAAACTTGGGTCATGCTACTGGGCTTGTACTTGAGCTTAGCCAAGCACTTGTGACTGATCAGGTTGGATGAGCTCCTAGTGTCGTTAGGATCCGACCAACCTTCTGATTGGCTATCTTGCACTCGATCACTATGGGGTCATCATGTGGTCGCCTGACCTTGCCCCTATCCTTTTCAGTGATGAGGACGTCAGGGAAGGTGTCTTTCGATGCCTAGCCCTCATCCACTGTGCTGACATCCAGCCTCCGGACGTAGTCCTTGGTGCCCCGGATGGTAGGACCCCCACCGGCAAAGCCGCCTGCTATAGTATAGATCGTTTCATCATCGGTGTCCGAACTATTAGCAGATTAGGGTGCCTTCTTGGACGGTTGTTCACTGTTTGCTTTGAGGGTCACCTTGGACTTTAAGATATCGGACTTCAATACTCCTTTATCAACCAGACGGTCCAATAACAGTTTGAGGCTGTAACAATCATTGGTGTCATAGCCAATGTCCTCATGGAAGTGACAGTATTTGTTCTTGTTCCGATTTCTGACGGAACCCTTCGTGGCAGCCGGTTTATCGATAGTTACCCGGTCCTTGATCTCCATGAGGATGGAATAACTTTCCTTGTTGAACTCGTACTTGGGGGTGTACGGTTTCAACTCCTTCTTCTTCTTCTGGGATGGATGACCAGAATTGTCTGTGATAAGTGTCATTTATGACACATATTAGGGTGTTTTTCTCCCTTACTTTTAGGTTTATTTCGGTGTTTCTTTGTTATTTCTATTCCTTTTACTCTTGTTTTAGTTATATTTGTCTTAGTTTATGGTTTTAGGCCTTAGTTGTGAATAATATGCTTTTTGCTCGGTTTCTAGCTTGATTTGCATGTTTTTCTATGTGTTCTTTCACTCTTTTCTCTCTTGGTCTATTTGTGTAGGTGCTTGACGCTTTATTTGATGCTTATGACCCGAGAAAAGGCAAGAAAGTTCAATAGAAGAAGCTTGAAGCTAAGGAAGAAGCTAAGAAGCTTGAGACAAGAAAGCTTGAAGCTCGTAGAAGGCCTTAAACCGAGTCTTTTTCACTGTTTCAGCCATAAATTTTGATCTACACATCGGATTGAGGCGATTCAAATTAAGTTAGAAAATAGACTTGAAGAGCTTTCCAACGGTAGGTTGCACACCCCAAGAGGCTTTCTAGAACAGAAGTTATGGCCGTTTGAATCTGCAAGATACTGCCAGGCTACGCAGCCTCCGCGGGCGCGGACAGTGGTGCCGCGGGCGCGGCACTCTGTTTTCCCGGATTTGCAACTTTCTGGAGATGCCTTGCCGCGGGCGCGGCTCATAGGCCCGCGGGCGCGGCGACTAGACCCGCGGGCGCGGCATTCTGGGTCTTTTTCGAGCTTTAATTCCAGATTTCCTTCTTTATTTTCTTGTAATATAAATAGAAGACTTCCTGGATTTCTTAATGGAGAGTTTTACATTTCCACTCTCCTCTAATTAGGATTAGGGTTAGATTAGGATTTTCTCTCTCTAGTTTAGGAGTAGTTTTAGATAGAGAAAGCTTGGATTTCAATGGAGATTTGGGAGGTTGAAGAAGCAACTTTGTGGATTCTCTTCTCATATATTCAATGAGCTTTTCTAACTTTCTCTCACCTTTATTGCTTTGTTTAATTCTTGTTTTGGTTTAATTCATTGTTGATTAGAGTAGTTAATTAGTTTGGTTGTTTGATTCTTTCTTTAATTCTAGTTTTATCTTGTTTTCCATGTTCATCTTCATTATGTTTGCTTAGTTTTTGTTCTAGGGAAATGGATGAAGGTTAAGTTGATGGATTGAGTGATTGGTTGTGATTAGTATGCAATTGATTCTTGATTATTGTGTTTGGATGATGCTTACATTGACTAGAATCTTTTTAGCTAATTGATTCTAGGTTCTTCATTGTACTTGCAATCAATTATGCGGAAGTGAGTTGATTGAGAGTCTAGATTTTTCCATACCTTTTCTAGGCTATTTGCACGGTAGTGACTTAGCTTAGTAGGATAATTAGCATGCTTAATTGCGCGAGAGTGAGTTGAGTGTGTTATTTGTTCCTAATTGAGATAATTATCATCTATTGCAACTTGTTATTGAATTTATTAACATAATTGGATTCCCCTTTCCCTAGTACCTTGTTAATTGCTTTAAGTAGTGTTTTAGTTGTTTCTCTCTCTTTCTCACAACCTTCCTACTAGTTTAATTAGCTCAAATTAATACACTTAGTCCTTGTGGTTCGACCCTAGCTTGCCACTATCTAGTGTGAACTTGATAGAGTTAGGTTAGGAATATAAATTGTAAATTTGATCTAGGATAGTAGACCAACGACCTATTATCCCCCGATCAAAATTTTGGTGCTGTTGCCGGGGACTAAGACGTTTATTAGTTTATGTTGATTAGATTAGTTAGGTTCTTGTGTATAGTTTTATTTTTGTTTGCTTTTGTTTATTTTGTAAAAAAAAATGGCATGCTTATCTTTTCCTCAATTTGATGATGAACCCTTCTATGCTTACTTTAAAAGACTTGAGGGTTTCCTTAGCTTCCATGGTTGTTCTCTTAGTGATGCTTTTGGTATAGCTTATTGGGGTATGAATGAGTATACTAGAGGTGTGGTTGAAAGTATGTTTAATGGTGAATTTTGTGCTTTGTCCTTGGATGATGCTTGGAATTTCTTTGTTTGGTTTGCTAGGGATACTTGTGATAGGGAATCTCATGTTTCTAGTCTTGATGCAAATATTGAAAATTCTTCTAATTTTTGCATGAACTCCCTTGATGTGTCTAATGCTCCTTATGAAGAACCTATTATGCATATTGACCCCTCCCCCTTATATGCTCATTGTGATGAGGTTTGTGCTAATTTTGATGATATGCAATTTGATTTTGATCATGAACCTCAACCCAATAACATTGATGCCTAAATTCTTGCCCAAATGCAATATCTCACCCAACAAGTCCAAGAGCTTCAAGACGAACAAAAGTTGAGAGAAGTGAGACTTGCCCAAGTGATGAGTGCTAGGGTTGTTGGAAATGGATGCGAGGCACCTCACTTGGAGTGGGAGAGTGCTTTTGAGGATGATATGGGCCAAGGATGTAAAGACTAGGGGAGATTTTCTTGTGATGAGAGGATTTTTGAGGATTTTGATCCTTTTCATTCCCCTTTTGAGCTTGAGCGCCTTCCTTCCCTTTATTCACCCCCTTTGAGAGCTACCCTTGGTGAGGATGTGAGTGAGCCATTTTCAATTTTGGATGAGGGAATTCATGAGGAGGATGAGGATGAATTTGAGCAACCAAGAGAGATTGAGAGTCCCTTGGATGATGGTGGAGGAGTTGAGAATGAAGAAAATGTTGATTTTGTGGATTCCAGCCCCCTTCCCCATCTTGATGATTCTACCTCGCATGTTTGCATCCCTTCTATCTATGAGTATTTGGACTCCTTTGAGGTTATGACTAGTGTGTTCATTGAAGGTGTAACGAAAAATTATAGCTTTTTGAAAGAGCTCATTGGCAATGCTTCATGGGAAAGGGATGCGTTTGAGGGAAAGTTTTATCCTTTCATGCATGGTTTTGAGACTCTAGGCTTTGAAGATGTTGAGGAAGTTATTGTTCATCATTGTGATAGAGAAGAAGATGTGGTTTCTCTTGGAGGTTGGATGTTTGAGGGAGATGGAGATCATGAGTGTTCTTCTTTTAAGGACTCTATGATTGACTTCTATGCTCTTATTGGTGATTTGAGGAATGGTGGTGAGGAAGAGTTCATAGGTGAGACCATTGCTCCTATTCCCTTTTCTCATGTCCCTTTTTCAAGAAGATTTAATCATATCCCCTACTATCCTATGTCCCTCCCTTCTTTTGTCAGAGAGCCTATTTGGGACCCTCCTTCTATTGGTGATATTCAAGCCCCTCTCTCATCGATTATTGAAGAAAAGGGTGATTGTGCCACCCAAAAAGATTTTGAGGAGGATTTGTCTTTTTATTCTTTTTCTTTTTCAGATTTTTCCTTTTCCTTGTCTTCTTCTTATTTTCTTGATTTTTCTTTTGATTTTTCTCCTTTCTTTTGGCATCTCCCTCCTCGCTTGCATGCAATAATCTTGTTGCACGTCCTCCTCCCATCATTTGCCTACCGTCTATTCTATGAAATGTGTAGTAGTGCATTTGACAAGCTCTTGCGTTCGTTGCAATATTATTTACTAGAGTGGTCTTGCTTGGACGTTAAACAAGCCTTTCTCGGGGAGTAACCCGTGTTTTATTGGTTTCATTTTCCTTTCTTTTTTTTTTGTATAGATTTTCTCTCATGGAAATGTTTGTGTGCCCTTTGCTAGGTACATAACTTGATATACTTTGGTGCATTGGTATTGGATCAAGAACCAAGGAAGTTCGACTCCTCTTTCCTAGCATATGGTATATGAGGCATAGCTTTGGAGGAAATTGGCTTTGAAGGGTTAAATTGGGTCATTTGCGGGTATTTACACCTACCTATATCCGGTAATAACTTTCCTTGCTCTTTCTCTAATGGTCGGTGGCTTGAAGACCATGTGTTGGTTTGTTGGATTGTTTACTTTCTTTTCCCCTCCCCATGGACTCTATGATTTATGATTTGAGTGTATTGTCTCATTCAAGCTTGGGGGAAGGTAATTCATCATGCTTTGGTAGAATGTTGGTCCATTTTTGCCATGCACTTGAGTATATGCATTTCCATGTGTTTTCTTATATTTTGCAATGTGTTTTGTTTTATTCTTGATTTGGACATAATACTTTGGATTTGTGTTCTTGAATGCTTTTCTTCCTAAATATTAGTGGTTTGCACGCTTTGAGATATCTTGGGTTGATTCTAGGATAGAGTATGCTAAGGTAGTATGCTAAGAACTTTGGGACCTTGAAGCCCTAGTCTACTTGTTTGTGGTAAGAAGGAGTCGCTTCCTATAGTGAATTTGAAGCCAATAGTGAGTTTTTGCTACAACCATGTGAGGTCTCATTTCTCTAGCCTTCTACCTATTTTGAATGAGTGGCACATGGATCCTTGACTATCGCTTACTTTATCTAGAACTTGACTTTTATCTCCCGAGATCGCGACCGAACCATTTAGGAAGGACAAAGGCAACTTTTCGGGGTGGTTATTTTTGCTTTTCTAGGTTTTTATTTTATATTTTTGGTGTTGGGTTTACATTTGCCTCCTTGCTAACCATTTGAGCCTTATACCTTCTTTTCTATCCATATTACTAGACTTCATACCATTTGTTTCATTCTTTTCAACTTTGGTTTTTGTGAAGCTAGTGGTAATGAGTTTGTTTGGTGATTATAAGTGCAATAGTTTGAAGTTATGAGCTCATTTTGTATAGCAATTATGTATTATGTATAACCTTGTGAATAAAAGCAAATGTAAAGTTGAAAAAGCCGTCCATAGTCAAAAGAGGCGAGGACAGAAAAAAAACAAAAAAAAAAAAACAAAAAAAAAAAAAATATTGAAAAGCACAAAATTATTTGATGTAGTTATGATTTCCCTAGTTTAGAGCATTAAGGACAATGCTACATTTAATCTTGGGGGAAGCGTGTCTACGCTTTTTGTATATATGTTTGTGATTTTGCTTTGAATAAGCTTGGGGGTGTTGATATTTTTGTTTGAGTTTTGGTGATAACTTGGTTACGGTATTGAGAATTGGTCATTCTTATGCTTCACAATTAGGTATACCACCAATTTTCAAATTTTTTAACCTACCTTTCCCCTTTTTTTGCCCATACGTTACAACCCTTCAAAGACCTTTTGACCTTTGTGGTTGAGTCACAAGTGGGTGGTGGGAGATGGGAGTCAAGCTTATGGAGCGGTTTGCATAGTCAAGATGTCGAGTAACCCTAAAATCTCTTCTTTTCCGGTTCCCTAGTGGAATCATTGAGATGCTCACTAGAGGTGAATTTGAAACTAGTAGGGAGAACGCGGTAAGATTGTTTGGGATGAAGGTGAATTGTGTCTTATTAGTTCTCTATGCTTAGCATCTCTTATGTTTCAATCAACCTTGGATATCTTGAAGCGTGCATTCCTCTATTGTTTAGAAAGACTTGTATTCATTTGTACTTGTTCATTTGCAAAACTCCATTCATGAACATTTGTTTTCCTTCCTTTTCTTTTGATTTCCTTTTTATGCTTTGCCTTGTTTTGCTTGGTTTTTTTCAAGAGTTGTGGGTTAAATTCTTAGGAAACCCTCACGAGAGCACACTCGTCATCTAGAGCGATCTAGGGGTTTAAAGGGCTTGTCTTTAGTTGCTAAAATTGACCGTGATTCCTACGAAAGTGAGTTAGTGTACATTCTCGTCTCCCTTAGTGTGCTAGTCTTGCTTAAATAAATCCTTCTTTTTTTTTTCTTTTGGTTTTGTCTTGCTCGAGGACGAGCAAGAGTTAAGCTTGGGGGAATTTGATAAGTGTCATTTATGACACATATTAGGGCGTTTTTCTCCCTTAGTTTTAGGTTTATTTCGGTGTTTCTTTGTTATTTCTATTCCTTTTACTCTTGTTTTAGTTATATTTGTCTTAGTTTATGGTTTTAGGCCTTAGTTGTGAATAATATGCTTTTTGCTCGGATTCTAGCTTGATTTGCATGTTTTTCTATGTGTTCTTTCACTCTTTTCTCTCTTGGTCTATTTGTGTAGGTGCTTGACGCTTTATTCGATGCTTATGACCCGAGAAAAGTCAAGAAAGTTCAATAGAAGAAGTTTGAAGCTAAGGAAGAAGCTAAGAAGCTTGAGACAAGAAAGCTTGAAGCTCGTAGAAGGCCTTAAACCGAGTCTTATTCACTGTTTCAGCCATAACGTTTGATCTACACATCATATTGAGACGATTCAAATTGAGTTGGAAACTAGACTTGAAGATCTTTCCAACGGTAGGTCGCACACCCCAAGAGGCTTCCTAGAACAGAAGTTATGGCCGTTTGAATCTGCAAGATACTGCCAGGCTACGCAGCCTCCGCGGGCGCGGACAGTGGTCCCGCGGGCGCGGCCATTTCTGCCGCGGGCGCGGACAGTGGTCCCGCGGGCGCGGCCATTTCTGCCGCGGGCGCGGCACTTTGTTTTCCCGGATTTGCAACTTTCTGGAGATGCCTTGCCGCGGGCGCGGCTCATAGGCCCGCGGACGCGGCATTCTGGGTCTTTTTCGAGCTTTAATTTCGGATTTCCTTCTTTATTTTCTTGTAATATAAATAGAAGACTTCCTAGATTTCTTAATGGAGAGTTTTACATTTCCTTTCACCACTAATTAGGATTAGGGTTAGATTAGAATTTTCACTCTCTAGTTTAGGAGTAGTTTAGAGAGAGAAAGCTTGGATTTCAATGGAGATTTGGGAGGTTGAAGAAGCAACTTTGTGGATTCTCTTCTCATCTATTCAATGAGCTTTTCTAATTTTCTCTCACCTTTATTGCTTTGTTTAATTCTTGTTTTGGTTTAATTCATTGTTGATTAGAGTAGTTAATTAGTTTGGTTGTTTGATTCTTTCTTTAATTCTAGTTTTATCTTGTTTTCCATGTTCATCTTCATTATGTTTGCTTAGTTTTTGTTCTAGGGAAATGGATGAAGGTTAGGTTGATGGATTGAGTGATTGGTTGTGATTAGTATGCAATTGATTATTGATTCTTGTGTTTGGATGATGCTTACATTGACTAGAATCTTTTTAGCTAATTGATTCTAGGTTCTTCATTGTGCTTCCAATCAATTGTGCGGAAGTGAGTTGATTGAGAGTATAGATTCTTCCATACCTTTGCTAGGCTATTTGCACGGGAGTGACTTAGCTTAGTAGGATAATTAGCATGCTTAATTGCGCGAGAGTGAGTTGAGTGTGTTATTCGTTCCTAATTGAGATAATGATCATCTATTGCAACTTGTTATTGAATTTATTAACATAATTGGATTCCCCTTTCCCTAGTACCTTGTTAATTGCTTTAAGTAGTGTTTTAGTTGTTTCTCTCTCTTTCTCACAACCTTCCTACTAGTTTAATTAGCTCAAATTAATACACTTAGTCCTTGTGGTTCGACCCTAGCTTGCCACTATCTAGTGTGAACTTGATAGAGTTAGGTTAGGAATATAAATTGTAAATTTGATCTAGGATAGTAGACCAACAACCTATTATCCCCCGATCAGTCTGCCACCTAGACTTCTTTTCTTTTCTTGCTCTCTTCCTTTTTAGCCGGCTGAGCAGACCGGCTCTCTTTTTTGTCGGACTTTTTGGAGTCCGACGGCTGCTTGATGGCGCACAGCTCAGTAGCCTGTATGTAGGCTTCTACTTCCATCAAAGCATCCTGGAGGATAGCGACCCTTTTTCAGACGAGATCAAACTTAAAGGTTCATCTGTCTTTCAGACCCTTAAAGAAGTCTGTGTAAGCCACTTCGTCAGACAGTCCTTGAATCTGGATTCTCAACAGATTGAACCGCCTAATGTAGGACCTAAGCCCTTCTTTGTCTTCCTACTATATGGCACTCAAGTCCAGACTTGTTTTCTTCGCAGGGATATTCATAGAGAAGTTTGAGGCGAACAAGTACGCAAGCGTCTTGAAGCCGTTTATGCACCCGGCTAGGAAGTTGCCAAACCATCGTTGGGCAATGCCCTTCAATGTAGCCGGAAAACATCTGCACCAGGTGGCGTCATCCAACCCCTGTAAGTACATGAGGTTGGTGTATGCCATCAGGTGGTCTTCTAGGTTGGTGGTACCGTCATAGGCACCCACCAACACATTCTTAACCTTAGCAGGTTGTGCTGCTTTGGTTATCTCCTTGGAGAACGCAGAAGGTTGTTCCCCAAGGTTTAGCAGCCAAAGCTGCCAGTCCATTGGCTGGACATTCTGTGCCGCTTGACCTCCAAAGAAGGCCGGCTGCATGTATGGTGATCCATACGGCATGTATGGCTGTTGGGGCACATACGGAGCCGGTTGGATAATCTGAGGGCTAGTACGTGCGGACAGGCCACGTGATTGATTCTCTCGGTTTGTTTCTGAACACCTCATTGAGGTATTCAAGAAACTATCTGGGTAGGTTGACGTTGAAGCCGACTCAGACAATTGTTGACTTCTCTTCTACTGGATTAGCATCCGGCATCCGAGAACGTCTTCCTTGAACCATCCGGTTGAACATGTCTGGGTAGGGAATCGGATGTTAGTTAGGTCGCCAAAGGGCCGGTTCCCATCCTTTGGCTTGGGATGAGAAGTAGGGACACGATCCTGAACTGGCTTTTTCTTCCCCATGGGGGAAGGCTTTTTAGCTGACTGACCCCTACAAGAGCCACCAGTCTTCTTGTTTAAGAGGTCCTTGATCTCCCCTTTGAAACTCGTCATGAATTTCATAAGCTCGTCTCTGGTGACGGGAGTGGCACCCTCCGCCGCCTTGGGTTGTCCAGCCGGTATACCGGCTTGATTGCTTGGACCAGCTTTGTCTTCGCCCCGTTCCCTTGTTTCCTTGGAACGGGTGCGTCTTGTTCTGAATGACCCGTTTGGGGCCACATAGGTGTCGACCCCAAGGTCGTCACTACTATCTGGGTCCGTTTGGACCTTAACTTTGACCGTAGGCCGCTTGCCTTCGGCAGGCAGTACAGACTCTTTGGAGGCCATCTTAGAAGTACTCTCCCCACAAACGTCGCCAAATGTTTCGGGTTTTTTTTGTGTCCTTCGGGAGAGTTACAACACCAAGACTGGAATCCGGACGTCTGTATTTGCAAAACAACGGAGACTCCAGTTGGGGGAGTTCCGCCTCCAACGATCAAGTTAGAACCGGAGTGGAGTCTGTAATAAATGCAGAAGTTAAGAATCTTCTCGAATTACGAGATCGGAAGTAAATGATCTGCAATTAATATGCTCGGTTGGTTGGTATTGAATGTGAATGGTTTCCAATGGGGAAACATCTCCCTATTTATAGGGTTTGGAAGTATGTGCCACATGTTCAGAAGGGATTGGTTCTTATGAATCACTCTGAAGGTGACACGTGTCACGCACTTATTTGTTAGACAGCCCTTGAATCTGAATTCTCATCAGATTAGACCGCCTGACATAGGACCTTAGCCCTTCTCTATCTCCCTGCCAAATAGGTCCCAAGTCAAGACTTATCTTTTTGGCGGGGATGTTCATAGAGAAGTTGGACGCGAACAGGTATGCAAGCGTCTTGAAGTTATTGATGCAACCGGCTGGCAGATTGCCAAACCATCGTTGGGCTATGCCCTTCAATGTCGCTGGAAAGCATCGGCACCAGGCGGCTTCATCCAACCCCTGTAAGTACATGAGGTTGGTGTAAGCCATTAGGTGGTCTTCCAGTTTGGTGGTACCATCATAGGTACCAACAACACGTTCTTAACCATGGCCGGCTGTGCCGCCTCGGTTATCTCCCTGGAGAACGCCGACGGCTGTTCCCCAAGGTTTAGCAGCCGGAGCTGCCAGTCCATGGGCTGGAAATTTTGTGCCACCAGACCCCCAAAGAGGGCCGGCTGCATGCATGGTGATCCATACGGCAGGTATGGTTGTTGGGGCACATACGGAGCCGGCTGGATAATCTGAGGGCCTGTACGTGCGGACATGCCACGTGACTGACTCTCTCGGTTTGTTTCAGAATACTTCATTGAAGTATTCTAGAAACAGTCTGGGTAAGTCGACGTTGAGGCTGACTCAGACAATTGCAGACTTCTCTTCTGTTGGATTAACATTCGGGCATCTGAGTAAGTCCTTTTTTATCCATCCGGCTGAACTTGCCAGATGGCTTTCCTTTTCCCTGATTCAGGGAAACGGAGCTTTGAAGGTCGATCATGGGCCCATCCGCCCCTTTGGTTTAGGGTGAGGAGTAGGCACACGATCCTTAACATGCTTCTTCCCTGAGGGAGAAGGCTTCTTGGCCGACTGACCCTTGTTGGCGCCAATTGACTTGTTTATTAGGTCCTTGATCTCCCCTTTGAAACTCGTCATGAATTTCATGAGTTTGTCTCTAGTAACGGGAGCAACACCCTCCGCCGCCTGGGGTCGCCCAGCCGGCTGGACGGTTGGGTTTCTTGGACCAGCTTTGTCTTCGCCCCGTTCCCTTGTTTCCTTGGATCGGGTGCGTCTTGTTCTGAATGACCGTCTGGGGCCACATAGGTGTCGACTTCAAAGTCGTCACCACTATCTTGGTTCGTGTAGACCTCGGCTTCGGCCGTAGGCCGTTCGCCTTTAGCAGGCGGTACAGACTCTGATGCCATCTCAGAAGTACTCTCCCCACAAACGGCGCCAAATGTTTCGGGGTTTTTGGAGTCCCTCGGGAGAGTTACAATTCCAAGAATGCGCGTCGACCGCCTATACCTGCAAAACCACAGAAACTCCGGTTGGGTGGAGTTCCGCCTCCGACGATCAAGTTAGAACGTTTCCGGATGTATTAAAGTGCGGAATGTAAAGGTTTTTCTCTCGGATTCCGAGAGAATTCTGCAATTAATATTGCTCAAGTTTTGTGTGTATATTTATGAATATGTAATAAATGAGGATTTTCCTCTATTTATAGTGAGAGGAGATCAGTTCTCCTTTCACAGGTTAGAGTGCTACGTGTCACTAGAGGATTGGTTCTATCAGAACCTCTCTGATGATGACACGTGTCAGCATGCGATTGGTCCACGTGGACATGAGGTATTCTTACCCTAAACAAATGAAACTAAGTACTTCGTAACTTTTGCATAATGCTACTAGTGTATTAAGTTTGGCATATTACAAGTTACAATGAAAATCTATTAAAAACATTAGAGAAAACTGAAAAAAAAAATAAATTAAAAACCATCTTACAGGGAAGCATATAAGTAATTTAAGGTCACTTCTTGAAAAATTTTCTCCACTATCAAAAACACTAATCTAATTTAATTTATATTTTTATACGAAGGGAAAAAAATAGGGAATTTAAGGTGTTGATGAGGAGGAATAAGATTAGATGAAAGAGGAATTACCGTAATAGGAAGAAAGAAGAAATAAAAGGTTTATTCACCTACAACATCCCGTTCCACGTCAGCGGGTAACTTGCTATTATAGATGGAAGATTTCAGTTACCTATAGATACTTCTATACTTTTATTATATTTTTTAATTAATTATTTATTTATATTTATTTTATATATTAAAAAACGTTCCTTAAAATGCCAATATACCACATGTACCCAATCTCGCATTGTAATCACGCCACATCATCGTTCACAATCTTTGTTTCATGTCATGATTCAAAAATGAATGCAAAGAGATTTGAACACTAAACCTCGTTAAATAAAGACAACACTTATTACTATCTTAGCTACAAATAAATCATATCCTATATATCTACATAAACATATAAATACATACTCCCTCCGTATTTTATTACTTGCTTCACTTTATATTTGCGGGCGTATTTTATTACTTGCTCTATTTCCTTTTTTGGAAATATTTTACAATATTTTACTAATTTTTCTCTCCTAGCTGACCCTTAATTATCATATTTTAATATTTTTAGATTCTCTAACCTCCCAACTATCATAGTTTATTCTTCCACGAACCCCACTTCCTTCATTTTCACATGGAGAAATAGAGCAAGTAATAAAATACAGAGGTGTAGGCGTCGATTGAAGCGCGCCTAGTTAAGCATGTTGTGAATATGCGTGGCAATCATAGGAAGCGGGATTTGACATATACAATTAGGGACAAATAAAGTAGGGAGCCGCCAACAAGTTTTGTAAGGAACTTGTAAACCGTTCACGGATCATTTTAAAGCAACCACGAATAAGGGACAATGATAGGCAACAACAATTTACCCGTGAAGGTTACACCCCATTCATAATCCATGAGATTACTAACTCCATATAGTTCGGAACCACGAAAGGAGGATCGGAGATGATGGTACGAAGTAAATCATGGAAGCCACTTCGCACGTATTAGCCTTTACTCGATTCTTATTGCGAAAAGTATTCTTGTGATCTCAAAGTCATACAAACAAGGATTCAATTTTCTTCAAACTAAATTAGGCTAAATTGGTTGAATATTAATGCACACATAAATCTAAAATATTTGTGATCACTTCAATTAACAACAAGATTAAAAAAGAACCTAAATCGGTCATCCAAATTATCTTATTAGTCGTTATATTTAATTACATATTCCCTTTAAACATGCAATATGGTGATCAACAATAAACAATAGAATTGAATAAACATTAATATTGGAAGCAATTTAACCATAACAAATCCAACAATTAATATATGACAAACATAATAAAAATCGTTAGATTTAAATATAATAAGAACAAAAGGAACATAGTTCTTACTTTGCTTGTTTTTGCTTGCAACTATAAAACAATAAACACGTTAGTAACTTCGAATATGATACTAAATAATAATGAAACTAAATTAAATGAAAGTAGATTTGATTTGGGGCCAAACCTTCAAACAATTATTATATGTTTGTGATATTATTCGTGCTAATTATTCTGAAGTTCCTTGCCAAATTACATGGCCACAAATTATATTCTACCAGATCACATTTTTTTTTCAGCTAAGCATTTTATCAAACAGTTAGTGTGCAAGAATCATTGGAGTACTATATATAGTAGCAACAGCAAATCTTTTGTTGACTCTATACTCCCATGATTTTCTTACTGTTATTGCAGCAAATCATTTAGCTAAATGTAATTTGATGCATTAATTTCCGTTATGAATTTAATCATGAACATTTAAATTTTTTTTTTTATGTAGCAAATGTGATCAAAATCTGTTTTTTGTTTTTCCTCTCATGTCAACAAGAATTCAATTTCCCATCTTTCGGATGGGTTCCCTTAATTATGTTTTGATGTAAGTTTGATTTGAATTCAGCTTTTCTGGGTTAGTTTCTGTATTTTTTTTATTAAAAAAAAAAAATCTATATTTAGTTGAGTTTCTAAAATTGATGTGTTAGTACTGACAGTGCTGAACTTTTCTTGCAGGAGAAAAGACAAATTTTGGTGCTGGTAAAAATGATGTAATTTGGCCTTCATTGACTTGCTGTTAGTATACTTTCTTCTCCTTTTAATGTATTTTTACAATTGTTAGATAATGCACCTTGGAACACAATGTTCATAACGTGCCTAGTTAGTGTTCTTTTCGTTTTACATGCATATGTCCTTTCATCATAATTTTAGCTTTATTGTTACAATATGTTCTTTTATTTTGAACTATATACGAGATATTTGTTCATGAATAAAGATCAAACATGCTCTCATATTTTAAACTATACTTATATTATTGTACTTTAAACAGTTCGTGCTTTTGGTAGCATGATGCACATCTAAATTGCGGTATTTGTTTGCATGTCATACCAGAATTTTTTGCAGATTTTCTTTATACTATTGAAGATTTCTAAGTTGATCAGAAATGAGTTTTATCTGATGATTGTATCTGTATGTTAATGCAGAGATTCTAGAGAGAAATAAAAGTTGTATAATATTGATGGAGCGTCTCTGGAATTTATGTTGTGGACAGTCTGATTGTTTGATTACCGATACAGAACTTTGCACTCGAGTGCAATTTGAGTTTGTGACCCATCCTTCCTCATGTGTCAACCATGCCTTTATCATTTGCTTTGATATACTGCTTCTTGCAGGGCTCTTAGTTAACATGATTTGTAAACTTTCCTCCAAGAGAGTCGGTATATGGACTCGTTATAGAAGCTTTTCAACCTTGCAGATAGCATCAGCTATTCTAAATGGCTGTTTGGGACTACTTTACATAGGCTTAGGAACTTGGATTCTGGTGATAAAGTTGAGAAATGATCATTCTGCTTCACCAATTCATAGGTGGGTCTTATATTTTTTCCAAGGGTTTACGTGGGTGTTGGTGGGATTAACAACTAGCCTTAAAGGAGAGTACTTCCCAAGAGCCCCATTGCGAATCTTGTCCATTTTTGCATTTCTCTCTGCTGGGATGTTCTGCTTCTTAGCTCTTTTTGCTGCCATAGTTAACAATGAAACAACAGTCAAAGTGGCCTTGGATATACTGTCTTTCCTTGGGGCAACTTTGCTGTTATTATGTACTTACAAGGAGTGCATAAATGAAGATGGAGAGGACAATGGAAGTACCCTTTACACTCCACTGAAAGGCGAGGCTAATGGTAGCTGTAAATTTGATTCAGCTGTCCAAGTCTCTCCATTTGCTGAAGCTGGGTTGTTTAGCAGGTTGACATTTTGGTGGTTGAATCCTTTGATGAAATTGGGTAAGTTGAAGACAATTAAGGATGAGGATATCCCCAAATTAAGGGATGTAGATAGAGCTGAATTTTGTTACTTGCAGTTCGTGAACCAGTTGAATAAACAGAAACAGGATGAACCTTTTTCACAATCCTCAATGTTTTGGACTATTGTAGCGTGCCATTGGAATGATATACTGCTTTCTGGGTTCTGTGCTGCTTTGAAGATACTTTCCCTGTCAACTGGTCCTCTTTTGCTGAATGCTTTCATTGAGGTTGCAGACGGCAAAGAGGCTTTCAAATACAAAGGCTATCTTTTGGCGCTTGCACTCTTCTTTTCAAAGACCTTAGAATCTCTGTCACAGAGACAGTGGTACTTCCAATGCAGATTAATTGGCCTGAAAGTGAGGTCTTTGCTTACTGCCGCGATTTACAAAAAGCAGCTACAATTATCAAATGCTGCGAGGATGATGCACTCTGCTGGTGAGATAATGAATCATATTACTGTTGATTCCTATAGGATTGGCGAGTTTCCTTTCTGGGCTCACCAGATTTGGACTACAAGCCTTCAGCTTTGCATTGCATTATTTATTCTAGTACATTCGGTGGGACTTGCAACACTGCAGCACTAGCCATAATTATTTTAACTGTTCTTTGTAACCACCCCCTAGCAAAATTACAACATAAATTGCAAAGTAATCTCATGGTCGCACAGGATGCTAGACTAAAGGCTTACTCCGAAGCTCTTGTGAACATAAAGGTGCTTAAACTGTATGCATGGGAGACGCACTTCAAGAATGTAATTGAGGGCTTGAGGAAAGTGGAAGCTAAATGGTTATCAGGTGTACAAATGCGTAGGTCATACAATGGTTTTCTATTTTGGTCATCTCCCGTTTTGGTCTCTGCAGTCACATTTGGGGCTTGTTATTTTCTCAAAATTCCTTTGCATGCTAGCAATGTTTTCACTTTCGTAGCAACATTGCGTCTCGTGCAAGAACCTATTAGATCTATCCCTGATGTGATCAGTGCGATGATCCAAGCAAAGGTTGCATTTACACGTATCGTGGAGTTTCTTCTGGAACCAGAGCTTCTGACTCAGAATGTCAAAAAGAAGAGCAGAATGGGGAACATAGATCATGCCATTAAGATGAGGTCAGCAAATCTTTACTGGGAAACAAATTCATCAAAACCAACATTAAGGAACATAAATATAGTTGTTCGACCTGGTGAAAAGGTTGCAATATGCGGAGAAGTTGGCTCAGGCAAATCAACTTTACTAGCAGCAATTCTTGGAGAAGTACCATATATAGAGGGAACTGTAAGCTTCCTCAAGCACTTCTCATATTTCTTACATTGTTATGCATTTATGTGTTTAAGTTGAAAAGCCCGTATATGTAGGCATTTGTGAATTCTTTACTAATCAGTGGTATTTACTTATTTAGAAGACTGCTGTAATATTACATCTAAAATGTTTGATATTTCTCGTGCAAGAAGATTTAGGAATATCTGAATTTAGAGGTTTAAAATATTTTTGTCATGCAGGCTGCAGTTTATGGAAAGATTGCTTATGTTTCCCAGAGAGCTTGGATCCAAACAGGGAACATACGTGAAAATATTCTTTTTGGGTCTTCCATGGATGAACTAAGGTACCAAGAAACACTTTGGAGGTGTTCCTTGATTAAGGATCTTGACCTTCTTCCTTTTGGTGATATGACAGACATAGGGGAAAGAGGAGTTAATCTAAGTGGTGGTCAGAAGCAACGAATACAACTTGCTCGTGCATTATACCAAGATGCTGACATATATCTTTTAGATGATCCGTTCAGTGCTGTTGATGCACATACTGCAACTAGCCTCTTTAGTGTAACTCTTTGATCCTATCTGTGCATTCCTATGTTACTTTATTTATAACTTATAGAAACATTGATATTTGAAATTGTTGCAGGAATATATTATGGAAGCTCTTTCTGGAAAGACTGTCTTACTTGTGACACATCAAGTTGATTTTCTTCCGGCATTTCATTGTTGTTTGGTGAGTTAGCCATTACTTTCCTGATGTTCTTACATGCTTGTATTTATATGCTCCGTCATTTCATACAAACCTAATTATAGCTTGCTAAATATTTTTCTTAATTGTAGCTCATGTCAGATGGGGAAATTCTTCAATCAGGGTCTTACCATGAGTTGTTAGCTTCAAGTCCAGAATTTTTGGACCTTGTAAATGCACACAAAGAGACTGCTGGAACTGAAAAAATACCTGACGCCGGAGCATCTGGAAGACACAATAGTTCTGCAAAGGAGATCAAGAGAACCATTGTAGAGAAGCAATATGAAGTGTCAGAAGGTGATCAATTAATTAAAGGTGAAGAAAGAGAAGTGGGTGACACTGGTCTTAAGCCATACTTACTCTACCTAAGTCAGAACAAAGGCTACATGTACCTCTCGATAGGTATTATTTGCAACCTTATCTTTGTTACAGGCCAGATACTTCAGAACATTTGGATGGCCTCTAGTGTTGATAATCCTCATGTCAGCACATATAAGTTGATTGTGGTTTACCTTATCATCGGAGCTTCCTCGACATTATTTTTACTCTTCAGATGTCTTGCTGTTGTTGCAATGGGCTTGAATGCATCTAAATCCTTATTTTCTCGGTTAATGAACTCTCTCTTCTGTGCTCCAATGTCTTTTTATGACTCCACACCTCTTGGAAGGATACTAAGTCGGGTGAGCATAGAGTTTTTATAAGCTTCATAACTCTAGTTTATACAGGTGTGTGTACTGATGTTAACTGATGTTTTTTCCTTGTTTACACCCCTGCAGGCTTCTTCTGATTTGGGCATTGTTGATCTTGATGTTCCTTTCAGCCTTCTCATTTCAATAGAGACTACTATAATTGCATATGCTAATCTTGGAGTGCTGGCAGTTATTACTTGGCAAGTTTTGTTTGTCTGCATACCAATGATTTATTTGGCAATAGATTGCAGGTAAACAAATTGGTGAATAATACCATAAGTTTATTAAATTTCTTCTCAAAAGTTTACATGTTGTGTCATCAGGAAAACTAAGAAAGTCCATAGAACACAATATAAATTTCCATGAAGTAGTGAGTGTCAAAACACTTATTTTACATTGTAGCGAGAAAGCTAATGCAAAATTAATATGCAGTAACGATATCATATAGAAAAAGGCGCTGCTTTAATTTTCCAAGAATGATTCAGTTTCCGGATATTTGAATTTTTAAAATTAATTTTAATTAGGTTTTGAACATTCCACAAGCTTATGGTCAACCAACTCCATCCTTCATATTAGTTGATAAATATTTGTCATGTATTTTATATTAAATCTATAGGCTGAATTGCTGAATTTCTTAACATGGACTCATATTTTGATAGGGCTTCTTCTCCACCTTGGCTAAAACAAGATAATTATTGGCAAATTTACAAGTTGTTTTTCCTTAATTTTTCCCCCAAGACCTAATGAGCTATAAGACTTGTCGACAGAGATACTATTTTGCGACAGCGAAAGAGTTGATGAGAATGAATGGCACAACAAAGTCTTTAATTGCCAACCATTTAGCTGAATCTATAGCTGGAGCCATAACAATTAGAGCTTTTGAGGAGGAAGAACGGTTCTTTGCCAAGAGTCTTGATATAATTGATATGAATGCAAGTCCGTTCTTCCACAATTTTACAGCTAGTGAATGGCTGATTCAGAGGCTTGAGACCCTCAGTGCCACTGTTCTTGCAGCAGCAGCTTTGTGCATGGTTTTTCTCCCTACTGGAACTTTTAGCTCTGGTGAGTGGTATTGTGTCATACAGAATATATAGTTTTGAACCTCTTATATATTGGGAGATAAGGGGGACGGAGATTGATTTTTCTTGCTGTAAAATATTTTGTGGATCATTCTAAAATTATAAATAATGCAGGTTTTATTGGAATGGCCCTATCATATGGTCTTTCGTTAAATGTGTTTCTGGTTAATTCAATCCAAAATCAATGAATAATAGCCAACAATATCATTTGTGTGGAGAGGCTTGATCAATACATGCATATTCCCAGTGAAGCTCCAAAAGTCATTGAAGACTGCCGCCCTCCAGAAAACTGGCCATCAGTTGGTAAAGTGGAGATATGCAATCTACAGGTAACTTTAGCTCACCGGGATTTATTTTAGACAGATTCTAGATAGAATTTTACACTAAGGGATATTGATTTCCTGTAGATAAGATATAGACCAGATACACCACTGGTTCTTAAAGGCGTCAGTTTCACATTCGAAGGGGGAAACAAAATCGGTATTGTGGGTAGGACTGGCAGTGGAAAAACTACTCTAATAGGGGCTTTGTTTCGGTTGGTGGAACCAGTGGCAGGGAAGATAATAGTGGATGGCATCAACATATGTTCGATAGGACTTCATGATCTACGGTCACGTTTTGGGATTATTCCACAAGATCCTACTCTCTTTAATGGAACTGTAAGATTCAATTTGGATCCATTGTGTCAGCATAATGATGAACAGCTCTGGGAGGTATACTTCACCTTTCTTTTGTAATCTAATTTGTCATGTGCAGTATTTTGTGCAATGCTGATAACTATCTATTGTTCTCCCCCTCTTTTTATTCCCCCCCCCCCTCTTGAAAAGGTTCTAGGGAAATGTCAGCTCAAAGAGGTTGTCCAAGATAAAGAGCACGGCTTAGATTCCGCAGGTAAAAATTTCTCAGCTCATTACAAAGGGCTTGGTTTCTTTCCATTTTGTTTGTGGAGGAAGTTATGATTCTCTGACATTATATCAAACCAAGCTAGTCAACTGTGTAATGAACCAGCATAATATGAGTGATTCTAAAGAGATGAAATTGGTGATTTGGATTAATAAAGCTGAATTTACAGAAAATTAAAGATAATTGTCAAGTATTGTGAGAGACTTGACCCTCTCCAAAGCTAACAAAATAATAACTCAAATATTCTGGATTCCTTTTCACTATGCCTACTCTCCCTTATTTATACTAACAGAATAGTATGAGTATCAGACTACTTGTAATGCCTCTCTTCTAGGTCAATTTATTACACTATTATACTTGTACATTTTTTTTTTTCATTCAGTTATGGAGGATGGATCAAATTGGAGCATGGGACAGCAACAACTATTTTGTCTAGGACGTGCTTTATTGAGAAGAAGCAGGGTATTGGTTCTTGATGAAGCAACTGCATCAATAGATAATGCAACCGACATGATTCTGCAAAGAACAATACGATCAGAATTTGCAGATTGTACTGTGATCACAGTAGCCCACAGGATACCAACCGTGATGGATTGCACAAAAGTCCTTGCCATTAGTGATGGTGATTTTTCTTTCAACTTTTCCAGTTTTTTTGTGGCCACTTGGACAAGAAGCAAGAGCTACAAAAAACTGAAAGATGTTCTAGATTAACAAATTTTTCAAGTCCTAGGAACTGAAGGTGTTCTGATAGAACGTAATGTTATGTTGTTGCAGGAAAATTGGTTGAATATGACAATCCTATGGAGCTAATGAAGAAGGAAGATTCACTATTTGGCCAACTTGTGAAGGAATATTGGTCTCATTTCCAATCTGCAGAACAAACCCATTGAACTATAGCAGCCACGCCTTACTAAATATAATTCGTAAGTCACAATTATTTTGTCCTCATTTGTCATTGTTACAGAAATCCAAATTAACATTTTTGTTAGTCTTATACGTATTGCAGCAATGCAGCTTGGTAGATTACAAGTGGTACCGATGAAAATAACAAGCTCGACTAATGAAATTTCGATGCATCGGTATTCTTTTCCCTTTCCTCTGCTTTCTGCGTCAGGTATAGGTTTAACCATTTCAGATATGCTGTTTTGACAATCTGGTCATGCGTATATCAGCTAAAGGATTTCCCTCCCTTTATATTTCGTGTCTGTTTGTACTAACTGTTATCTATTTAAAGTTTGAGAGACTACTGTTACAATTTGTATTATATAATTATAATACAAGCAGTTAAGCATCACTTATATTGTGAATATGATGAATTTTTATGGTAAAAATTGATTTTTATATGATGATTATTATGCCTACTTATAAGTTATAATACAGAGAAAAAAAGAAAGCTGGAGAGTGATGATGGAGGATCTGTGGACCTTATATTGTGGGAACTCTGAATGTGCAAAGAACAGTGCTAATGAGTCTTGTAATCCTCAATTTGTGTCCATCGTTGATCCTGGTTCATGTGTCAACCACGTTTCCATTGTTTGTATTGATATACTACTTCTAGCCATGTTGTTGTGGAACTTAATTTGTAAAATGTCTTTCAAAAAACTCGAAAAACGAGCTCATCATATATAGTTTACATCTTTGCAAAAAGCATCAGCTGTTTACAATGGTTGTTTGGGACTTTTGTACACAGGCTTTGGCATTTGGAATTTGGAATAGAAGTTGACTAGTTGAGGAATGATCATTCAGTTTTTGGCTTATTATGTTTTTCTTCCATGGAGTGACATGGTTGTTGGTGTGTTTAACAATTAGCCTTGATAGAGAATCATGAAAGACTAGCAGTCATTCTGGCCTTAGATAGTTTAGCTTTTCTAGGAGCAAGTTTGCTATTTTTATGTGTTTACAAGGGGTACAAAAATAAAGAATGTGGGAGGCTAACATTAAGTGTACCCTTTACACTTCTCTAAATGCTGAGGATAATGACAGCATCGATAATAATGATTCGGCTGCCCAAGTTACCTGGTTTGCCAAAACTGGTTTGTTAGGTCAGATGTCGCTCTGTTGGATGAACTCTTTGTAGAATTTCAGAGGAAAGAAATTCAAAGATTGACTAAGAGAAAATATTGGTGATGAAGGCATCTGCTGATCTTTTCATTCAAGCATTCTAATTCTCTCTGACATCATTCATTACATATTTATACTGCAGCACACCCAAAAACCTAGGAGGATTCTAGACACCCTAGGACACCTGTACATAGGACAAAGCATCACATGATCCTAGAAATATATACAAGACCATATAGAGGTCACATGACTCCTGTACGTATATTAAAATATTAAGTAAATACAGCTTAATTACACCCGGTATCTTCATCACTCTTTGATAACATCGGGTAGGCATAAGACTCTTGAGGAGAATGACTTACCCAAATTACGCAACATTGATAGAGAAGGATCATGTTACTTGCAGTTTAAGGACCAATTCAGTAAACTTAAAAAGGAACCATCGGAATCCTTAATTATATGGACCATTTTTGCATGCCATTGGAGGGAAATTCTGATGTCAGGATTTGTTGCACTTCTGAAGACACTCATGCTATCAGCTGGATCACTTTTGCTGAATTCCTTCATTGAGATTGCTGAGGGAAAAAAAAGCTTTCAGAAATGAAGGTTATCTTTTGGCAATTTCACTCTTTCTTTCAAAACTCTTGGAATCTTTGTCACAAAGGCAATGGTACTTCAGGAGCAGATTGATTGGCCTTAAAGTAAGGTCCATGCTCACTGCAGCGGTTTACAGGAAGCAACTACGATTATCAAATGTCGCCAGGACGATGCATTCTGGTGGTGAGATAATGAATTTTGTAACTGTGGATGCTTACAAGATCGGGGAATTCCCTTTTTGGTTTCATCAGGCTTGGACTACTGTCCTTCAGCTTTGCTTCGTTTTAATTATATTGATCTATACAATAGGAATTGCAACTGTTGCATCATTGGTAGTGATTGTTTTAACTGTACTTTGCAACACTCGCCTTGCCAAGTTACAGCATAAGTTCCAAAGTAATTTGATGATTGCTCAAGATACAAGGCTAAAGGCTTGCTCAGAGGCTCTCATGATTTCATGAACAAGAAGGTGCTAAAGTTGTATGCTTGGGAGACTCACTTCAAAAATGCAGTCGAGGCATTGAGGAAAACAGAATCTAGACACTTATTAGCAGTGCAGTTACAAAAGAATACCACTTTTTTCTCTTTTGGACATCTACTGTATTGGTCTCCTCTGCTACATTTGGGGCATGTTATTTCCTCAAAGCTCCTCTACATGCCAGCAATGTTTTCACGTTTCTAGCAACATTGTTCCTGGTGCAAGAGTCCATCACAACTATCCCTGATGTCATTAGTGTAATCATTCAAGCAAGAGTTGCATTCGCACCACTTGTGAAATTTCTTGCAGCACGAATTTCAAACTGTTAATGTCAGGAAAAATGGAAGTATGACAGGTATAAACCATGGCATTCTCATGATATCAGCAAATGTTTCGTGGGACTTGAATCCTTCAAAGCCAACATTAAGAAACATAAACCTAGATGTTCGTTCTGGTAAAAAGGTAGCAATATGCGGAGAAGTTGGCTCAGGAAAATCAACATTACTAGATGCAATTCTTGGAGAATTACCATATGTAGACGTAACTGTAATGTTTCTAATTACCTTTTTAGATTCTTTGACTCATGCGTTACTTATTATAGTTGGAAAATTAACAAGATATGGAGAATTTCTCCTTACAGGTGGAAGTTTATGGGAGGATTGCTTATGTTTCCCAGCCAGCTTGAATCTAAACAGGGACAAATCGTAATAATATTCTTTTCGGATCTGCTATGGATGACTTGAGATATCAAGAAACTCTTTGTAGGTGCTCACAGGTGACGGATTTTGAACTTCTTCCTAATGGTGACATGACTGAAATAGGAGAAAGAGAAGTTAATCTGAGTGGTGGCCAGAAGCAACGAATTCAACTTGCTCGTGCGTTATATCAAGATGCTCACATTTATCTTCTGGATGATCCATTCAGTGTTGTTGATGCACACACTGCAACTGGCCTCTTTAATGTAACTTTTTCACTGTGACAATGTAATTTTTAGTTTCTTTAGTCATAGTATAAACTGATATTTGGCTTCTGAAATTGTGGCAGGAATACATTATGGAAGCACTAGCCGAAAAGACTGTCTTACTTGTGACACATCAAGTTGATTTATTCCTGCATTTCATTGTTGTTTGGTGAGTCTTCCGTCACTTCATTGATGCTTTTCTCCTTTGATAGGCATGCTCTTAACTAATCTCAACTGTTAATGTTTGGAAAAGAAGCTTTCAGATACTTCCATTGTGTCTTGAATCTTTGTTTGACTATAATCACCTGCACTGCTGCACAATACTTTGTTACATTATGGAATATTTTTCTATGCACGTATACCCTGAAAGCATTGATGTAAGAAAAAATTCTTGTTTGCAGCTGATGTCAAATGGTGAAGTCCTTCAGGAAGGACTGTATCATGAGCTATTAGCTTCATGTCCGGAGTTTTTGGACCTTGTAGACGCACACAAAGAGACTGTTGGTACTAAAATGATGGCTGAAATCAGCAACTTTAAAAGGCATTATTATACTTCTAAAGAGATTAAGAGAGACAATATTGAGGAACAGTATCAAGAATTAAAAGGGGATCAGTTGATTAAACTAGAAGAAAGAGAAATAGGAGACACTGGTTTCAAGCCATATTTAAGCTACCTGAACCAGAATAAAGGCTATTTGTACTTTTCCGTTGTTGCTATTGCTCATCTCACCTTTGTCATTGGTCAGATTTTTCAAAACATTTGGATGGCCTCTGGCATTGATGATCCTCATGTCAGAAAATCGAAACTGATTGTGGTTTACGTTATCTTAGGATTTTGCTTGACACTCATTCTGCTCATCAGAAATTTTGCTGTGGTTTCATTAGGGATGGAATCATAAAAAAAAAAAAAAAAAAAAAAAAAAAAAAAAAAAAAAAAAAAAAAATTAATTAATTATATATATATATATATATATATATATATATATATATATATATATATATATACGGGGAGGTTCCGCTAAAAACAGAGCTTATGGTGAAAACTAAAAACAAGCAATCTTAGCCATTCATTACTAGCACAAAAGATCAGACGGTTCTAAAGCCCTAAGATCATTCCGACCTTACATATAATCAATTCAACTGTTTTAAAGATTTTTTTTTTTTTTTTTGACAAACGCAACGTTTTAAAGGTCACTACATGCTAAAATAAGGTAACTTTATCTAAATTGACGATATTTACATAGAGTCACTATATATAAAAATAACGTAACTATATACAAAAATAGGGTAGCTATATCAATTTTGATCATATTTACATAAAGGTCACTATATACAAAAATAAGGTAACTATATCAATTTTTAGAATATTTACTTAGAGGTCACTATATACAAAAATAGGGTAACTATATCAATTTTTAGAATATTTACTTAGAGGTCACTATATACAAAAATAGGGTAACTATATCAATTTTGACCATATTTACATAAAGGTCACTATATACAAAAATAAGGTAACTATATCAATTTTGACCACATTTATACAGAGGTCACTATATATAAAAATAACGAAGATCACTATATATAAAAATAAGGTAATTATATAAATTTTGACAACATTGACCACATTTTTATAGATGTCACTATTTACAAAAGTAAGGTAACTATCATCAGATAACTTCTCCTTCTCCGGGCTCCTTGTCATCAGATAATTTCTCATGCTCCTACTTGTCATCAGATAATTTCTCCCACTCCTCCTTGTCACCACCAAAGGAGTAGTCCACTGGCTCCAAACCCCGGCAGTCAAAGCTCATCAAACGGACAAACTTTCCAGCTTCACAGTCATCACCTGTTAGATAGCGGCCAGATTTTGGTATCATTGTAATAGTACCCTCCCTGCCACAGAACTTGCACTGAAATAATGAAAGGGTGATTGATTAGCAACAAGCCAAATGACCCTCATTTTTGTTCATTCTTTTGTGAGAAATAGAATCTGAGATAATTTTTCTATGAAGTAATTATGTCCGTGCAGTGTAACAATCTAGCAATGCTAGTAATTGACATACTATTTGTAAAATTAAAATTGCACAACAAAATAAAAGGCAGTAAAGCAATACAGTAATACTCAGCATACCACTAATTTACAATTATATCAAAAATCAAAAGGAAGGTGTTTTGTAATACCTCATCTAGTATCTTTCCTCTGTAGCTGGTTTTCCACTAGTCCTTGAACCCTAGACCTCTGGTTTCAAGAATCTTGAAAGCCACCACCAGAGCCAAAGAGGACTAGTGAACCAAACACCAATATCATACATTATTTACTTTATAAATTGTATAACTTTTGCCATTACTAGGCATTAGTGAATCAAACACCAATATCATACATTATATACTTTATAAACTGTATAACTTTTGCCACTATTAGGCATAGCATAACTTCAAGCAGTAGTAGTAGGGTCAATTCTAATACAGGTGGGGTCATACTTGAGGTGATGGTCATCTTTTGGTAAGGCTGTTAGGCTAATTTCACTTTCTAATCAACTTCAAATTAAAAGGCCATAACTTATTGTGTTCTTGTTGATAGGAATTGCGTTAATCCATTTTAAATCAGGTTTGCTTTGGTCCATTTCAATTAAAGCCAGCAACCTCTCCAGAGTACTTTCCATGCCTTCCAAATCACTTGGAATTTTGTCCGCCACAGTTGATTTCAAAAGTTCATCTGCCAACAGCAATAAAGCCAATCAATTTCCAATAAACCAGAATATATAACAAGTAAATACAAATTAGCATTGTTAATTAGGTGGTTTCATTATTTTGACAAAAATATATATCAAGTGCTTGTGCCTACATCCAACCCTCTCAGCTTCTGACATCCGAAGCTCTGCAGGAATTTCCTGAAATTGAGCAGCAAGCGGCTGGTCTCCAAGAGAAAACTAACAGAAACAAAGGCTTTTATTGTTGCCTCTCCATTTCTGAATGTAGTATCCACAGATAATCACAATTTCAATTTACAAGAAATGACAACAACATTCTGACCTATTCTCACTTCATCAAGTAACCCAGGAACATAAGGTTTTTGCCATTGAACAAAAATCACAAATGAAAACGAACAAAAACCAAGCGAAATCAAACAGGAAATCGAACAAAATCGAACAGGAAATCGCAAAATCAAACAAATCGAACAAAATTGATGAAAAAAAGTCGAAAAAATTGATGAGCAAAAGTCACAAAATCGCACTGGAAATCAAACAAAATTGATGAACAAAACACGCAAATCGCACAAGAAATCGAACAAAATCGCAGGAAAAAAATTTGATAAAATTGCCAAATAAAATCGAAAATTAAAAATCTGAAAATCGCATAAATCAAATCACAAAAATCGCATTAAAATTGGAAAAATCAAATTGAAAAATCGCAAAATCTAGTTGAACATCATGCGTTTTTCATGAAAATTTGAACAAAATCGGAAAAAAAAAAAAACGTACCTGATTTGAGCAATTTTAGGTTGTTTATGCGAAATTTGAACAAAAATTCTTCAATTTCCAGCAATTTGTGTTCAATTTTGGGATTTGAGGAGAGAGAAAGACAAGAGGTTTGCAAGTTTGAGGAGAGAGGAAATTTTGGACGGTGAGTTAGGGATTTGAGGGAGAATATGTGTTTTAATCTCAGCCGTGAGATTTGATGGGTCATAATCTACGGTGTTGATTGTCCGTTTTTATGTTTTCAGCTATAGGCTTGTTTTTACATGATCCACACTCTATATATATATATATATATATATATATATATATATATATATATATATATATATATATATATATATATATATATAGGATTAGGATCATGTAAAAACAAGTCTTAGGGTGAAAACATGAAAACAATTAATCCCAGCCGTAGATTATAATCTAGCGGATGATATTTAATGTATATATATCCTAATTTTCTCTCTCCTCCCGCGAAAACACTTTCTCTTTCCTCTGTTATTTTCTTCCTCCTCTTCCTTCTCTCTTCACTTTCTCTCTCCTAATTTCTCGACATTAGCGAACTCCTTCAGCAACACCGCTTCAATTACCATCAGCGAACTCCTTCAGCAACACCGCTTCAATTACTTTGATTTTTAGCAATTTCTCAGCTCTACGATCTATTATCAGGTGAGTTCTTTGTGGTAATTTCGCTATTTTTGCACGATTTGAGGTTATTAGGTTTCTGAAATTTTGTTTGCTGGAATTTCATGAGTACTTTTTTGTAGATTCAACCGAAAATTTAATGTCTATTATGTTTTTCGTGTATGATTTTTGTTTAATTTTGTAATTTTGCAAGTTTTTTTATTTTATTTTTTCGATTTGATTTTATTTTTTGAATTTCAACTTAAGTTTCGTTTTAGTAGAAGTATTTTTTAAATGTATTTTGTTTAATTTTTCTTAATTTAAGTAAACTAGGTTTTTATGTGTATTTTTGCTCGAAATTCTGCTTTTGTTGTTCTTCTTCATCTTCTTAGTAACACGATTTTTGTTGAGCATAATTTTGTTTTTGTTGATTTCGAGTTTAGCTGATTTTTGTGGATTTTGATTTCGAATTAATGCCTGTTAGGAATGCGAATAGCTAAAATGCGAATTGTGTGTGTGTGTTTGTGTTTGGAGTAGTTAATTTGAATTTTGAGTAATTTGAAGTGTTTTTAGTGGATTTGTGAGTGAATTCGGGAGAGTTTGGAGTAGTTAATTCGAATTTTGAGTAATTTGAAGTGTTTTTAGTGGATTTGTGAGTGAATTCGGGAGAGTTTGGAGTAGTTAATTCGAATTTTGAGTAATTTGAAATGTATTTAGTGGATTTGTGAGTGAATTAGTGAGAGTTTGGAGTAGTTAATTCGAATTTTGAGTAATTTGAAGTGTTTTTAGTGGATTTGTGAGTGAATTAGTGAGAGTTTGGAGACATAAATTAGCTACACTGGTTCCTGCTTCCACTTGGTGTCCAACTCGATTTGTATTTTCCCGTGTTCCATTTGGTGTAGGCAACAGGAATGGTCATCAATCTCTTGCTAATGATGATCTGGAATTGAGACCTGACCAACATGGTGACATGTTTGGAGATGGACTAACTGCCTTGGTTGCATTGGTGTTCCTTGATGCTGTTGTGTTTCTCTCTTACAACCTGTCTTTTCTTATTTGTGATTTGAAGTGGTTTCAGCTGCATCAAATGTCATTAGGTTCCTACATGAATTATTTGCCTTTTGCACTTAGATAAATTTTCTGGTGTTTGTGATATTGATGCAAAGACTCTTTCCACATCAACCGTAGAAAGAAAGAAAGAAAGAAAGAACATAAAGTATGAAGAATGCTTCCTGGTTTAAGATACTGACTTTGATTCTATATGTCCGATTTTTGGTGTTGAGTAGATTGCTTAAGCGACTAACCCAGGAGCTACAGACATCTGGGGTGGATTTGTGATAGATTGCTTCTGATCATGCTAAATCGACATCTACATGACTTTCTTGACTGTTGAAAAGTGTACTTCTAGTCTGACATATGTGCATGGTTAATTTGACTCTGTACTGGATTTTGCTTCAAAATTTCTGAATTAGGCCTGTTTTGAACTTGAATCAAGGTAGCCAGAATTCGAGGATTTGGATACCTTAGTTTGATCTGATTTTCACTGCCCTGACCTGACCTGAATTGATTTTTTTATTCGTAAACAAATTGGTTGTCAAAAGACATAAATATGAATATGACCTGAACTTGTTCTAAACCAAACCAAAATAAACTGAATCTTTTTGGAGGGGTGTTGGACTATGTTATTTTTGAAGTTTTGTTTTAAAAAAAGGTCACTATGCCATAAAAAGAGGCAACTACTTTGGTTTCTTTTGTTTATCTTTTCGTATGTCTTGTTACAGGGTGCAACAAGGATTTTCATTCGATTTGGATTAGATTTTATTCCTACGGTGAGAACTAGAGGTGGTGCTACTTTTAAAAAAAGGAGAGGCCTTCGTAGCTCAACAGGAGGAGTTAAATTGAAAGATACAGGAGGTATGATGAATGTTTGATTTTTGGATTATTAACCTTAATATACTAGTTGCTCTATTATGATAGTCTCCTAATACTATAGAATGTAGGTCCCTATATTAATATAAAAGTTACTATATTTTTAGTTCCCTATGTAACTGAAAAAGGTCACTATATCAATGACAATGATTATTATTTTTAAGTTATTAGTTTGCTATATTATAATTGTTTGCTAGATGAAAATGAAGATAATTGTATATATAACTATATGCTTGCGTGTTTTTAGCATGTATCAATCTCGATCATGAAGATGAAGAGCATATTGATGGTGGAAGCAAAATGATCGATGATGATACTAACAGAGATAAAGATGCTTGTATTGAAAAAGGATTGAAAAAGAAAGCTATCACTAAGAAAAAGAAACCTTCTAACATTGAGAATGCTATACCTTTGTCAACTGTGATGGAAGGAAAGAAGGAGAATGAGTCTTCTTCTTCACATGCTATTGTTTTGCCAGCTAAGAAGAGAAAGTTGGATGAAAATGAAGGTCTTAAAGTGAAGAAAGTGAAGGCAAATAAGGATAAGAACATTGTGATTCATAGGCAAGAATCTGCAATCATAGATAGTGATGTACATATGTAAGTGAATATTTGTTTCTTTTTTTTGAAGTTTTGTTTAAAAAAAAGGTCACTATGCTATAAAAAGAGGCTACTATTTTGGTTTCTTTTGTTTATCTTTTCGTATGTCTTGTTACAGGGTGCAACGAGGATTTAAAACACGTTGCAGGCCATTTCATTTAGTAGAGATGATTAAAACTTTTTCAGATGATCAAATCAAGGCTGTTAAAGAAATTGGCTTTGGAGGTTTGTTATCTTTGAAGGTGAAACGAACTGCAACTGATATGCTATCATGGTTGGTAGATTGTTTTGATCATGGTAGCTGCATGTTTACTATTGATGGTAAAAAAGATTTTGTTGTGACTGAATTTGATGTGTATGATGTTTTTTTCCTTCCTTGCAAAACATCTAAGAAAGTTGAAGAAATTTCTCGTTGTGCTAATGTCATCAACCCTGATTATGATTTAAAGGTTAAATGGAGGTCTCATTTTGGTCTTATGGGTGAGAATGATCAGATTCCTTTGGGTTTTTTGGAATCTAAGATCCCTTTACTAGTAGATGGCGGGGAAGAATTCAGACAGCTTTTTATCATGCATGCTTTTTCAAGTTTTTTAGCACCTACGTCCAACAGAACTGTGGATTTGAGAATTGTAAAGTGTTTGGTTGATGTTAATCAAATAAGAATTTATAATTGGTCAAAATATGTCTTAGATAGACTTTGTGAAGCCGTGAAGAGCTACAAAGAAGGAAATATAGAATGGTTTTGTGGTTGTGTTTTGATGTTAGAGATTATCTATTTTCATCGATTGAGGTTTAGGAATGTTGTGTTAAATTCTACAATACCTTTAATTCAACATTGGACTGATGTGGATATAAGAGATAGAATTAGAAATGAAAAGTTGTCCAAGGGTTTTGGGTGTGGAATTCTTGAGTTTGATACATATCCAGTGAGTGAGAAGTTGCAATTTGAGGATGGACAAGTTGTTTGTAATCAATTCAAGGAAGCTCCTGTGAATCAAACTTCTGGAAAAGAATCTGTTGTTTATGAAGGTGTCCGTAGCAATGTTAAGGGTGTTATTCAGTTTGAGCTACCTGCCAGTTCAATGTCTAATGAGGAAATCCGTTCAATTGCTATTGATGTAAGTATTTTACCCTTTAATTCTGTCTGTCTGTTTGGTTTTTTTTTTTTTTTTTTTTTTTTTGTCACAAATTATTTTATTAAATCTAAGTGCTACATTTTTTTTTCACAGGAAGTTTATGAGAAGTTTTTGCTCATGAAAAGAGATTTAGAAGTGGTATCTAACTTCTACATGAATGAGTTGAAAGTGTTATTTCAGACTCGTAAATCTAATGATACTTCAACTTCGACACCTCCAATGTCCCAAACTGATTTATTCTTTATGAATCCTCGTGTTCATGAAATTGTTGATGAGATTGTGTCTCTTGTAAATTGGGTAAGCAAAGTGCCTAATGGTTTGGATGATGATGATATTGATGATAATGGTGCACCTGCAAAAGAGATTAATGTTGTAGTTGGTGAGGTTCCAAGGATAGGTTTTGAGCATGTTTTGAGTAATGGAAAATCTAAATGCTCCCTTGCTATGGATGTTAGTCTCTTTGGTGATAAAGTTACATATGTAACTGAATATATGAAGTCAAGTAATAAGGATATGAAGGTTTTGGATGCAGTTGTCCAGGAACTTGTTGACTACTGCATTAGTGATTATCATGGTTTCGATCTCAAGTAAGTCATGTCATTGTTCTTTTTGTTATTTATTTTCAAATTTTAATAATAAGTGACTATGTTAATATACATGTGTCTTTTTATTTCCTTGTACAGTGAGGTGTTGGTATCTTTTGGCAAACCATTTGAGATTACAAGGAATGAATTCCTTTCATTAGGTGCACCGGCTATTGCTATATCTTCTGTTATTATTGATTGTTGGGCTATGTTGCTTAATGAAAACCAGAAGAGTAGTGCACATGGACCTCAAAAACTATATTTTGGTGTTTCTCAAAGTGTAAGCATCTTTCGGCTATTTAGTTACTACATCATTATAATGGTAGTTGTTCATTATAAAAAATTCATAAATTAATTTCACTATGTATTGAAAACAGTCACTATGATTCATAAATTAATTTCACTATGCAATGAAAACAGTCACTATGTAATGCAAGTAATTACATTTAAGAAAAATAACTCTACCTTCTAATTTTTTTAATATTTATTAATGTTTGTTCTTTTTTAGGCTTTTTTACTGAAAGTTGCAAACACAGATAGTAACACACAAGACATTGACAAGCTATTTGACATTTGGTCAAGATGGTTGTTCATTCCTTGCAATGATTTTGATATTGCAAATGTTGAGTTGGTAATACATTGCAAATGTTGACAATCATTTTTCAACTAAGTACTTTTATATTAAGTTTTTCAAGCTTAATAGTTGTTTATTTATTTATTGCAGATATTTGTTCCTATACTCTTGAATGAGCACTTTTTCCTAATTGTTGTGAATTTGAAGGAAGAAAAGCTTCAGTTCATTGATAATATGAGTTATGATACAAAGTACATGAGTGAGGTTGAGAAGTTCTCTGATGTTCTGGTAAAAATATGATATTTTGGATTTTATTTGTATTTTTCTAGTTAGGATATGCTTCATGGAACCTAAAGTATTAATTTATTTTGCCTAGAGTGATATGCTGAGTACTTTTCTTGATCAACGCCTTCCTCAAAGTAATGACTCAGTGAAGAACATGATTGAGTATACTTTGGAGTCACCTTCTGTAAATTGGAAGTCTGGAAAACAGAAGAATAATGATAGTGGCATTTATACTATGGTCAGCATGCTTTACTTTGATGGAGCTGATGTGTTCGACTGCGATGTTTTGAAAACGGTTATCTCGTCTCATTTTTTTTTATTTGGCTTTCAATTTTTATTATATTAACTATTTCCTCCATGGAATTTAACTAGCTTTTTTATTCTAATTTTTGCTTAAATTAATATATTAGGTTTCAACTAGACGGACATTGAGAGCTCAGATTGCTGCTACTCTGGTATTATCTGATATGAACATTGTCAGAGATGAAGTTCTTGAAAAGCTATCTAAATTCAGATTAATAAGGAGTCAAGTTGCAAAAGATGTTTTTGATGGGATTAAGAAGAAAACAAAGCAAGGTAAAAAGGAAAAGAAAGTATAGGCAGACTAACGAATATGTGGATGAAGTTTTTTGCTCGGAAGTATTTGTATTTTGCACAGAAGTAGGAAATCTAATGTAATGATGTAGTTTGCATCAACAAATGGATAATCTAACAAAATTGTATAAGTGTTAATATAGAACAATATGATATGATTCCAGTTCATACAAAGCTTTTGAATTGGTGGTATTGGTAGTTCTTTTGATATGTAATCTTTAATTGACATTCAAGAAGTTTAGTGAAATATATATTAGTTATCAATTTGGCGCCTATGTTATAAAAAAATGGTACCTATGTTATTTAAAAAGGTTTCTATATGATAAGGTCACTATGTATTTAAAAAGGTATCTATGTTATTTAAAAGGTTTCTATATTATAAGGTCACTATGTATTTAAAATGTTATTAGTTCAATGTGTTATATATAATTAAGTTATAATGCAAAATTATCACCATATTCATTATTATATTTTGTATACATATGTGACAAGTTTTCAAAGGACCTATGATAAATATGTACCTAAAAATGTCTAACTTTTTTTTATCTCTTAAAAAAGAAAAAAAAAACTTGAAAAAGGATATTATATTACTTTTTATAGTCATTATGTAAGTAAAATGGCATTATATGAGGTAAAAATTTCCAATTACTATGCGACGCAAAAGGATCACTATGAGATGCAAGAGCGTTACTATGTGATAAAAAAGATTTCTATAATAATCTGTCTCTATTTAAATAAAAGGTCACTATGTAAGGTAAAAGTGTCGTATTTATATTAATCTATTCTTAAGCTATTCATTTAGTATATCAATTAAAAGAACGAGCCCCTCCTTCCCTAACTTTGTATTGGCTTAATCGATGTGGATTAGAAGAATTGTTAAAATGTGAGTATTTTTTATACGGTTGTTATATCATAATAAAGTTCATTATATCACTAAAAAGGTTATCACGGAATAAGGTGTCAATACGATGAAAAAAAGTCACTATGACGTTAAAAACACATACTATAATATAAATTGAAGTTATCATATGCCAATATGTCACTACATCAAAATAACAATATAAAGGTCAATAAAAAGTTTAACAATAAAAGGTCACCTTATCAATAAAATTTTAACAATAAAAGGTCCCTGTTTAATATATGTGAAACAATAACAATCACTATATCAATAAAAAGGGCACTATAGCACTATGTTCTTTCTTTCCTCTCATCTCCTCTATTTCAGCACTAGGCTGTCAGTAGCCGATGTTGCTTCTTGTAAATATGAAGTGGTTTTGCAGCCTTTCTACTCTTCTTTGAAATCCTGAAATCATGTACACGAACATATATAAAGTGAAAATCTAGTGGGAAGTAAACATAGTACAAAATTTATTTATTTTTTTCTACAAAAATACCTCATTCAAGTTGGATTTTTTTTGCGGACAATTCCGACTATCATGGTTTGTTCTCTGACCACAAGTTCTACAAAGTCTATCTTTCCTTTGGCTTTCCTCAATAGCTATCTCTTTGTCAGATTTTTTCCTTTTTCCACTACCACTACCTTTGTTGGAAGACTTGTTTGGAGGAAGAATATCAACAACTATGTCATTAGATCCAACAAATAATTCGATGTGTTTATTTTTTGCCTCACGTTTATCAACTGGACTTATAGAATCCAAGTCTTTCATCTCATTTTCAAAAGATATTAGCTTAGACAACAATGACTCTAGGCATTCAACTTTCTCCTCACAAAGACTTACACATGAAAAAAACCTGCACCATAAATCACCAACTAGCTTTTGCTTCTTATCCTTCTCTGCCCCATCAAGCAAGTTGTTTAAGCCAAAAATTGGTTTCTTCATAGCTTCTTTAGTCCAACGATGTAAAACATATTGCCTTGGAATCTCAAATAAGAACTTTCCTTTCATGACAAAGAGAATGTGACGACATAATATTCCAACAGATTCAAACATTTTACAAGAGCATGAAGCATCATTAGAACACAAAACATATGTGACATGATATCTTTTTTTCCTTGTGTTGTCAACAATTCTATATTGCTCAATCCCTTCTTCTTCTTTGATGGTAACATTACTTATACCACAATTGTACAAAGCATGCTTGAATTCCTTTTGGAATATGTAAAATACATTATGAGTGTAAGCAAATGCAGCATGCTTTTCCAAGTACAGGGGGGTGACAAGTTGGGGATGTGTAGTTTTTGAAGTAGCATTCAACTTGTCTTGTGTGTGCCTTTGAGCATCGATTGCAGATTCATAGCGAAACCACAACTCAACCAATAACAAATGCTGATTGGTGAAATTAGTGAAAAAGCTATTTTCACTCTCTGATCTTTGAGTTGACCTTAAAATCCCACCCATAAAAAGGTCACGAAAGTAGGAAGGAATCCACATATTCCTTATATTATACATATTTTTGAACCAATCTTCATTCACTAAATCAAATTCAGACATCACAGACTGCCAACCAATTTCAAATTCTTCTGGTTCAAGGTCTCTATTCCACACAACAGAGTTTAGTTTATGAAGAAAATCAGTTTCTAAGCATAATTTGGGCCCTACCTTTTGTGGCACTTTTTTCATAATGTGCCACATACAAAACCTATGTTTTGCCTTATCAAGAACTTTTTCAATTGCCACTTTCATCGCAGGGTCTTGATCTGTCATGATACAGGTAGGCTGACAGTTATTCATTGCCTTTAAGAAAGTTTCAAATAACCATTCAAAGGATTCAATATCCTCCTTTGCAAGTAAGCCTATCCCAAAAGTCACACACTTACCATGGTGATCAACACCCGTAAATGGGGCAAAAACCATAGAGTATTTGTTGGTGTCAAATGTTGTATCAAATGTAATCATATCACAGAACAACGAATAATTTTTTCTACTAATTGCATCTGCCCAAAATACTCTTGTCAAGCGTTGATGTTCATCCATACAATGCTCAAAGAAAAAGGCACCTTCACTGTTTTCAGCTTTTTCTTTCAAATTGTTTATAAACATCGAAGCATCTTTCTCTTGTATGTAAGCTTTCAAGTCTCGATTAAAGTTCTTGAAATCATTCAATGTTGCACCTATATTATCATAGCTACCAAGATGTTCTTTCATCAACTTATAAGACTTGTTTGGACCAATGTTCAATCTAGAGTTGTCAAAAATGAATTTTTTCTGGCCAAGTTTAAGGTTTCCAACATTTGCCAAAAAATTCATTGTGTTGGGAGAAGCAAGATTGTGGCTATGAGATTCATGAAAGACATAAACCATCCATTTTCCATCTGAACGTTCTCTAAACCCAATCATTGCATTACATCCAAAACGATTTATGGTTCTTTTTCTAGCTTTAGGATTTTTATCTTTGTTAGAAACTTTTGCTTTAGTTTCACCATCCTTCGTAAACCCTTGTTTATTACAATGTAAATATTTCAAGTAGACTTTATCACTATCTTTAATTCTCTTTTCAGTACCTAGTCTTACCACAAACCCACCAAATCTAGCATATTGCTTATAAAAATCAACACCTTTAAGTAAGGAATCAAAAAGCATACCAAGTGTAGGCTTTAGTTCAGGGGGACAACACGGTATAAACTCTTTTGTTCCTCTGGGAGTGTAACACACACTTGGGCCCTTTAGTGACGGTAAGTTTTCAGCAACATTGGTAGTTGTAGATGTATTTGAGCAACTACCTTCTTCTGACTCCTCTTGCATTGTCTGCATATAATATCAAATATATGGTTTAAAATGGGTACTATAATAAAATAATCCATTCCATGGTGCAACTAACTGGACACCAACAAAAACAGTCTAAAATATATGGTTATGGTATCATAAAAAAGAGTTACTATATGGTATTAAGCAAGGTGTTAGTCATTTAAGCAAATACACAAACACCTTATGTGCAACAATTTCTCCTAGTGTTTAATATCATATATCCAGGAAAAAAAAACTTTAATATAAAAAAAATATATATATATTGCAAATATTTATACAAAAACGAAAAAAGAGCATATTGTTGATGAGGATTGAAACTACAAGTTGATGAGATTGAAACTAAAAAACAGAGCACTATTATAAAAACAGTCTACAATAATCACATACAAGGAAATAACCTACCATGCGCAATCAAATAGAAATTCAAGAAATTCAGCTTATATACAAGGAAATAATCACAGTTATATCGGTATTGTAAGCCGCAATCAACTAGAAATTCAGCTAAAAACAGAAATTAAAGAATGAAGAACACTTACTAAGATTATTGAGGAAGCCCCAAATTATTGAAGAATCACGAGCCCTCAATTTTGGGAGTAAATAATCAAAGTAGCCCTAAAATTTGACGAATTGAGGAATTGACGATTTGATAATGAGATGAAAAGAGGATTTGCTGAGATTTGCTGAGATTTTGCGTTTTTCAGCAAAATTAACAGAGGATTTGCTGAGATTTGCTAAGATTTTGTGTACCTTGTATTTCAACCGTTAGATTATATCATTAATAATCAATGGCTGAGATTTGCTGTTTTTAGTTTTCACCATAAGCCCTGTTTTTAGCGGAACCCTCCCGTATATATATTTATATATATATATATATATATATATATATATATATATATATATATATATATATATATATATATATATATATATATATATTCTGTATTGCTGAATTCTCTATGTCGTGCTCCAATGTCCTTTTATGACACTACACCTCTCGAAAGGATACTAAGCCAGGTAAATTTAAAGTTGTCAAAAGCTTCAAAAGTTTAACATAACCTAGTCCAAAGTGATGTTACGGTAATCTTTCTTGTTCTCTCTATATGATGGTTAACTGAACATTGAAAAAACTTATTGATCACTTTTGGTAGTAAAATTACCACAATTAGTAATGCAGGCTTTATAGGAATGGCTCTATCCTACGGTCTTGGGTTAAATACAGTTATGGTTTTCTCAATTCAGCATCAATGCATATTATCCAACTACATCATATCTGTGGAGATGCTTAATCAGTAAATGAATATACCTAGTGAAGCTCCGGAAGTCATCAATATTAGCTGCCCTCCACAAAATTGGCCATCAGTTGGTAAAGTGGAGATATGTAATCTGCAGGTGAATCTTTTTACACTTGAATTAACATTTATTCTAAGAAGATACTGATGAAATTTTATGTCCAAAATAGATAAAATATAGACCAGATGCACCACTGGTTCTTCGAGGAATTAGTTGTTTATTTGAAGGGGGAGACAAAATTCGAATTGTCAGTAGGATAGGCAGTGGGAAAACTACCCTAATAGGGGCATTGTTTCACCTGGTGGAACCAGTTGGAGGAAATTTATAGTTGATGGTACTAATATATCTTTGATAGGACTTCACAATCTAAGCTCACGTTTGGGAATTATCCCTCAAGATCCCACTTTTTTCAATGGCAGCGTAAGATTCAACTTGGATTCATTGTGCCAGCATACTGATGACGAAATCTGGGAGGTAAGGTTTCCCTTTTCACTGACAAGTCATAGAATTCAAAACATTTCGTTCAATGTATGACAACTAAAGATGGTCCTTCCTCTGTTTTTCGTATTTTGTAATTTTTGTACAGGTGCTTGGGAAATGTCAGCTCAAAGAAGCTGTGCAAATGAAAGAGGGGCTATATTCCTCACGTAAATGTTTTCATTATACTGGAGACTTCAATTCTATGGAAAATTTCTTTTTTTACAAGAGATTTTTTTTTTTCCTGACATTAATTAAGCTCATCAGTTATCTTACTTAACCTTTCATGTTAGTTGTGGGGGATGGTTTAACTTCGAGCATAAGACAGAGGCAACTATTTTTTCTAGGCCGTGCTTTACTAAGAAGCAAGATATTAGTGAACCATATGAGCAGAATTTGTAGATTGCACTGTGATCACAGTAGCCCACAGGATAACAACTGTGATGGTTTGCACAAAGGTTCTTGCCATTATTGACGGTGAGTTTTCTTTCAATTGATTAAACACCTAACATGTTTCTTAAAATAGTTAGTATAATATAACGAATATGAAGAGGGAGCAACAGGTTTCAAATGCAATCGCTATATAATAATCTGTATGAACAACATTCAGCCAAGTGCTATAGATTATGTTCTAAAGATTATGTTCTAACAGTATTTAACTAACGTGGAGTTGTAGGAAAATTGGTGGAATATGATGACCCAATTGAACTGATGAAGAAAAAAGATTCGTTATTCGGCCAACTTGTGAAGGAATAGTGGTCTCATTTCAGTCTCCACATCAGTTACATTGATCAAAAGGCAGCAGCAGCAGCAACACAAGACTTCATATACTACCATGTTTACTTGGTACAAAATCGACTACTGTGTATCTTTGAACTTATTATTGGTAGTGATAGAAGTACCTACGTAAGATGGATTTGATCCTAAATAATTCTTCAATAATATGCCACATTTATCTTTGCATCTTAATTAAAGACTCATATTAACAAATTTTAGGATTTATGTAAATGAATGATTAGGCTTCGTCTATGATCATGCTTTTATCAGCCAAACAACTTGATTAAGTAGACCGCCATGAAAATTCAGGCCCAGCCTTGAGCCTGGGCGAGAGGTGCGACATCCTAGGACCTGGGGGGTCCCAAAAACATTCATTTAATAATACAAACAGGCTAAAATAAAAATTCAGCATGCTTCATTTCCTGTGATTTACTAGCAGCTACTAATGGTTATCTTGTTGATTTCTCCAAGCTTCGTTTTAGCTTAATCGCTTCTTTTTTCCTTCAATTCCTCAAACAAGCATTAAAGATACTCCCTAGTAAGCTAATTAAAATTTCAAAATAAAGAAAAAATCAATGGGAAACTTCACCATTTTCTCATATAATCAAAATTAAAAACTCTATATTTGCGATACAACACGAATCATCCTCCAAAAAAAATACAACTAATTCAATTATCTTGCCATGCCGATGGTCGTTGCCGCCTCCTTCGGTATCTCCTGCATGGCTGCATGTACTTTACATAAATTTTTTTTGGGACGGGAACTCGTTCATTGGAAGACAATCACTTACTGTAAATGTTCTGGTTTTCGTATATTTGTTCAACTTTACATTACAAGAGGCCCTTGACCCTTGTATGTTATCTTGCTTACAGCTCTTAAAATGTCAAAAACGGGCTTATAAAAATATCTACATTATTGATAAACAATGCATCTTGTGTGCGGCTGGTCACACCATATAGCCGTTTGTAAAATAACAAAGTAACCCTTATAACACTGATTGAATAATCTTTGTAATACTAGCCGAGTAACCTTTATAACACTGTGTGAGTAGCACTTATAAAACTGACGAAGTAACCCCTGTAATACTTACAAGGTAACCCCTATAACAATAATGAATTAACCCCCACAATGGGTCGCCGCACCGTTTAAATAATATAACTATAAAAATGTTTGGTTGCAAAAAAATTAGATATAGGAGTGGATTAGAATGATAAACGAGATAACCACTAATAATGTTTAAATGAAGTTGATATCAATTATCATACTCAGCACTATACATTTTATACTCCTTTAATGGATTATATATTAATCCATAGTACAATAGATGTGGAATATTTATACTCCCTTCTTTTTTTTTTTCCTTTATATATATATAAAAGCTAGAGTTTTGCAAGCACAATTGTTGAGACACAAATTTAAGCTTCAATATTTTTAATTAGAGATTAGTAAAAGTTATGTAAAAATTAATTTATAAAAGTAGATATTATGACAAACTAACAACATATTATATGATCATATTTATATATTATATATTGGTAAAAAAATTAAGTCAATGATGACATATAAATAGTGTAAAATTCCAACTCTAACTTATAAAAATAACGGAGGGATCGGAGTATTAATTAGATGAAGATAATTGCAAAATATTTACAAACAATATAAGTTCAAACAAAATAATTTAACAAAAATTAAGGTAAAATTGGTTTTTAAGACAATTTCACACACAAATAGGGTAAATTCGAACAAGATAAGTTTTACTCAATATTATCGGACAAAATTAATTAATCAAAAACAGGCTATTTCGAAATATTTGGAAAAAAGTTGTATACACTCTTTGAAACTTGTTAATTTTCTAAGTTGCACCTATATAAAATGAGTAGGGGAAGAGACGAAGAGTATGAAACGATGGAACTATTGTTGATAGATTTTCTTAATAAATCATGCTAAATTCTTTATTTGTTTTTTTATTTTTTTTTACAGAATAAATCATATCAAATCCTTAATTATGAGTTATTTATAGATAATGAGATGGTCATTGCCAAACACTTTGCATAGCTTACCACCCTAAGGCGCCACAGTCCATACGAGAGTAATATTTGTAACTTGTGGATCCCTCAAGGACTAAATCAATGCAGACGAATCCGTATAAAAGTAACCACTCGGAGAGATCGTCCAATTTCCCATTGAAGTCCCCCAAGGAAGGCTTATGCTCCATATTTCTCGCTTTTCGGACACCAACCCAACCCATCCGCGATATGCAGTATGAGTATGCCTATTTTAAGACCCATCAAGTATACTAACAGTAGGTAACAAGCACCCCAATATCTTGTAAGATAGCTCGCATAACACCTGGAGGGGGGGTCAGAACAGTCCTTTGGCGGATGCAAAGATCTCAAATTATCCTTGGCTGAGTTTGAAAATAAATCTTATTGACGAAGACCCTCCGTAATACTAGTCGGTGTCGAAAAAACGACATTGCCCGGGAAACCAAAGATCCTATTATTCCTCGATGTCCACATCCCCTAAAGAGTTGCTATGAAAAAGGTAGTCTTATGGGCATTGTAATCATCCTGGCTAAGAAAAAGCTCGATATATATAGTATCGAACACAATCATGAAAAGATTGGTCTGCATAGCTTGTGAGTGGATTTGTAGAATCCCACCCCTCCACACTTCCTGAGGAGATATACAGAATCTGAACAAGTTCTGTAAATCCTCCTCCTGTGATCCATATAGATCACAATGTACATTAATGTCCAACCCCATTCTTCCAAGATTGCTACACGTTGCAATGATCCATTTCCACATAAACATCTTTTGCTTTGGCAGAGACAAAGCTAGGGAGTTACAGGTAAATTAAGTTGAGCATCAACATTTCCCCTAAAAAAAAGAAAATTATTTGCATGTAAGTATATATTTGGGTTTCAATAATTTTGCATGTTACATGTTGGCTAATCTTAAGTTTAAGGTGATTTTTAAATATTATACAAGTACTTTGTATTAAGAAAAAAGAATACAGAGTATTAGAAATTCCTCTTTACGAGGTTTATTCCTAATGCGAAAGTTTATTGAGAATAAAGATGTACTTTGGATAGAGATTTAAAGAGGGATACTACTGAAGTAACCTCTTAAACCCGCAAAATACAAGTTGATCAATTGATCAACTTGTTTCGTCAATCAACAAGGTAAAACAGTCTTTTCCATCATTAAACCTTGGGCATTTGGGTAATAGCATTTATGTTGACTCAACAGCTTTGCCACACTCACACATCTACGTGTATATGCTTGAGTAATGACGTTTCCAAGGTTGATCTATCGCACCGTCACGTCAATTTTGGTTGTTATCTCCTCAGCTACCCCATATCTCATCAATGCACCTACTCCCCTTTTAAGCATTCAATTTTTTTGTTTTTTAAATTCATGTATTGATATTACGCAAATTGTGACCTCAAATTGGGCGTATTACTTTGTTTTAGCACTATGACCTCAAATTAAGATTTGGTTTTGCTATGTTTTATTTAAACCAATTGTATAATAATGATATAAACAAATTACACAGTACCCCAATATAATATTGCTTAAGTAATTAAAAAATTACGAACTGTTGGGTGGTCGGGGCGCCACAGCTATAGTGGCGGCGTCCCGACCAGACGCCACCCAGCAGTTCGTAATTTTTTTTTTTATTAAAGATTTTTTTTTTATTATTAAAGATTTTTTTTTTTTTTTGGTTTTTGAACTTTAATACTAATTTGAAATTAAATATGTGTTAATAATTTCAAAAAAAAATCAATGACATAAGAACTTGACGGTGACACTCGGCTACATCACTAACGGACTCAGCTACAGCACACTCTAATGTACGTTAAATCAATTGCACTCCTACTCAGCACCTGACTAACTGCCATCATAGCCCCCCCTTATGTGGATGTTTGTTGTTCACTTTATTTACAAAAGAGTCATTTTGATTGACAAGTTAAATTGATCAACAAGATCAATGGTGCCGCGCTCTCTTAAACCTGCACCTTTGTTTTAGTTCTAATTTTTTTATTTTCAGTTATAAGAACTACTTGAAATTTTGAATATATTGGTGATACACTGATGTCAATGGGAAATATTTTGTTGCAGGTGTGCTTTTTCACAGTTTTTAATGAATTGCGTTGACAAACTCAAATAAAAGGTAGCATTAATTCTATCATATCTGAAGCTTACTGGTTTCGATTTTACATTTTTCCTTCATTTTTAAATCTCTATTTTTATATATATGCTACTATTTAGTTTTTATCGTGAATTAGAATTTCACTACAAAATTAAATAATTATAGAGGAATATAGTTATTAGAGTATGATTGATTAAAAATTGTTTGGGTTCAATTAGAGTCACTATCAATCTCTTTTTCCTTTGTCATTAGAACACACGTTCTTATTTTGTTTTTAATACTCCCTCTACACACTTTGACTACAGTTTTTTTGTACTAAATACAAAAACATGGCAAATTATAGTTAAATATTGGTTCTCAATATTAGCATCAATTGACTTTTTACAATATTCTTATCTCAACTTTGACCATATTACATTTTTACCGTAAATGTATATAAATAAATTTTAGTACTTTAATTGTTGCTAAGTTAATCTCGATATATATTTCTAAAATTTAATTATTTTAAATATTTTTTTAATAAAAGATGATTAAAAATATTAGTGAAAATAATGCATTAACAAACGTGTATAGTCAATTGATGAAAATATTAATAAACAGAAAAGTACGTATTAATATAAAGTTATCTAATATTAATTTATTTTTATATAATTTTTAGTAATATTTATTTAGGGTTAAAATAATGTATTGAAAAGTATGTTACATTTGACAGTGATAAATCAAATGTATTATTGCAACACTTTGACTTTCATGATGATAATAACAAATATAATATATAAATTCGTAATTTATTTTAAAATAAAAATATAAAATGATATTCTAGGTATAACAAATAAAATGACAAATTTTATCACATACATATAAGAAAAATATTTGTTTTAAAAAAAATACAAACAAACCGTGCATCGCACGGGCTTCATCTAGTGTTAAACAATATTGAGTACAATTAATTGCTGCTTCATAGTCCATAATCCTATTCAACAATAATTATATCTTTTTGACATTTTTACACTACTATCAATTAGTAAAATACGAGAGTGAGGGATAGCTCAGTTGGTAAGAGCTTTCCTCCCGATTCCAGGTGATCCTGGGATCGATTCTCATCCCCGCCCTAAAAGGCTCATATGAATAAAAAAAAATTTAGTAAAATACATAAATAAATAAATAAATATAAAAAATAACTCTTTGACCATACAAGCTTACCACTCCCGACGATATATTTTTTTTTTTAATTTACTCACTTTCTTTTTTTAAAAGTGCATCTTTAATTTACACACGTATAAATTATTACTCTATTATTTTTAAAAAGGAGACCCACCTCTTTTACTCTTAGAAATTATACAAATTACTTTTAATTTACTTTTTTCTCTTTCTTAAAAATAATTTCTTAACTTCCATAAAGAGGTAATTAATTAAAGTAAAATAATTTCTTGATTTCCGTAAAAAGCATTAGAAGTAATTTGTTAAGATAAATGTAATAGAATTAGAAGTACTTTAGTTTATGATATTTGCTAAATTTATATTTTGAAAAATATAATTCCAATAACATTTTTTATATCAATTTTTTAATGTTAGATATTTAGATAGGGTCAAAGTTAATAACAACCATACAAAAGTCAAAGTTAATGATTTGAGACATTACTTATTAGTACTCTGTATTAGATTTGTTCAAATAGTACATCGTATCATCATATTACAACCAATAATTCAATTAATGCTAACAAATATTTTGCGTTTGTTGGCATTAATGAAAATATTTTGGTAGCATAATAATACCAATTAAGCACAATTTAATACCAAAGAACAATATTAGAGTCATTTATAACTAATAATATTATTAGAGTTGACTCTTATCAAATAACATTATTAAAGTCATTTATGATTAATAATATTATTAGAGTTGACTCTTATCCAATAACATTATAAGAGTCATTTATTACTAATAATATTATTAGTGTTGCCTCTTATCTAAATAAGAGCCATTAAGACTTTAATAATATTATTAGACTTGACTTTTATCTAGTAACATTATCATTAATGACTCTAATAACGTTATTAGAGTCATTAATGACATAGCGACAAACAATTTCTCCAAACACAAGACATCAATAGATTTTATGTGATGATTTGGTGCTTATGTGGTTATGCAATGATGTAGATAAAGAGCAGAAGAATGATAGGCGATTTGTGGATTATGCTTGGTTGGAAATCTAACTGTGGAAAAAATAGTTCTAAGGACGAAGGAGGCATCAATGAAAATGGGGCACCTGCCAAAGTTACACCATTTGCCAAAGCCGGATTCTTCAATAAAATGCTATTTTGTTGGTTAAACCCTTTGATGAAATCAGTTATGAAAAAGACTCTCGAGGAAGAAGACATACCCAAACTACGGGACAAAGACAAAGCAGGACATTGTTACTCACAGTTTCTTGATCAATTGAGTAAACAAAAACATGGTGATGCCCTATCAGAACCTTCAATATTGTGGACAATAGTTGAATGCCACTGGAGGGAGATCATGGTGTCTTCGCTTTCCTGAAGACACTTTCATTGTCAGCTGGACCTCTATTACTAAATTACTTCATTAAGATTGGTCAGGGTAAAGAAGCTTTCAAATATGAAAAGTATGTTATAACAGTTTCACTTTGCCTATTGAAGATCTTGGAATCTTTATCACAGAGGCAATGGTTCTTCCGGACCAGATTGATTGGTCTTAAAGTGAGGTCCATGCTTACTGCAGCAATCTATAGGAAGCATTTACGACTCTTAAATGTAGCTAAGAGAAAGTACTCTTGTGGTGAGATAATAAATCACGTAACTGTGGATGCTTATAGGATTGGGGAGTTCCTCATTTGGTTTCATCAGACTTGGACTACAAGCCTCCAGCTTTGTCTTGCATTAATTATATTGATCCATCCAATCAAACTCGCAACTATGGAATCATTAGTAGTGATTGTATTAACTGTGATTTGTAAAGCACCTACAACAAAGTTACAACATAAGTTCCAAAGCAAGTTGATGGCCGCTCAAGATGGGAGGTTGAAGGCGTGCTCAGAGGCTCTTATGAGCATGAAGGTTCTAAAGTTATATGTTTGGGAGACCCACTTAAGAACGCAGTTGAGAAATTAAGGAAAGACGAGTCCATACACTTAGCAGCTGTGCAATTGCAAAAGTCATATAATATTTTTCTCTTTTGGATGTCTTCTGTTTTGGTCTCTGTTGCTACATTTTGGGCATGTTATTTACTTCGAATCCCTTTGCATGCCAATAATGTTTTCACATTTCTTGCAACATTACGTCTAATGCAAGATCCAATCAGAGCTATCCCTGATATTATTGCTGTCATAATCGATGCAAGAGTTGCATTCGCAAGAACTGTGAAGTTTTTTGTAGCACCAGAGCTCCAAACTAAAAATGTCAGGAAAATGAGCAATATGACTTGCATAAATCATGCCATTTTGATAAGAACAGCAAATCTATCATGGGAAATGGATTCCTCAAAGCCAACACTGAGAAACATAGATCTAGATATTCATCCTGAGCTATATGTGGAGAAGTTGGCTTGGGAAAATCCACATTATTAGCAGCAATTCTCGGTGAAGTATCATGCATGGATGGAACAGTAAGCTTCTTCTACAACTTTCATACTTATCGAGAAATTTGCATCATTTTTTTTTGTGGCATGTAGACCTAAAGACAATGGATGGATGGGTCATCTAACTAGAACTATACTCTGTGGTATATACTAGTTATATAATTGTTTGTTCTTAAAACTATATTTCTCTTATAGGTGGAGGTTTCTGGGAGTATTTCTTATGTTTCTCAGATAGCTTGGATTCAAACAGGGACAATACGCGAAAATATTTTGTTTACCTCTGCCATGGATGACCTCAGGTACAGAGAAACTCTTCATAGGTGTTCACTAGTGAAGGACCTTGAGCTTTTTCCTTGTGGTGATATGACTGAAACAGGGGAAAAAGGAGTTAATCTAAGCGGTGGGCAGAAGCAGCGGATTCAACTTGCTCGGGTATTATACCAAAATGCTGACATTTACCTTCTAAACGATCCATTTAGTGTTGTTGATGCACATACTGCAACTAGCCTCTTTAATGTATATTTTTCACACCTTAGTCATGGTTCACTTTATATATTCAACTTAATTAAAAGATGACTCTTTATGTTGTGGCAGGAATATGTTATGGAAGCTCTTTCCGAAAAGATTGTCTTGCTTGTGACTCACCAAGTTGATTTTCTTCCTGCATTTCATTGTTGTTTGGTGAGTGTACCTTCATTTAACCGAGGCTTATGAATATATTATTCTTCATATGAATGTTGCAAGAATGCAAGATCAATTAAAATTATTAGAGATTTGCCACTTCAATCATAATTAATTGCATATGCTAACCATCCCATATACTTCTGAGCTACTATACTTACTCTGCATCCTTGAAGGAAGACGAGTAAAAGCAAAACCATGATTTACATTAAACCTTAATCCAAATATTCATTAACAGGACAACACAAGGCATTTGGTTCATAACCAAACCAGCTTACTGCGTTAATGAATATTTGGATTGGTTTTCTGTGAGGGTCATAATTTTAAGATTTCTTTGCTACATTATATTTGATAAGATTTCTGTGAGCTTAATATTACCAAACTCATTAATGAAAACACAACTCAATGTATCACATAATATTATTTGATAAAATTATTTAATATTATGATACTATAAAGAATATTGTATTATTTGATATTAATGTTTATTGTATCAAATAATATCCTTAAACCTTACCTTAAATTATTGTATTATTAAGGATTATTAATCTTACCTTAAATTTACATTAAACCTTAATATTATTTGATATTATTAGATAATATTGAATAATTGATACATTAAGCTTAATATATCAAATAATATTAAGCTTAATATATCAACTAATATTAATTGTACTAAGGTTTATTATATCAAATAATATCATTAAACCTTAATATTATTTGATCTTATTGTATTAAATAGTTCCTTTAAGGATGAGTATCAAATAATATTATCAAACAATATTAAATAGTTTGATAAGATTAATATCAAATACATTGTATTTGTTAAAACAGTGATAGCCAAATCTTATCAAATACAATGTAGCAAGGAAATATCTAGAATATACTCACAAAAAACCCTATGCCTTAGTAAAGGTCATAATATCATGGATACTGAAATGACTCAACGCTTAACAATTAAAATAAAGCTCTACTAACACTTAGTCCCAAACTACCCCTAGGAGAACATTAAGTACCACTTGATTAATAATGAAATTACAAGGCAATTAGCTAGAACATACTTTTGTGTTAAGAGGTAAGCAATTAAAGGAGTTAATGAAGAAGAATAATTTAGGGTGTTTCTAATTAACACTAACTACCTCTTAATTGTCGTTAACATTTTCTCCCACACTCGTGAGCACACACGCACATACATTTGATTGCTACATTGTATTTGATAAGATTTGGCTGTCACATTTATTTTTTTTTATTATCATTATTATCCTTACAATCATCAACGAAAGGAAATCTTCTTTTTGCAGCTAATGGAAGATGGAGAAGTCCTCCGGTCAGGCTCTTACCATGACTTATTAGCTTCAAATTAGAAGTTTTCAATTCTTGTAAATGCACACAAAGAAACTGTCAGTTTTAAGACACGAGGTGAAGCTAGCACAGCTAAACAACAAAACTATTCTACTACAAAAGTTCAGATAAGCAATGTCAATATTGAAAATCGAGCAAACAGGGATCAATTGATTAAACGAGAAGAGAGAGAAGTAGGAGACATTGGGTTAAAGCCATATTTTCATATACCTAAAGCAGAATAAAGGATACTGGTACATATTTATTGTTTTTTTTTTTTTGCTTATGTAGCCTATCTGGTGGGCCTGAAATTTCAGTACACTTGGATGGCCAAAGGCATTGATAATCCTCAACTCAGTAAAGTAAAGCTAATTTTGGTATACCTCATCATTGTAGTCTCCTCGACAGTCTGTTTAGTCAAAAGATCTCTAGCAATGGTTAGATTAGGACTGGACTCATCAAGATTGTTATTTTCTAAATTATTGAAGTCCCTATTTCGTGCTCATATGTCATTCTATAACTTTACACCTCTTGGAAGGATATTAAGTCGGGTAAGTATAAAGCTGTCATATTTGTCACATGCTCACAACTATAATTCACACCAGAGGACTAAACTAATTTACATAACTTTTTCTTATTACTACTTTTAACTCTCCAGATCTCTTCTAATTTTAGCATAGTCGATCTTGATCTCCCCTTTAACTTCCAAGCAGCCCTAGGAGCTACTACAACACTAGTTTTGGAGTGTTAGTTGCCATGATCTGGCAGGTTATATTTGTGACCATACCAGTTATTTACATGATGACACGAATACAAGTAAGTTTTTAAAGGATCTTGCATTAAGTATGTAACCTCCCCCCACTAATCTTCTACATCATAACGAAACTCTCATGTGCATCCCTATGGGTTCAACAATTTCTCATTCATTACTTTGCCATGGAGAGGATAGGATCATTAGTATTTATCCCCAAATTGCCAATAAATATCCAAGGAAACTGTAGTATAGAGGAAGTATATCTACCAATGAATTAACAAATCGCTAATTCCCTGTTACTCACTGTGAGTAACAAACTTGTTACTCACAGTGGCAATTCGGAAATTAAGTGGAAGTTTTCCACTTCCTGACTTGCTGAGCTGGAATCGTCTATGTGTCAAGCTGCTGAGTTGGATTTGTCTATGCCATCCTTCCGTCAATCTGTTGGAGTGATGGCGTTAACTCCTTCCTGATTTGGCGGGAAAATATTAGCTATGTTCTTCACACATCGCCGAACTGTACAAGCCCAGTTGATAAAACACGCAGCTTGTTCGGAGAATAAGATCTGTTCTTCGCACATCGCCGAATTGTACAAGCCCAGTTGAAAAAAACACAGACATCTTCGAATTGCGAGGTATTTTTCTGATCTATTTTATCGTCGCTTGTTGCAGTCTTCAGTTTTGTTCTGTAGTTGTCATGCGCCCACAATTCATGAAATTGAATTCATAAATTCGACCGAAGTCGGAATAATTTTGAAAGCAATTGGATTTTAAGGACCTTTTTGTCTGTTAAAATGGGGTTGAGGTTGCTGGAAATGGCCGGTGAATTTAGTTTAAAATGCAATTTCTTACTTTTTGAGAACAACGTGTTGTCTTCGTATGTTTTTATTAAAAATTCCCTGTGTTGATTTGTTAGTTTATGTGAAGATTGGTTGTGTTGGTTGTTCAACTGGTTGGTTAATTTGTGTCGGTTGGTTGTATTTTTGTGATGGGTTGAATGTGTGCCGTGAAAACGTGTTTGGTTGATTTGTGTTGAATTTAATATTATAATTATGTTGGCGTTCGGGATTAATTTGTATCGTAGTAATTATGTTGGTGTTCGTTATTTGAAGGGTGAATTGTTGTTGTTGGAGAAGATCTTGCTATTATGGAAATTGAAACAGAAAGCGTTATAAGGTTTAGTGAGGTTGGTGTTGGTGATTGTGGCAGTGGAGTTAAGTTTCGGAGTAAAGTCCGTATGGAGGAGGATATAGAAGACGTAGATGATGCAGGTAGTTGTGCACTTGACATGGATGTTAGGTATTTATCCCCACCGAAAACAATTCATACAACTCACACTGTGGTTGGTAGCAACGAAATAGTTGTAGTTGTTGAGGAGCCTAAGGAATGGATGGTTTTCCAGTGTTGGCAACAGGTTGAAGCCTACTATAAGGACTATGCTGAGCAGATGGGGTTTGGAGTGACAAGGGCTCAAGGTGTAACTTTTAAGACGGGGGACCCAAAAAAAATCAAAGTCACGTGGAAGTGTGAGTGTTGGGGAAAACCCGACATGAGGGCTAGGAGGGAAGCGAAGAAGAGGGCAAAGGCAATGAGTAATGGAGGTTCAGGTGGTTTAGTTGATGGGGTGGTATGTGAGGATGAATTAAGTGGTATGAAGAGGACTTCGAAAAAGTGCGAATGTCAGGCCCGTGTTTATGCTAAAGTTAACGAAGATGGCTTGTGGGAGTTGAAGAGCGTGGAACTAAAGCATAATCACGCGATTGATCCGGCAAATTATAAGCTTGTTAAGGAGTACCGCATGAGGCAAATGAACTGCAAAGCGAAGAAGACGCTGACAGATTTGTACGAGCAAAGTGTACCAATTTCTCAAATACACGGTTTCATGGCGACCGAACGGAAGGGTAACATTGATCTGACGTTAAAAGATTTACAACATGAGGTGTACAAGGCTAGCCGGTTGAAGATGGTTGGAGGGGACTCGGTGGTAATGATGGAGTACTTTGACAAAATGCAAACCGGGAACCAAATTTTTTTCCATGCTCAACGTTTGGATAAAGAAGGGAGGCTTAAGGATGTGTTGTGGGTGGATGCAAGAAGTAGGGTAGCTTATGAGGACTTTGGTGATGCGGTTTGCTTCGACGCAACATACCTAACGAATGAGTACGAGCTCCCGTTTGCGAACTTTGTTGGTGTGAACCACCATGGGCAATCCTTGTTGTTGGGATGTGCTCTTGTTTCACATGAAGACTGCGATACGTTTGCGTGGATATTTCGACAGTGGTTAGCTTGCATGAACAATCAAGCTCCTAAAGCCATATTGACCTACCAAGCGGCAGCTATGCGGAGGCCCCTTGCTGAAGTCATGCCAAACACGGTACATCGTTGGTGCATATGGCATATCATGAGCAAGATCCATGAGAAACTTGGCAAGTGTGCACGGTATGTTGTGAAATTCCTCCTTCTGGCTTTACAATTTCCAAGGTCTTGATATTAGCTTCAAAGGCGTAATAATCTGATTCCCATAATAAAGACAAGCTAACCTGTTGTTGCTGGTCTGCTGTTATCATTTTTGTCTAGTTACCAGGAGTTTGTCAACCCCCTCAAAGAGCTGGTATATGAGAGCTTTGACCCCGAGGAGTTCCAAACCCGATGGGCAGAGTTTATTGCTGAGTATAAGTTGGAGGACAATGAATGGCTACAGAGCCTACACAAAGACAATCATATGTGGGTGCCTACGTACATGAAGGAGTTTTTTTGGGCCGGTATGAAGACCACACAAAGGGTGGAGAGCATCAATCGGTTTTTTTGACGGCTATGTGAACCGCAAAACAAAACTCCATGAGTTTCCTCAAAAGTATTGCATGGCCTTGGATCAACGAGTTCGAGATGAACTGAGTGCAGATGCGCGTTTCTCGAAGTACCTTAGGAGGTTGGTTACTGGATTCAAAGTCGAAAAAATATTCCAAAAGTTATACACGGACAACAAGTTTCAAGAAGTTCAAAAGGAGTGTACGAGAATGATGTATTGCAACGTCCGAGGAGAGAAGGTTTTGTCTGAAAAGCTTATTCAGTATTCGGTGGTCGATCATGTATGGATAGTACCTCCCGGTGCGAGTGAGGATGTCATTACAAATAGGTGAAGATCTTACAATGTTACTTTCTGTCCAATGACAAAGGAGGTGCAGTGTGACTGTAGGAAGTTTGAGACAAGTGGCATACTTTGCAAACACTGTATTAGGATTTTGGATGAAAACTTGGTTGAAGATCTACTAGAGAAGTACGTTGTAGACCGTTGGAGGAAGGACATACCCTGGAAGCACACTAGGGTGAAGGTGGCCTACCATGATCTAGGGGACACAGTTAATGTGAAAAGATTCAACAAAATGATGCAAAAACTCGAGACCTTGTGTGAAACCGCTGCTATGGTGGACGATCAAACGGTCCATATGGTAATTGAAACACTGTCGAAGCTTCAATCAGCTGTCAATGAGCGTAGGGACAAGAAGAGCAAGGAAATTGTTGCTATAGTCAGTACACTGACATCAGCCAGTGAAGGCAGAACGTTTTCCTCGGTTAGGAATCCTGCTCCTACTGCTACTGCCGTAGACTCCTGTCCAGCTTCCATGGACCTTGTTATCAAGGACCCTATAATTAAGAAAAGGAAAAGGGGCAGGCCTAAGGGTTCAAGGCACAAGACTTTAGCTGAAACCGGCTACAAGAAAACCAAAAAGAATAAGAAGCCTAGCCCGGTTAAGATTTATGCTTTCTTCAATACTTAAAGAATATGACTGCTCAGCCTGTTATTATTTTCTGACTGCTGTTATATCTCTATCTAAAACATACAGGAGCAAGTAGGAATGTTGTTGAGGAGGATGCAGCAAACTGTGTTCAGGAGGAGGATTGAGTAAATGGTGTTGAGGAGGAGGATGCAGGAAATGGTGTTGAGCAGGATGCAGGTGTCGAGGAGGAGGAAATGTTGTTGCAGGATCTTGTGTTTAGGAGGATGCAGGTAAAGGCCGGATTGACAGGAAATGGTGTTGTGCAGAATGTAGGTGTGTCGGAGGAGGAAATGGTGTTACAGGATCTGGTGTTTCGGAGGAGGTAAGAAAAGGCAGGAATGGCAGGAAATGTTGTGGAGCAGGATGCAGGTGTTGAGGAGGAAATGGTGTTGCAGGATCTGGTGTTTAGGAAGACAACAAAGGGAAAGGGGAAGGCAAATACGTCTTCTCGGAAGCTACATGTAAGTATGAATACTAAATTCATGTGATTTTACTTTAGTGATTATTTCACATTTAACCCATCACACCTCTCACAGGTGAAGCAGAAACGTCTTGATGAACTAATGGCCATATCGTGACAATTTGAGTTAGCTAAAGTAACTATCATTTACTTGAATATTTGTGTGGTTGGCGATTCCATATTAGTTGCGTTGTTAAATTAATATAGGATGATCAAGAAAATATAGCTTGAGCATATCTAGGCCGCTCCTTGTTTGTTTGAGCATATGAAAACAGATTACGGGGGCATATTCTTTCCAATGGTTTGTAAAACTGTTAAGCATTTGAAACATGTAATTAAACTCATCACATTTGTGTTTGAAATCATTTTCAAGGCGACAAATATATATACACACAAAGGTCCAAGGTCTTGTAATCCTTTTCAAGATATACAGACAACAGTTTAAGGTCTTAAGGTCAATTTCAAAAAACGATACTTTTTAAAAGACGATGCTTTGAGTATGTCTGATTTTCATGTGTTAACATGTAAAAATAACAGTAGTAAAAACAGAAGCAAAATAAGCATAACATAGTACGCCTCAAAATTGAGAATACTATCGAGTGTAGAGAACACAAACTGATCAAGTTCAAACAACACAAACCATATTCCTACAAAGACAATAGAATGTGAATGACAATGTTCAAATTGTTTGTCAGGCCCCACATCACAGTCGTCGCGCTGTTTTCCTAGTCCCTGGGTTGGCATCTCCCAGACAGTCTTTCAAGTCGTTCACTTCACACTGCACGTCGTCCAAGAACAGATTTGCCCGAGCAATAGGAATCTTCCGCTATAAGAACAGAACATAACAAAAACTTTAGCCAACCATTCCAGAGATCTTCACACAAAACACAGATATATACACCACCTACCACACTGAACCTCGTGGTGAATCTTCTGGCAAAGAACTTAATACACGCTAGCATAAGAACACCGCAGTATGAGCTGCATATTAGAGGACAACAATCAACATGAAAGCTGAAGATACGTTCTCCTGACCTTAAAGGTAGGCAGATAGTCATTGGCGCAATAAAAAAACTAGGGAACACAAGTTCTTACTTATCCTTTGGGTCTAAAATCTCAACAGTGCATTTGGTCCAAAACTGTAGGTGACCAACCTTCCATGCTGGGTTACAGAGTTGGAAAATGACGTCAAAGCCACTAAGCTGTAGTTTGACAAGCACATTACACATTACTAAATGGTCCCAATAAATACCATGTTTGTTTAGAATGAAAGTCATCATTAGTACCAGAAGATCAATCTCCCTGGCATGTGTGTCGAACGGCGCAGGGTACATGGAATCTATCAACCACAACTGTTGAGCCTTCATGTGTAAAGCTAAGCACCACCAGTGCGAATCTCCAGGGGAATCCCGAGGAACTTCGAGGACTGGGACAAAAATCTGTTTAAATGCCAATGTCAATGCCGTAAGCACAATTTTAGCGCATATGCATGGAAAACATATTTAAACCTGCGCTATATTATTGGACTATGTGAGTAAGTTGATGACCGCTCGAATATCCGACAGGTTAGAGCTGATGAGAGATTTGGCATACTTCCTACAAATATTCTCTTCTTTGCCTTCGTTCAACAACAGTCGATTCTACGATCCAGACAATAAAAACAAGAAGCATGATAATCATCGAATGTGAACGTAAATATGTCACCCCAATGGTGAAATGAACCCCGAACCACTTACCGAAAAGCTTGGGTCAAGCAAAAAACGCTTGCTTCTGCTCGTAAAATCTTTGGTGGCCCATTGCTTGGTGTATAGCACACTGGCCATTCTAACGTAGTCAGTGGAACCCAAGATTTATTGTGCACCACTTCATAGCAATCCCTCTGGCTAGCTTCAATGTGATCACACTTTATCATCACCATACCACGGCTATGTGGTGAACCATCATCATAACACCAAGTATACACATAAAAATATTAGAATTTACAATTAATACAAAAACTTTGCAAAAGGCATGCACAATAAACAGACTTTTCACACTCAAATACACTTTTTTGAATTACTTAAGTGGATCCTTCAGGTCCTTCCACTGCTTAACAAACTGTAGCAGACGTGTCTCCAACGCTGTATGGCGACGAGTGTTTGACACATTGGTGAACATGGCTGACAAGGCTGCCTCGGTAGGTTTCACCACCCTCCCATCAGCAGACTCATCTTCCTCATCAGATGAAGATGACCTTTCCAATTTGCACCGAGAATCAACCAAGACAGTCGTTCCCCTCGTCCCAAGTGAGCATACAACAGTTTCAGGTCCAGGCTCCACGTTCACATCTTCCTCTTCATGATTAGAATAACAGACATTTAACTCTGAGAGAAGACCGCTGTCAGCCCCAGTCACCTTGGATTCATCCCCTAACACGTTGGCCACAGCCCCAGCCCGTGCAACCAGTGCATCCACCGATAAATTTCGAACCAAACGGTCCAGGTCCTCGTCACCGGAAACAGCATGGGCGTGTTGGTCTTCCCTACCAACTACATTTGCACCTTATTCCAGTTGTGTCTTTGCCAACAAACAACTGGCCAAACCCTGTTCTTCATGCGCAACACCAGCCTTCTCCGTTCGCATATCCTTCTCGATTGCCTGCCCCCTACTCGCCCTCAAGGCATTAGCTACGTCAACACACTGCGACATCAGCTTATGCATTTTTTTCATAACGTCAGCTAATTTATGATCTATCAGAGCCACCACGGCGGGAGTTATTTTATCCAACACCTTCAAGAAAGCATGAGCACAAACTATTAACAGCTGCCATAGCACGTGTCACTTATTTTTATACATTATAGAGCTACGTATGAAAATATCGTTGACTTGGATTATACCTGCTACGTAATATTCTCTGCGTCTACCTCCCGCGTAGTCCGTTGCACCTCTATGATTTCCACCCTTTGCTTTTGACCCTCCCGAGGACTCAACGGATGCGGCTCCCCATACGCTACATCCAGCGACTGAAATTGAAGCAAACACAACATGTTCAGCAGGGATGTATTCCCATTAAAAGTAAGTCAAACTGATACTAACCCGCAATTTCCCGAAATCCCCAGATTGTTTTTTGTCATCGCCAACCGCCTCATTGATCTTTTCTTGGCACCATGCCTCCAGTCTTGGTCTCACACCCCACCTCATTGGTACGCGACTGAGGTGATCTAGATAAAAAATCTACAAAGAGGGAGACGGTAGAAAATTAGATAACATTACTAAAAAAATCCTTTGATGTAGTGGCAGTACCAACAATTTACTCACCAACAAAAAAAGGATACAACCCCCACAACCTGCTACATATCCATCATGAGCAAATTTCAAATGAAATAAAAATGCAAACGATCTTATTATCTACTGTGTTTATGCCATCTTGTTTACTGAATTCATGTTTTGATTTCTAAATATTGTCACAGATGTTGAAGCAACAATAACATGCACACAATGTAAGAGTAATTGAAGCAATGAAATTGCTGATAACAGAAAAACCATACCATAACATAAGTTGGTGTAAAAAACTAGTTCACCAATTGTTTTACAAAATAGAACTACCATAACATAAGTTGGTTTAAAAAACAAGTACACCAATTGTTTATCAAAATAGAACTACCATAACAGAAGTTGGTGTAAAAGACAAGTAAACCAATTGTTTATCAAAAGATTAGTTGTCAGAGCATATAGGTATTAACATTAGCAGTTTGATTAACTCAGTGAGGCTGTTGGGTTCCATGTTGGGGTGCAGACAATGAGATGGACTGTCTGTGAAGCTTGGGATGAGGTAGTTCCTGGTGCTTGGCCTGCTACTGGTTGCCCTGTTGCTGCAACTTTCTTTGGTCTTCCAGGCTGCTTGTTTGGCTTATCAATAGGTGGGCTTGGACATTTATTCGCCCCAACTCCCAAGCGATTTTGAACATCTTTTATTTCTTCCTTTACAGTCTGTCCAAAAGCTACTAGAAGATCACCCGATTACACTTAATGAAATCAGTTTCCAATAACAAAACACTTCATAAACTACTATGAGATTTATGAACTTAATTAATTATAGTTCTACACGAATTGTGGCTGCGCAAAAACACTATAATACAAAACACAATATATTAGGCAGCACAAAATATAATAAGGGTTTGACTCCCATCATCAAATACAAATGCTAAAACATCTTCATCAGGATGGAGTCTTCAATCTCCTGGATGAAGTCAAAAACAACCTCGAAAAACAAGACGTACACAAACATATCCAAATACCAAGAATAAAATATACTAATCACGAATTCATAAGCATAGTATAATTAAGCATAGAAACTATGGAGCATGAAGTTTTTTGATTCAAAATACAGAATGAAAACAGTAAGAATAATAACATGAACACAGTTTCAAAGCCTTGGAAATATGAACTATAGTCCTCGCTTCTTTCGCTAGTGACGAATATCATCCCTGGCCCGAGTCTAAAAACGTGTAAACGCATCAGCCATTGTCTTGTTTTTCATCATCTTAGCTTGCCTTTTCTGTTCCTCCTCTCTGTACTTCTTCACCACACCATATTCTTCAACAATGAGGATAGTAGGCTCGATCACCACTGGCCTTAGAATGGGGCGAAGCTTGACCTTCCTCTCACGGTTCATAATGACATTCGCAGCTTTCTCACGAGTATGCTCTGCCACATCATCGTGTAGAGGCAATATACTACCACAGGTAGTAAAGGTAAGGGCAGAAACGTGGTAAAGCTCATTGACCTTAGCGTTAACCATGGCTAACAGCTCATGGGTTTGGTCCAATTTGGTTTCAAGGTCTTATGGATGTCAGGGTGTCCCTACAAAGCTCGTCCAAGCCAAATTCAAGGTCTTCAAGACGCTTTGCGGGGACAGAAGAATCTACAATGCCTTTCCCTTTGGAAAGAGAAGGAGGCAGAGAGGCAAGATCTTCACTGGATAGCTCAGAGCGAAGCTTCCAAGTCTTATCCGGAAGGCAGAGAATGCCAAATTTTGTGAGGGAATCAAGGCCAATTTTAGCAGAAGGCATATATTCAATTTCCTCAACATCAAGAGGAATGTTAAAATAGTTGAAAACAAGAGGAAGCAAATTGGCATAGGGAAGAGGCGAAATACGAGAGGATTTGTCGCAATGGGCCATGTAATTAAGAATGATAAAGGGAAGGTCAAGAGCATAGCGATTGAAGAATAGAAACATAATTTCAAGGGCTTGATCAGTGATTAACTCTCGTGAGTGAGTTCGCGGAATTATGGAGCGTACAAGAATTGTAAAAATGAATTTTGGTTCCAACTTAAGCGAAGAGTGAGTAAGTTGGCGAGAGGAAGAGGAACGGTCAGGAAGAAAGAATTGTTCCTTAGCCCTAGAAACACATTCGGCTCTAGGTGGGTATGAGTCCCGGGATAAATCCTGAGGACATCCCAAAATTTGGGCTAACACAGAGTTACATAGAGAAATATCACGGCCCTTAACCTGCGACTTTAACAAAACGTCTCCACGGTCTCGTTTCACAGTCATGTTGATATAGAAAAGATGAGTCAGGCGAGGATATGAAAAATCAACTACATTGGTAATGTTGTACAGATTAGAAGAAAGAAAACGAGACAAGCATTCTAAATCAGAGGAATTAACGAAATCGACATCAATTAATTCGGAGTAGCAGAATTTTAGAGAATGGAAACCATCTTTCCATTTTCCATGGGTGGTGTTATTAATAAACCACAAAGACGGAATAGATGAATTTACCTCTTGCGACATCGTAGCAGCCGCCGTAGAAGGAGGTGGAGAAAAGGATTTTGAGGAGTCTGATTGCGAGGGTTCCGAATACGGAACGTTACCCGTAGCCTTCTTTAGTGATTTAGAAGACAAGGGTTTGGAAGCTATGGACTTTCGTTTGGGTGCCATGGTTGAGGAACGACAAAGCCTTGAGATGGAGATTAAAGTAAAATGTGAGATGAAGTAACAAGAGAGAAAGAGAGAGGGTCAAATCCCTATAAGGTTGAGGAGGAGTGTGAAGTTGGAAGGGTGGAGTGAAAAGGGCTGATTTGACATTTCAATGGGAGTACTAATGACAAGAAATGCATGAATTGCAGTTAAGAGGGAAAATCGGGAATCTATGAGGAGGTAAATGTGGCAAATATATTATCAAAAGATATTTTCCAAAGCTTTGACTAGTTATAAATATTTCAGATAATGGTGAATAGTTCAGAACTTTAATATTGTGGTGTTTTCCAAAATTGTTCACAACGCTAAGACTGTGACATGAGGGTCAAGGTCTTGAGAAGTTCTTGCGGTTTACTAGGGGTTCAAAAGCATCGTCCAATTTTCAACAGAGATATTCAACCTATTTGTAGATATTCCCCCTCAGCAAAGCAAACTATTTAGGTAAACTACCGATAAAGCCAATGAAAAAATACACCATTGAGGTGTATTATTATTTTGAAAATGCAAACCTAAAACGTTGAAGAGTGTCAAATATATATTGACCGTGAAGTGTACCAATAATAATGTTTTATTAAAACAGTCCAAATATAAAATTAGCTAAATTTATACAACCTCATCTTTTTGCATAGGCTCAATACTAGCAAGTCTTTCACCCAAAGCCGGAGAAAATACCTAACGTAAAATGTTCTATTACCGGCATAATAAACAAACATTATCTCACCATCAACCAAGTAATTTTCATTGACAAAACTTTCCCACCCAATATCAAGACACATATTAGTTTTGGTATCTTCAATAACCTTCACAAGCTGCATAGGCCATATACGACTATTAGGGCCTCGAAGAACTTCCATAGGACTACAAACTTCAGCCAATAAGGAAGTCCATTCCTCTGGAAGTACCTACAATTAATATGATGAAAGTTATTTACATACAGGATTAAAAAAAATTAATCATACATAATATATAAAACCAAACAATAACCTACCAATGTATGTCTACATCCATCTGCAAACACAACAACATGACATGGCATGTTACTGTACATCTCTACGTTTATGAAATGATGATTGATATGTTATGGTTAGGAAGAATCTGTATATATATACAATCAAAGCCCGATAACAATAACCATGTACTATGTAGTCGAAGTGTTTTAATTATGTGTACACATGTTTGACCTAATTTCAAAGGAAAAGTATGAATAGAATTGAAGTTTCATAGTACTTATCAATCTATTTTGACTAAAACAGTTGAATTCTAAATTAATCTCCAATACAGTCTGAATTAAATAAATCTATTTTATGTTAAATGACAATTGACAACAATGCTTGACTAAATGTAATATTCAATATCAGTTATAATTTATAGTCAAGTCTTTTATTCAATATAACTTATCTTACCAATAATCGAAATCATAACTTTAAACCTATATTGAAAATTAAAATAAGGTATGAACTCCCTAAAAAAGAAGAGGTCCAAAATCAACCTAAAAACTTTAAACTGAATATCTGATGAAGATTGGAACAGAAAATTGGGAGTAAATAAAAAAAAGGAACAGAACATTTCATGAGTATTGGAACCGTGAATTGGCAGTAAACAGTTATGTAAAATGAATTTTGGAAATAATTTTCCGATTAAGATGGTATTTATCAACCATGTTTCCTGCGTCCCTATTGCCACATACATGCATATATACGCATTCTCTATTGCCAAATCAGAATATAGGTTTCAATTAAGACAATTTCAGTTTGGTTTAAATTATTATTAACTTATATATTACGTTCGAATAACAACGATTACATATTAGCTTATATATTACGTAGAATATGTAACAAAAATAAATATCGACTTCTAATTAACTTTGTACATTTTATTATCCAACTGAAAATAGTTTATAGTGCCATCTATTTATAAACCTCATAAACGCAAATTTATAACCCCGAATATATATACAAGGTGAATTCTAGAATTCTTGTAAGCTCCATCGAAGATTAATATTCCGTCACAATTGCATTGCACTACCAACATTGCAGACACGATTTACGAATGGGTGTAAGAGATATTTGAAACTATGACTGTGGTAAAAGCTTAAAAGAACGTCCATGGTAATGGCGATAATTTTTTTGACAATAGCAATGCAATGACAACTTGCATCTTGTTGACAATGACTTCATTTATAGTGAATCAGATATTGTTGACAATGACAATACAAACACACATTGTCGGAAATATAGAAAAAGAAGTCCTTCGTCTGGCAAAACAATTTCCGCTAATGATAATCATGGTACTTCAGTGAGTATAGTACCGTCATTAAATTACCGTCATTAAATTAAAGTCGGTTTAAGTAGTAAAAGAGGGTGACGGTTGTGAAGTGAAAAGGATTGATTTGACAATTCAATGGGTTGAGTAAATGAGTAATAATTAGAAATGCATGCATAGCACTAAAGAGGAAAACCGGGAAACGAGGAAGGATTAAGGTTTAGTTTTACACTATTATCAATTCTAATCAGACTCTTTTTTTTAAAAAAAATAAACCCTTGTCTTTTCAGTTCTCTGTTTTCTCTGTCTTTTTTTCTAAAGCACCTTCTAGTTAATCCAAAATGAAATCGTAAATTTAAAGCTACATTGAAAATGAGAATTTGGTATGAACTCCGTAAAAAACAGGAGCGCAAAAAGCAACTAAAAAACTTAGAACAGAATATTTGATGAATATTGGAACAGATAATTGGCAGTAAATAAAAAATAGGAACAAAATATTTAATGAACGTGTATGTCTAACTCCTACCTCCATCTCCAAACACAACAGTATGACATTGGAGGTAACTGTACATCTCTTCGATTTAGAAATTATGATTAGTATGTTAGTATCCGTATTTATATACAATCAAATACCAATAACAATGAACTGTGTTGTCAAAGTATTTTAATTATGTGTACACATGTTTGACCTAATTTAGACTGAATACAGTTAAAGTTAAATAATATTCCTCAATCTATTTTGACTTAGACGATTGAATCCTATATTAATACTCAATAAATTCTGAATTAAATAATTCTATTTTATTTATTTATTTGTCTGACAACAACGCTTGAGTGATTGTAATAGTCAAAATGAATTACAATTAATCGCCAAGTTTTATTTTCAATGAAACATGCTCCTCATACAAAGTTTGGATTCCAAATATGAAAATGGCACAAGAAAAATGATATCCTAAAATTAAATGGATAATAAGTGACAGGTGAATTAGGTGATGTCAACGTCCTCCGACGACGCAGGCATTCGTACCACCCTCAAGAGGTATAAACCATTTTTTTCAGTGATTCGTTGTATGACAATATTTGTACCACCAAGAGGTGGTTGGTACCAAAGTTGTCTTAGTGGTACCCTTGATCACATGTCGCGGTGCACTTGAAACTTGACACGTTTAACCACCTACGTCGAGTGAAACACAGAATTCCAGGACTTTGACATATAGTCACCAAAGAGAACTCTACTATTGCACCGGCTCATTGCCGTTGAATAGTTTCCAACTGTGCTCTATGGTCATATATACGAACGTTCTGATTTTCAAATCACTAATATTCTAGAGTACTGTCACTTAGTTATCAGTACCTTGACTAGTAACTACTCATAATTAGTTATTAGTAACTTGACTACTAATTAGTTATTAGTCACTTTCCTACTAATTAGTTATTGGTAACTTGACTAGTAACTAGTTATTAGTAACTTGACTACTAATTAGTTATTAGTCACTTTCCTACTAATTATTTATTGGTAACTTGACTAGTAACTAGTTATTAGTCACTTGACTACTAAGTAGTTATTAGTCACTTGCCTACTAATTAGTTTTTAGTAACTTGACCGGTAACTAGTTATTAGTCAACGCCCCCCTACGACGCAGGTTTTTGTACCACCCAAAAGACGTATAATACATTTCTATTTCATGCGGTTCATTGGTTTTACACCACCACGACTTTAGGATAAGAGGTACCTTTGATCACATGAGACATGACATTGTATAACAGGTTTTGTACCTGAATTTAGTGCTACCAAAGTTGTCATAGTGGTACCCTTGATCACATGACCCGATGTACTTGAAACATGACACGTTTGAATGGTAAAATAATTTAACAACCTACGTCGAGTCACATACATGATTCCGGGAATGCGATATGTAGTCACTAAAGACAACTCTGTTATTGATACATGTAGCTGTTGCGGGACAGATTGGCATTGAACCCGCTACCAAAGTTGTCATAGTGGTACCCTTGATCACATGACCCGGTGTACTTGAAACATGACACGTTTAATTGGTAAAATGGTTTAACAACCTACGACAAGTCAAGGACATGACCCCCGGACTGCGATATATAGTCGCTAAAGAGAACTCTACTATTGATACATGTAGCTGTTGTTGGATAAATTGGCATTATAACCGCTTACTACCACTCAATGGTTTCCAACTGTGCTATACGGTCATCGTAAATATCCGAACGTTCTGATTTGTAACTCACTAATATTCTAGTGTACTGTGACTTAGCTATTAGTAACTTGACTAGTAATTAGTTGTTACTATCTTCACTACTAATTAGTTATTAGTTACATGACTAGTTGTTACTTATTAGTCAGTTGACTACTAATTAGTTATTCGTATCATGACTAGTAAGTGACAGGTGAACTATGTTAGGGGTAATTATTCAACTAACATGATGATGGAAAGTAAGCAACACTACAGGCCAAAATATTACTCAAAAGAATGAGTATGACTGGTGCACTTATGTATTTAAGTGGATGTTTGCATCAGCGAGGAGTTTCCAAAGGACAGATATTGTTGACAATGACAATACAAAGACACATTGTCGGAAATATAGAAAAAGAAGTCCTTCATCTGCCAAAACAATTTCCTCTGCCATAATATTTCCTCTGACAATGATAATCATGGCACTTCAGTGAGTAGAGTACCGTCATTAAATTACCGACGTGTGTAACATACTTATTCTCGTTAAATTGATTAAATAAACAAGTGATCAAGTTTCATCAAATTAATTACATCTTAATCACATCTTATTTTATGCAATTGCCTACGTACGGTGCCGGGGCTAAATTAGTTGTATATTTATGGGGCCTTATTCAGCTATTTACCAAAACTCCTTTTAATCAACTCGAAATTTTGTACCACCCTGCCGGTAGTGGTATCATAGTTGTCTTAGTGTGTCATTGTGTGAAAACCTTACCACGCTTACTTCAGTGGTTCCAAACATACAACTAATGTACCACCCTGTTTAATTCCGTAGGTTCGTATCTAAAGTGGGAAAAAATTCTCCGAAAAACATTTCCAAAGTACAAACACCAGAATACATTTTTTACCCACTAAGGCAAGTAATCAAGTATGATAAACAAATAGTTCACTCCCTCCCCCCTCCACTTATTTCTTAAGCGTAGACAAAATTGAAAGGGTAACACCATGTTTCGAGAGTGGTACAAAATGGGGCCATTTTATACCACCGTAACACAGTGGTACATTTAAAATCCCCCTGAATGTATAGGTAAACATAAAGTTGTTAGGTAAACATAATGTTTTAGGTAAATCACCCAGATGTATAGGTAAACTTAAGGTTTTAGGTAATCATAATGGTATAGGACAAATATGGAGATTAATTGTAAAAGCTTATTTTAGCTAATCATAATGTTTTGGTAGAAACCAATTGTGATTTGTAAAGTAATGCACGTAGTTTACTACTAATAATAATCCGGTCCTATGAGGTCACACATACGAGTAGAGTATATGTGAGGAGTTGCAATGTTTATTGTAAATATGAAGTCACATATGAGAAATTATACAGTGAAGAGGGAGAAAGAAAGGAGAAAGTCGGTTTAAGTAGTAAAAGAAGGTGACGGTTGCATGTGAAGTGAAAAGGTTTGATTTGACAATTCAATGGGTTGAATAAAAAAGTAATAATTAGAAATGCACGCATAGCAGTAAAGAGGGAAACCGGGAAACGAGGAAGGATTACGGTTTTGTTTTACAGCATTTCCAGTTCGCATCAGACTCTTTTTTTTTAAATAAACCCTTGTCTTTTCAGTTCTCCGTTTTCTCTGTCTTTTTTTCTAAAGCACCTTAATTCTAGTTAATCCAAATTGTTAGACATCTTTTCCAATTATTCATCGAAGCCATGGAAAACAACAGGGAAGTTAGTGAGTTGGAAGCACAGGTTGAAGTGGTGTACACTGAATTGGCTGAAATTGGGGCGCAGTGGAAGGTCAAGAGAGAAGAATATGATACAGTTACAGAGGCATATACGGCAAAGGTACAAGAAATGAAGGTCTTGACGGCCCAGTTGCACCGGCTACGACACCAGCGCTTTACAGAGCTTGCCCGGGAAATTGACGAACTCCTTAGTAATCGTTCGGGAGGAAATGGCGGAGATGATGCGGCGCTTCAACAGAGGGAGGACGTTTTTAGAGGAGGTCATTTAGAACAGAAGGATGAAGGTGGTGCTGGAGGAGATCCTGGAGAACGGAATGAGGTTGGTGGTGGTCATGATCCTTTGGAATGCGTAGTTAAATATAAGAATCACTACAGAAATGCCCTGGTATTGCGTTTAACTTGTGTATGTGTGTTTGTCTCTTTATTCGTGGAATAATAATATGTGTGTGACTAATATAGTGCTTGTACTGTTTTCCTTGTGCGTAGCCTCTTCCTAGAAGTTGGAAGTCTTTTGCGGCTGGTTTTTCGACTCCTGTTCGTGTTCGACGTGGACCAGATGGGCCATCGTGGAGTGTGGAAATGCTGGGTTCTAAACTTAGTGACGGTCGTGGTCTGTTCTTGTATTCTGGTTGGGAGAACTTTGTGGTGGACAATGATGTTGAGCATGGTGATACTCTTAGCGTCCGTTATTTTAGTCAAGGGGTTTTCCAAACTACTATGTTACCAGATTTTGATGATGGTGATGATGGTAACTAAGATATCATTTGTGTTTTGAAACCTTGTGTCGTTTATGTCTGAAGTAGCTGTTGAACTTCTGATAACAATGCTTTAACTGTATCATTTTGGTATTGTGCTGAACAAAAACAATTTGGTATTGTTCGCTTAATTATGCAGTGTCTTTTGGACAGTTTCTGCGTATTGAATAACAGTGTTGGGATTTTCAACATTATTCTACTATTAATTATGCAGTGTCTTAAATATACTGCATTTGATTTGTTTTCTTTAGTACGCGGCTATTGCTAGAGTGCTAGGCAAATAAAGCTTATGCCGGGTAACTTACGGTGTACATTTTCATCTTATGCCGGGTGAGAGAGAACAAATGTTTTATATTCAACATAGGGTCTATATATATTTTCTTGAGCATTTGCATATCAGTAAATCTCTGTTACTCACTGTGAGAAACGTTTTTGTTTTTCACAGTGGCAGTTTCGTAAATAAAATGTACCGCCGTGACTAAAGTGGTACAATTTTATCATCCATTTCGTAAATAAAATGTACCACCGTGACTAAAGTGGTACATTTTAAAATGTACCGCCGTGACTAAAGTGGTACATTTTATTTACGAAACTGCCACCGTGAGAAACAAAAACGTTTCTCACAGTGAGTAATGGGGGCGCCCTCCATACATATTGTATATACTTAGAGGAATCATAATCCACTAGTTTGAAAAAGAAAGTTCATTAACACAGATCATATGTACACAGGACCGGTGAGTTGACCAACTAGTATTTCATAAAACACGCATATTTCCCTGACGCATTTACAAGTCATACAAGTTACTGTGCTTTCCGCATCCGCGTCATAGTGAAGCTCCCATTGGTTTAAGTTCTTCTCGTGCTCTAGTTTATGTTTGCAGAATATCTTTGGCTTTGGCAAATAATGTAAAATCATATGATTGCGCATCATATTATATTTCTCCATATCACGTAACTTCCTTCTACACTGGACTATCCCCACGGATCCGATGCTGTTGATAGTCTTCTTCAAAAGCTTAACACCCCGTTCTTCTTCTTCGGTGTATATGTATATCAGGCTTAGTACATATGCTGCCGTCGAATTGTGAAACTCATTTGCTCTTGCCAACATCGTCAATCCTTTGTCCAACACCATGGTGTTGAAGTATTGTCGCTACATTAAAGAGAAATAATAAAACACTGACTATAAGTCTGCAACATAAATTCTAACAATTACAATTCGAAAACTACCACTGCAGTTGTGGTGATACATATTATTTAGAAAATGGATGATAAAATTATACCACTTTAGTATTAGTGGTACATTTGATTTATAAAACTACCACTTTGGAAAACAAAACCGTTTCACATAGTGAGTAACAGATATTTACTGATAAACTTCCCAATAATTGAGAAAGGAGACGTACAAATCCAAACTCAAGAAGAGCTTCAAGATGTTCATTCTCCACGCAGTTGACGAATAACTTATCCGCTGCTTCTTGGTGTGGCGTCAACTCTCGTGCTTTAACCCAGGGGAGGTGAATTTGTTGAATGACCCCCTTTTCTTCGGATATCCGTCGCAGGGTTTTACAACTGTTATCAAATGATACGGCAGAAATTAGATTATTACATTCTTTGTGTATATGATGAGAACAGAGTACATGTTGCAAGTACAAGCCTACATTAATTTGCACCGAAATAGATCAGCAGGAGATGACTTAGAAACGCAACTTAGAATGGTCGCCAACACTTCTGGCGGAAGGATGTCAACCATAGAGGTTGTAGCGGTATTCGCTTCTACATCCATTTTTTTTTTTTGAGATTGGCAGATCCGAGATCGCTTTGTTCGTACAGACGGAAGTGAATTTATTCCGAAAACTGTTTGACATATAAGTAGATTTATCAGTGACGGTTCACCTTCATGCCTGGGATTGGATGTAGTGGACTTGAGTTGTGATGATGATGGTTGAAAATTAAAATAATGGGGGAGATTTATAATTTGTGGTACATATCTAAGCCGTAAATGTATTAATATATCTATCACGTAAATTTAATTCTTTTTCCCAGTGGGAAAAATAATGTCAGTCTTTGGGAATTACTAGGTAAATTTTTTTTTTGAGGGATTTATCAATAACTACATACTAAAAGACACACCAACAATAACACGTGTCGATTTCTAGTGTGTTCTTAGTATATTTTTTTAATAATTAGTTACTAAATTTTATTTAAGGAAATTATTTTAAAAAAAAAAAGTTTGATTTTGTCAACTCTATAGATGAGCAATAATAATTACCATTTTTATGTAAACACTCAATTAATTACAGAATAATAAGGAAATATATAATATTTTTCAAGAAGATGTATTTTTAGTGGAATAAATTTTAAGAATATGATCTTGTTCAAATATTCCATGTTACTTCGATTTTATTCAAGATATTAAACAATTTTTGTATTTTATGCTATAAATAAATTAATTTGTCAAAAGTATTTAAAATAACGTACCGTGCGTGGCACAAGACCTAACCTAGTTGTTATATATAGTTATACATTATTGATTGATAAGTATTATAATCATAGATTATTCCAGAAATAAGTATGTGATAGGTTGATTTGGTATTTGCATTTTTAAATTGTAGCATCTAATACACAAATGAAACAAAAATTTGGCAAAAAAATCTGAGCATTCTTTTTTCTGTCTTTTTTAAACTAGGTCACAGATTATTTTAAGAATATAAGATTATTTTAAAAAATCTGACCATTTTTGTAACAAAAAATATGTACAAAACATACTATTATTTTGGTAAATGATTTGTTACCTTAACTAACAGTTTTTTTAAAGGAAAAAAGTCAAAATAACACGGTAGGAGATGACACGTGCCGTTGCTTGTGTGTCTTTTAGTATATAGTTACTCATACAAATTCGTTTTGTGCTCGAAGCATTAACCCAAATAAATCAAATGATTCTGGTCATACATTTGAGTAACTAAACGTATTAGAATTAGTTAACTATATTTCTTGTCACCCGAAATGTCCATCAAAATCGTTTTTTTTGAACTCTGATCATATGGCAATGAACAACTACAAAAAGGAAATGGATTGTTAATAACCAGGGTGGAAAATTGCCACCGTCGTAGGATAACGTCAAAGCCTGATAATATGCAAGTTGTATTGTTCAATTCCAACGTATGTGTACATGCTATTATTAATTAATAGCCAAGTATCATTTTCAATGTAACTTTCTTAACAATAATTGGAATCAAAACTTCAAACCTATAATAAGAATTAAAATAAGGTATGAACTCCATTAAAAAGAAGGGGATAAAAAACAACTTCAAAAGTTAAAACAGAATATTTGATGAATATTAGAAGAGAAGAAAGGCAGTAAATAAATTATTGGAACAAAATATTTGATGAATAGGTCTTTGGATATTTATTAAATAAGGGTTTGATTAATTCTGTTTGGAAATGACCTCTTATAAACCTTTCTGATGTGATACTTATGTTTTGAAAAAATTCTCTTTGGAAATAATTTAAATAATTACTAACCTTGTTCAACCGTTCAGATGAATATCGAAACAGAAAAATGGCAGTAAATAAAATTGTTTTACTCTAGTTAAAGGTAGAAATAAATAAAAAGTTTGAACACTACGGGTTGAACAACCACATTTTACTCTAGTTTTATTTACGCAACTTGTTTTTAATCTTTGAAGCCTGGATACTGAATAGTTAAATCAATTTAAAGCCTTGATACTGAATAGTTAAATCAATTTATTATACTTTGAAACTGCGTTCAAGACTTTTGAAATTTAATACTTGCGACAAATGACCATACTCTATTCAACCACCACTTTTGAAATTTAATACTTGCGACAAATGACCATACTCTATTCAACCACCCGATCTACTTATTATTCCATCACCCTATTGAACCTTCATCCTTGCCGGAATTAAAAAATGGGAGATAATATGTGATTTTCTGTATGTTTGTTGAAATTCAAGGCCATTGCGTTATGGATATTACCATGTAATATGTCATGGTGAAGATTCGGCTATATTTATATGCAATCAAATCCCAATAACAATAACATGTACTATGTTGTCAAAGTGTTCTAATTATGTGTACACATGTTTGACCTACTTTAAGACCAAATATGAATAGAATTAAAGTTTCATACTATTCCTCAACCTATTTTGACTAATCAAAAATAATTTAATCCTAAATTAATCCTCAATACGTTCTGAATTTATTTTAATTGACAACAACGCTTGACTAATTGCAATAGTCAAAATCAATTACAATTAATAGTCAAGTATTATTTTCAATGAAACTTATTTTAATAATAATTGAAATCATAACTTTAATACTATATTAAAAATGTCAAAATCAATTACAATTAATAGTCAAGTATTATTTTCAATGAAACTTATCTTAATAATAATTAAAATCATAACTTTAATACTATATTCAAAATGAAAATAAGGTATGAACGCCATAAAAAAGCAGGGGATGAAAAACAACTGAACAAGCTAAAACAGAAAATTTGATGAATATTGGACCAGAAAAATGGCAGTGATTTAATAATAGGAACATAATATTTGATGAACATATCTATGGATATTTACTAAATTAGTTTTTGAACAATTTTGTTTGGAAATAACTTAAATTTTTGATAAAACCTTTCCGATTTTCAAGGTATTTATTAACCTTGTTTCCTGCGTCCTTTTATTGCGAAGTACGGAGTACATGCATATGTACTTATTACGTTCATTCATTGATTTGTCAAATGACAACTCTATTCTCACCTTTTCACTCCTCTTAAACCGTCACTGCAACCATTATTTAAGCCCCCCTTTTCTCTATCTGATGTCTCCACCTATTTTACCTTCAGCTCCACCTCAAAGCTTCATTTTTTTAAGCAACGACGCCCCAAACAAAGTTCATTGCCTGTTAAATCCTAATTCTCTTTGTTTAGTTCCTGAATTATTTCAGTTTTCTCTCCCAAACTTTCCAATTTCTCCCTCTCTAAAACCTCATAACTTCCTCAATTATGGTTGGTTTTTCCTCCATAATGACGCTATACGCCACCTTAAGGAATCCATCGAGAGCTACGCAGCAGGTCATTGGAATCAGGAGGATCAGTGAAAACAGCGCCCTTGACAATTAAATCGTCGAAGATGATGCCCTTGTCAAGGATGCTGTTATCACGTTCTGGCTTATTTCAATAATCTGCAGCAGCCAGGGCGGGTCCAAAGTGGGTTCATTGAACCCACTGATTTTTTTACAAAAATTGACATTTTATTTGTGTGATATATTTCAAGAATTAAAGCCCAGTGGTTTTATTTACCTCCCACCAAAACGAGTTTTTGGGTTCAGAACCCTGCCTATAATTTTATACCCATTTACTGTACGTTTTGAATCTAAATGTCTTACTTTTTATACTATTTTTCGAGTAATTTAATCATTTACTCTTTTGGGTATTTGTTTTTTTGTAAATTGGTAATTGGTTTTCTACTATTTTTATCCAACTTGTGCTTAAAACTTCTTGAATTTAATTTTGGTAGTTGATTTTGTTAATTTTGTTAATTCGGTTTATTTGGTTACTAGTAGTCGCGCTAGAACCCAGATCGAAAGTGATGTTTGAATGTGTGACAAACTTTAGCTATCGATTTTGGGTTTTTGGGGTAAATGGTTGAAATTGGGGTCTTGGGGAAGTACCGCTGTAGGTATTTCTTAAGGTGGCTTATAGCGTCATTACCCTGAAAAAACCTACCATAATTGAGGTAGTTAAGGAGGTTTTGGAGAGGGAGAAATGGGAATATTTGAGAGAGAAAGATGAAATGATTCAGGTCCTAAACTAAGAGAAAGAGGATTTAGCAATACAGCAGAAGATTTTAACATATAAGATGGAAACAGCTGAAAATTGGTTATCGATACTTGACGGGAGATATAACCAGAATGATGTGCTTGGATTTTGAAAGAGATGTTATATTTACAAGTACGCGGTGTGGGAGAAATTTATCAGTAAGGTTTCACTTGCGATGCTCTTATCTGGAACATCAATCTAGACAACATAACCTACAGTCACGCATATGATCATTTTTCCTCCATCGCATTTTTGTTATTCCTATTTTGAATTCTTTTACTAATTGTTTCTAAAGTGTAATCGGGTGATTATGGGTGCTTCAGGGATGTAAAGGGAGAAATTAAAAAAAAAAAGTTAAAAAACCTAGGGGTTGAACAACCCTAGGCGGAGACGTAGGCATTTTTTGCCAAAGTTCGTAATGATATGTCTTTTTTACTGCTTTTTTCAGTTTTTTGCTTTATTTTGCTGCTTCAATTTTACTTATGCAACTTTTCTTTAAGCCTTGTAGTAAATCTCAAAGCCTTGACACTTTACTAACGCAACATTTATTTAAGCCTTGTATTAAATCTCAAAGCCTTGACACTGAAAAGTTAAATCAGTTTACTACACCTTTGAACGGTCCTAGGCGGAGACGTTCGCACTTTATGCCGAACTTCGTAATAGTATTTCTCTTTTACTGCTTTTTTGCTTTATGTTGCTGCTTTTACTTCAAAATGCAGATTGTATTGTTCAAGTCCAATATTTTCTAAGTATGTTTTCAAAGTTATAATCGGGTTAATTTTAAAAAAACAAATTGGGATTAAATATTCACTTAGCTCTAGGCCTTGACCTTAAAATATTCACTTAGCTCAAGGCCTTCACCTTAACCCTTCAATGAAATACAAATAGAAATACAAATAACTTAGCTCATTGATTTCTATATCTTTAAGGCCACTTTAGTACAAAACTAATTCATTCAATCATTAGTTTTGAAGACACTGTACGAATTATTTTACAAAGCCTCGAAAATAATCTCAAGACCTTAAAACAATTGACAATTGCCCAATTGGAACAATATTCTATATTATTAATACAACAAACAATAGGAATGAATATCGTCAACTGACAAGATTATTGAACAAAGTGAAAATAATAACCATATCCTAGAACATTACACTTTCCAAACTGAAAGAATACAAATAGAACATTATTCAGAACATTCCACACTGAAAAAATTACAAATAGAAAGAGCGATACAAGTATAAATACAAATAGAAATACAAGTGTAACTGAGCTCATTGAACTGTCAGCTCAGGCATTCGGCCCCTCCTTTGCCTGGCCTTGAAGTTAACCCCGGGCACTGGTAAATCATGCATCTGCATCCAAACAAAGTTACATCAGATTCAGATTTAGATTCAATGTACACAGGTGAAACATCTACTTTAAGGTCAAACCTCACATTATTCGCTCCAGCTTGTAGGGGTCCAACACTATCCCTTGCATCCCTTGGGTGTTGTTCACCGTAAGCAACATCCAATAGCTTCAGCCACACAACCAATTACCAATGGAAAAAAGGTTACTCTAAATCAGAACACTATGCATACTATGCAATATAATACAAATACAAAAGTGCTTACCCCTAGTTTCTCGTAGTCGCCGGACAACAATTTGTCTGATTTTGCTGCCTTGCCAATCTGCTCCATTATCCACATACACTTTAATTCTTGGAAAAACATCCCACTGAATAGGATCCCTATCCAACCAATCCAAGTAAAATATCTGCCACATAATAAAAGCAAAACAAGCAATTACTAAACCACAAAAGCACAAGACAAAAAAGAACAACCAACAATACACTAAAACACATACTACGGCAAATATTGCACACCCGCCGCATCCACTGGCAAACCCATTAGCATAGAAACGTCGAGCAAAATTTTGTACGCTCTCTAGCAATTTCGACAACACTAAAGAACACCAATCGTACTCAATCGCCTCCATAGCACAACTTACTGCAGGTAGCAGGTCAGACGCAAGCCAAGGTGACTGAGTGGGACACAACACCATCTCTAAAGCAATTATCAAGAACAACGTCTTGAATTCCTCTTCCTCTCCAGCATCAAAGTACCCCTCCAACCGATTCATCATATCTGAACTTAAAGGTATGCCTACAGACGTGTAGACCTGACCAGATTGTCTACTAGACTTGGACTCCCACGATTTACCATACTTGAGAATAAATCTCTGAACCTTCGCACGATCATGTTGGGTCATGGTTTTAGTACTAGGAACAGTCCTAGAACCCATTGGTATCCCTAGCACCCACCGAACCTGATTCTTTGAAAACCGAAACTCAAGTCCGTTGGGACTTCTAAGCATTTTACTGATTGGATCCACCCGTGTCATGACCCAGTATGCCAATTGCTTAGGTAAATGCATATCTAAAGCAAGATGTAAAAGACTGCCAAATCCCATCTCACAAACCCAACATCTTCTCATTAAATTTCTGACATATGCGCCCAAATGACTCGATGCGGCAACTCATGTGACGAGGCTGCCAATGAAATTACAGTAATTAAGTTAATGTTGCTATCCCACACCCATTGACAACTGAATTAACAAGCAAACTTACCCGACTTCTGGCCTTTAAATGTTCAGCCATCACCTCCGCCCTACATTTCACGGCCCCTCCATAACTAAATCCGTCATCCTAAGCACACCAGCAACTCAATTCATGCATAAACCTTAATCGTGCAAACAAAACAATTTCACACACGCAGAATTACGTAATGTAGTACCTTAAACAATTCTGGATACAAAGGCATGGTCTTCTGCTCACGTACATTACTCTTCTTAATGAGCCCATACCCCTCTTCATCTTCAGCCCCAACCTTCATAACCACAAAATACCCAAACATTATACCATAATTCAAAACATAATCACATCCCCATAAAACCACAATTCAAAACATCAACACATCACCAGCCTACAGACTATCTTTTAAATTTAAATAACCCTCACCATTGTACGTTTACGCTTACCATTCCCCACTGACATTTTCATAATATGCAACATAAGAATACCCACAATAACCTATCAAAACGAATCGAATATTCATACGATTTCACACCACAACACAATATCACATAGAACGAATGAACAATGACCACCAATGATTGCACAATTCACCTCATTCCATGAAACTTAATAATGGAATGAGCAGCATAATTGCACCAGTAATTTAAAAATTCCAATTAAATTCCGCAAATTCCACACATTCCATTAATTTATTCCGTTTACATCCAATCAACAAACATAATCGCAACAATTCCATTTTTTAACAAGTTCCACCAGCATAATTGCACCCGTAATTTAAAAATTCCAATTAAATTTCGCAAATTCCACACATTCCATTAATTTATTCCGTTTACATCCAATCAACAAACATAATCGCAACAATTCCATTTTTTAACAAGTTTCACCAGCATAATTGCACCCGTAATTTAAAAATTCCAATTAAATTCCGCAAATTGCACACATTCCATTAATTTATTCCGTTTACATCCAATCAACAAACATAATCGCAACAATTCCATTTTTTAACAAGTTTCACTTACGTTCCGCTAATTCCACAATTTATCAATTACAGTCAAACTATTACCATTTTTACCTTTGCTTGTACAGATCCGAAGTGGAACTGCAACCCTAGCATCGAATTAATTCTATCAACAGAAACAATCGACATACAGAACATCGAACCCCAACCATAAAAAATTCGAAATACAGAAAAACAAAAAGCCAGTTCGAAATTACATTGAATGAGAAAGAACCTGAATACACCGATAATTCGAGTTGGGACCTCCTCGCCTTGAGTTCCGCCCGGAATTCAAGTTGGACCTCTTCGAGCCTCTTCGGGTTCGGTTTCGCCCAGAATTCCAGTTCAGCTTCAACGAAGTCCAATTGATATTTTCTTTGACTAGGGCTTCGGCGTTTTCATGAAACTCCATAAACGTCCAATGTTAACGGCGTCAATTGTGACAAACCCAACATGAGTACAATTGGCAAACCAAGTAAAACACGTCAGCAAAATGAGGCCACATCACCCATCCACCAAGTGACTTATAGTAGGTGAAAAGTCGGCTATACCCCTGTGAATAACATAACCTGTTACTCACTGTGAGTAATGGGGGCGCGCTCATTAACAAATAAAGGTCCTCCAATGAATTTACTAGAGAAACCAAGTATCAAACATTTGCATTTCTTCAACTTTAAATAAATATATTCTCTTTTGCATATGGATTGTTAATGGATTTTTGGACCTCTAATTTCTCTCAAGGCTGGGTAAATATTCACCGAAAGCCATAGGTTGTAACTCATGCAGTTAGCATTCATCTCCCCGTCTAGCTTAAATGAACTCTAAATTTCGCAAGTTTTTTTCGTTGTAAAGAGATTTTGCACCTAATTTTATAACTATATGAAATATGTGGACAGAGATACTACTTTGCAACAGCAAAAGAGCTGATGAGACTCAATGGTACAAACAAGTCTATGGTTACAAACCATTTAGCCGAATCTATGGCAGGAGCCATGACAATTAGAGCTTTTCAACAGGAGGAATGTTTTTTTTTGCTAAAAGTCTCGATCTTATTGACACAAATGCAAGCCCATTCTTCCATAACTTTGCAGCTACTAAATGGCTTATTCAGAGGATTGAGATCCTCAGCGCTGCTGTTCTTAAAACAACAGCACTATGCATGGTTTTGCTTCCATCTGGAACAATTAGCCTAGGTAACATCTCTCTCTCTCTCTCTCTCTCTCTCTCTCTCTCTCTCTCTCTCTCTCTCTCTCTCTCTCTCTCTATCTCTATCTCTATCTCTCTATCTATCTCTATCTCTTAGCTACAAAACTTTCATTAGCATTTCTAATATTACCAACAATGCAGGCTTCATTGGAATGATGCTATCGTATGTTCTAGGGTTAGATGTAGGTATGGTTTTCTCAATTCAAAATCAATGCATAATAGCCAACCGAATCATTTTTATGAAGAGGATTCATCGGTGCATGGATATACCCAGTGAAGCTTTAGAAGTCATCAATGATAGCCGCCCTCCAAAAAATTGGCCATCGGTTGGAAAAGTGGTGGTCCATAATCTACAGGTTCACTTTCCTAAATAAGATCAGCATGTATTATATAACCAATACCTAATTCCTATAATCAACATGTATTGTACTATTGTGTAGCATTTAATTGTTGTTGTTGTTGTTGGTTGATCAAAATGTATTTTGGAATGATACTTAACATTTTTATGTTTGAAACAGATAAGATATAGACCAAACACACCACTGGTTCTTAAGGGAATCAATTGCATGATTGAAGGCGGAGACAAAATTGGTGTTGTTGGCATGACAGGCAGTGGAAAGACTACTCTAATAGGGGCACTGTTTCTCCTTGTAGAACTAGTAGAAGGGAAGATTATAGTTGATGGGGTGGATATATGTACTATAGGAATTCACGATTTAAGGTCACGTTTCGGGATTATCCCTCAAGATCCTACACTCTTCAATGGAAGTGTACGATTCAACTTGGATCCATTATGTCAGCATACTGATGAAGAAATCTGGGAGGTACAGTTTCCCTTTCTACCCCAACGATATCTAGAATACATACATTTAGTGTAATACATACATTTTTCCCCCTTGTAATAGTTGCCAGGGAAATGTCAACTCAAAGAAGCTGTATGAAAGAATGAGCAGGGCCTAGATTCCTTTGGTATAATTTTGTCTTTATTGTGGACTAAGATTTTTTTTCTATTTAACAAACATATTTTGACGTATTATTACTATACTTTATCATATTAGTTATGGAAAATGGATCAAATTGGAGCATGGGATAGCAACAACTATTTGGTCTAGGCTGCGTTTTACTGGTGCTCGATGAAGCAACTGCATAGATCGATAATAAACCTGATATGATTCTGCAGAAAACAATACAAATAGAGTTTGCAAATTGCACAATAATTACCGTAGCCCATAGGAAACCAACCGTGATGGATTGCACCAATGTTCCTGCCATCAGTGATGGTGAGTTATCTTTAATATTCTACCTTAAATTTATGTGACCATTTATATGTAATGAATCCAAAGCAAAAATCATAGATTTAGAAGAAAATTTTAAATAATATTATAGGTCGCAAGATAAAAACGTAATGAATTTGAGTCAAGCGCTATAGAATTTGGTAAAATAAAATGTAATGAAATGTTGTTGTAGGAAGGTTAGATGAATATGATGACTCAACGAAGCTAATGGAGAAGGAAGATACACTATTTGGCCAACTTGTGAATGAATATTGGTCTCATTTCCATGCTACAAATCAGTCACGTTGATTGAAAGGCAACAACAGGAAGTGACTTGTGTACTAGTTTCATTTAGAAGATGTGTTTTTGTGTCCGAATGTGCAGGTTGCATTAGTTGATACCTTTGATATTTCTAGTACCTCTCATCCTCTCTACCATGTTTACTGAATTATACCGGGCGCTTATGACTTTCTTTCAAATTTATGATGAATTTTTGTTCAATACGTATGTATATTTTCATTTAAGAATAATTTGAAGTTGAAAGTGAATTTTGATATTTTGGTTAAAGCTGAGAAAATAATATGCAAAGAAGTCTAAGAATCAATATCCGGGTATTTCAGGCTCACTAAGGTGCTAATGAGAGGTTATATTAGTAGAGACAATAAGAAAAAAATTAAACCACACCCATGCGCACTTCAAATCTCTCTCTTTAACTACTACATTTTCCAACCATTTCACTTGTATTGTCCTAATTGACCAAAATATGCATCCCAAAGGAGCTAAACTGGCCGGTAAAGAAGTAATAGAATGTGCAAAATCATAGTTAAGGAATACATTAAGTATAAGGCAACGAATTCCTAACATCCAAAAATCAAAAGTTATAAATTAAACACAAAGTGGAATGATAATTGTATAAACTATATAGCGAAGATTTTGTGAGGGTATGAAACCCCTACGAGGGATCAACCACCACCATTTTATCCATTTAGCCAAGACAGTTAGGGACTCAGGATTCTGTTTTACAAGGGTATGGCCGTAAGGTATAACCCATACTCCTTCCCTCTACCACCACCATTCTCTCTCTTTTATTTAGTTCAGCCATAATTTACATCTTATAAAGCTTGTAATGATTTCAAAATAGTACGAGTAGAAAGAACATTTCTTGCTTTAATTTGACATGATTTACGTATAAAAGTTGTAATCGTAATTTCTTAAAAGAAGCAGCTTTAATTTGACATGATTTACGTATAAAAGTTGTAATCGTAATTTCTTAAAAGAAGCACATAATCAGAATCCAATACTTTTGCAAAAAACATATCAGCCTTGCCAACCAAGAAACCCCGGATACGGGATATACAATTAACAAAAATTCACTTAATCGAAGATAAATCTAAACAATCAATGCCATAAGTAGTTTAATAGTGGAGACACCTTATAAAAGTGCATATTTTTTCAGAGCCTCAAAACATAAAGCATAGTTCTAGTTTCTTGAACCTTCTTCCTAAATCCTAATAATTGGAATAGATTTACCACAATTAACATCGATAATAAGAATCAGTAATTCAATTGGTAAAAATAAAGACTATTATAAAGAAAACTTTAATTAGAGAGAATATATAACATATCTGAATGTTTAAAATTTAACCTATTTGAAAAGTGACAATACTTCATATCAATTCATCCAAACGAATTGGAAAATTCAGATTATTACAAAACAAATTGTAAGATTCTAATTCGGTGGTATAACATAAGCACGATTCTACTGCTATTAAGCAATTTAAAATTAAAAACATGCATTTATCAAAACCAGATATCATTAGATCAATCAATAACACAAATAATGTAAACCCTAACTATATATATGTAACTTGATAACACATAACTTCCAATATGGTCCAAAAAGTAGGATCAAATTATAATTTGCTCATAAAATATTCAATTAATTTTAATTAAATTGATATTAAAGCTGCATTTGTTGATCAGTATGTAATTTCATAAAATTGGGGGAGGAGATAAAAAGTATTGAACCTTCAAATTAGGAGTCACTAACATCTCTGCTCTACGAATCTCTTCTACATCTCTCTCTCTCTGTCTCTCTCTCTCAAAAGTTGTTGGCGGGAGAGTTTGACACCAATAACCAAGTAGAGTTGGTAGTTAGCAAAAGGAATAAATAGTCACGCACTCGTCTTTTATTTGCAACACTGTACTCTGACTTTTACATACCCTGACTCGTAGGAGTCCCACTAGTCGCATAGTCCCTATATGCATTTTGTGTATATAGGAGGGCAAAATTGGAAAAGTGTTGAGTTTTGACATCCAAAGTGGTACTTGTTTTGGGGTTTTTGGAGTCCCTCGGGAGAGTTATAATTCCAGGAATGCGCGTCAACCGTCAGTACCTGCAAAACCACGAAACTCCGGTTGGGTGGAGTTCCGCCTCCAACGATCAAGTTAGAACGTTTTCGGATGTTTAAATGTGCGGAAGGTAAATGGATTTTCTCTCTGATTGAGAGGGAATCCTGCAATTAATATTGCTCAGTTTTTTTATGTTTGTATTTATGAATATGTAATAAAGCAGGATTTTCCTCTATTTATAGTGGAAGGGGATCAGTTCCCCTATTAGGGTTACGGTGCCACGTGTTAGCAGAGGATTGGATCCCATTGGGCCTCTCTGAGGCTAACACGTGTTAGCATGCCATTGGGCCACGTGGCATAGGGTAATTTTACCCCAAATATTTGAGTTCGTCTCCTTCCTTCCATTTTTTTTTTGAATTCGAATTTCAAATTTGAGCTTGAGGGGAGGTGACGACTCGCCTTCTGCCTCTTTCTATAAATAGGAACCCCACCCTCATTTGAAACACTTCGCAAATTTTCACAAACTTCTTGAGAGAAAAAGCTCTGATACCGTCCGAGTGCTCTCTGCTCAACTCTCTCAGGTACCGCCTGACTTCAGTCAATTTTCTGCTCTTGCTTATAATATACCGTCTGGGGCATCTTCAAGCCATTTTCTTCAAAACCGTCTGACCACCCGCTTATTTTCTTTCGCTTTCAAAACACCCACAGTCGGTCTCTATCACCTGTGGTATCTTCAAGCCACATTTTAGAGAAACGGTTGGGTCTTATGCAAATTTCAGTTGCTCTTCAAAGGGGTACGTCCGGGACACCGTCTAGGGCATCTCCAAGAAACAAAAAAGATTTTCGGCTGCTAACTTAAGCAAGTCAACCGTCTTCAAAGTTTCTTACATTTTCAAGGTACCGTCTCTGCCCCTTGCAACTTTTTTGAGTTTTTTCCGGTTGTATAGGTTGTTAGAGAATAATGGTCTCACCTAACACACACACGGCACGGCCTAGGGCAGTTGTCAACCGGTCACCGGACACGGCTGAATCTAGGACTGGGGATGTTGTCTGGGGGTGTTTGGACCACCCTTACTCTTCTGCGAATCCGACCTTCTCTGTTCATGTGTTGGACAGAATGGCTCGGACTAGATGGACGGTTGTAGACCCCCAGTATTAGTCAGGTGATTCAGCCGAAGTTCCGGTTGATGATGTTCCTTATGACCAACCAGGCGTACCTAGCACGCCCGGAGATGAGATCTTGGAGGAATCCGGGAGCTCAGACAGTGAAAAGACCGTCCAACAATTCGACTCCACTGTGTCAACGATGGAGCCGGATGCCCCTCAAGAGGACGAGGAGGCATATAATTGGCCCTCAATAAATAATCCAACGGAGGCGTATATGAGTGCCCAGGACGTGGTCACCTTAAACGCAACCCTTCCGGCATTTTCAGAAAAACGCCCGGTAGGGGCCGGATGGGAGATTGTTGTGCCGCTTGTGGAGGCAGCCGTTGTCTGGGATGACGACTTAGATCACGCTGATGATTACTTCGGCTACTATGAGGCGGCATTCAAGGCCGGTCTCCGGTTCGCTCTCCACAACACCATATAAGCCATTCTAAAGGGTTACGACCTTGGCGTCTGGCAGCTCACACCCAACTCATGGGTGAACATTCTTGGATATATTGCCGCCTACGAGATGCAGGACATAACGCCTAGCTGGGAGGCGTTTGCACATATGCATTACCTTAGCCGTGCCCCAGGCGGCTGGAATGTGTGGTATACATTGACCACGCATCCGGAGTATATGATGACGCTGGAAAAGCCGTCTAAGTGGAGCAGTTGGAAGAGCAAATTTTACATGGTCTTTTCCCCTTCTCCGCAACAGAACCACCGGCTGCGTCGCTACAACAAACACTCGGCTCTCCTGGGAAAGAAGTGTGCCCTCCCCAAAATACCGGAGAGGGCCTGGGATCAAATCATGGAGACGGGTCTTTTCAAAAAGACCACCTTGACTCTGGATGATGGGACAGAAGTCATTGTCCCCAAATTTTGGGTCCCTCATCCGGATTGGCTCAAAGACGAGGCGTTCCTTTCCGCCTGTGGCCTTAGCACCTTTTGGAGTAAACGTATGTTAATTGTTAACCGGCACACTTAGCCGTCTGTATGATGTTTGAACAGTTTTCGATTCTTATTTTTCCTCTTTGCAGAGAAAGGACTTGAGATGGTTCCTCTAGAAAAAATTTCGGTTAAGTCAACTGCTGAAATCCAGAAGGAACAGCTGGAGAAGCAACCGGCCCAGCTAGCGGCCAAAGATGATGGGGTAAGAACCGGCCGATCTCTCTACCATCTGTATTGTTTGTAGCTCATGTTGATACTAACCGGTTGATTTGTTTTCTTTTGCAGACGGGGAGCAAAAATGTTCCTCGTTCCTTTAGACAGATGTTGAAGAGACCGGGAGTGGAGCCCTCCCAGCCTGCTTCACAGAGAAGGAGGGTTCTGGTTGCCCCTGCCTCTACCGGAAGACCGCCGACTCCTGAGAGGCCTACCTCAGCAGGAAAAAGCCTGAGAGACCTAGGATTGAGCTTAGGGCCGGTTGAGGCCAGAACTTGGGAGCCCGAGGTACCCTCAAGCCGGGTGCTTGCTGTAGCATCCGGTTCCCATGCGGCTGAGGGTTGTGTGACCCCTCAGCCTGAAAATCAAGGTACTGCTCTCACCTTTGATCCCGCCTGGCCGCTTGGGCTTGTGCGAGTCAAGTCCCAAGCTACCTAGTCAGGGGATTCTTCAGGCAGCCGGCAGAATATAGGCGATGCATATGCTCAGTACTTAACCAATACATCTCATGATGCAGATGCCTCTTCTCGTTGGCTGGATCTGCAAAACTATGCCAAGAGAATGCCGAGGACCCTTATCTGGTCCGAAAAGGAGGCGCTACCGGGTATAAACCAGGTTAACATTGACCACATCTCACTGCTGGCTGAGGTAATTCACCGGTTGGGGTGCTTTTGTGCCAATTCGTTCATTGCCGGTTGTAGCATAATTGAGAAGCTAACTTCTTTCCAGCTGACTTTGCAGGTGATGTTGAGGGTAGATGGGATGAAGGTTCCCTTGCGGAAAAAGGAAGAGGAGGTAAGGGATGCCAAGAGACGGGCAGCCGAACTCATAGATGTTACCCAATATAACTCCCTTATGTATGAAATCCAAACTTAAAGCCGAGAGATGAAACAAAAGGAGCTGATCAAGGAGCTCACGGCTGCTACTGATGCAGCTAACAAAAAACCAGCCGAATTTGATCTCCAAGTAAAAAAACTCCAGGCTGATGTCAAAGCCTTGAGGGCGGCTGATAAGGAGAACACCGAGCTGCGGGCTGAGGTCAACTGGCTAAGGAACGAGTTGGCCCAGACTTAAGCGGAGCACAAAGACAAGCTGGCGGCTGAACAAGACCGGTTGGTCACCGAGAAAGAGCGCGACTGCGAGGAGTGCATGAAGATGGTCCGGTCCATGATCCATCCGGACACTGACTATGCCTTCTTCGACTTGAGGTACAAATACGCTACTGAATTATTTGACGCCCAAGTTCTCAGGACCGAGGAGCCGGCGCCCTTTAAAGAGTGGGCCGGCATCCCAGAGGAGGAGGAGCATGCGGAAGAGCTAGTGCTGGGTGAGGCTGGCGAAGCCCAAACCCAGCAAACTCAAGAAGCCCCTTCTACTGGCCAGGGTCAGCCGCCACAACAACATCAACAACAGTAGTAGCTTTATTTTATGCTTCCTGTCTACATCCAACTTACGTGCCGTGTAATTTCTGTATCTTTTCCCCGGGCAAGGGTTCGGCTGACATTTTAACTCAATATATTTGCCGACTGAGTCGGTTTTGCCTTGATATTATTTGCTTCATTTTGTTGAATTTTTGCCTTGCACAAAATCTTTCTTTTTTGCTATTTGAATTGATATATTCGGTATGCCGGATGCATTGGCTCTGTCTGCCCCTGGACGGTTGTGTGCTTATAGTTGATCCAACTCTAAGCAGGCAGCTATCCATAAAGCATTCGGATGAATAAATAGATGGTCCTTGACCGTTTTTTTTTTATAGAATTACTCTTAAGTTGGATTTGCTGGCGGTGCCAGCTAAGCCCAACCTAGATTATCCTTTTAACTGGCTGCGGATTATCCTTTGGGCATCTTAACCAATTGTGGATTAAATGACAAGGTTTTGACCTTGCTTATGAGATTTGTAGGTGGTTGTAGTGCTTTTTGGCAAAGCCGGCTACATACCAAGATTTAATTCACCGTCTGTGTTGCCTTGAGGCAATGACCGGTTGTATCTTGAATTTGATTGCTCATTCGAATGGCCATGAGTTATCTTTAACCTAGATAGTCGGTTAAAGCCGTTTGAGTTATGATCAGCAGAACAATGTACCACCCGGAAGGGAGATGTTCTCTTCGACGAATTCACCCAAATGGGCGTCGCCGGATGCCTGCTCATGTTGGAGCAGGCGGTTTAAAATATGTTCGGCCATTGGCCTTATGAATAGCTAAGTTCGATACTTGCCCGGTTGTGCATTGCATAGATGGGACTTGGTAATTGCCCAGTTGTGCATTGCACAGATGGGACTTTATATACAAAAGATAGTAGAAATAAAGTATTCTTTCATTAATATACTCTATTTACAAAGAATTTACAAGTCCTTAGAAGTAGTACTTTTTCAAGTTATGTACATTCCAGGTTCTGGCTAGTTGCCTGCTGTTTGGAGTTTCCAGGCGATAAGTGCTCCTCTAACTTCTTCAAAAATTCGGTAGGGACCCTCCTAATTAAGGGTTAGCTTCCCTTGCTCATTTGCCCTACCGGTTGCCTCCATTTTTCGTAGCAGAAAGTCCCCCACTTTGAGGGGTCGTTTGTGTACTCTTTTGTTGTAGGCCCTCGTCATTCTCAGATGGTAAATCTCATGACGCAAGGCGGCATTGCCTCAGCGCTCCGGGAGTGAGTCCAATGCTAGACGCATGGCTCCCCAATTTGCCTCTTCATCATAGAGCATGATTCGGAGTGTTGGCTCATAAAGCTCGATTGGAAGGACGACTTCAGTGCCGTATGTCATGAGAAACGGGGTTTCACCGGTTGCCCATTTTTCAATTTTCTGATGGCCCATAGGACATGAGGCAACTCATCCGCCCATAAACCGCCAGCCCTTTTAATTTTCTTCTTAATGTCGTCTGAGATGAGCTTGTTGAAAGCTTGGAGGCGGCCAACTGATACAAAACAATGTGAGATCCCTTGATCTCCCAACCAGCTCTTGAGGGTAGGCGTTTCGAACTGAGGGCCATTGTCAAAGACCATAAACATAGGAACCCCAAACTGGGTGATGATGTTTCTCCAGATGAAAGAGATGACATCCTTTGTCTTAATGCCCTTGACCGCCTCTGCCTCAACCCATTTGGTGAAGTAATCTACAGCCACCAGGATGTACCTCCGCCCGCCTGTAGCAGGCGTATACGGACCTAAGATGTCCATGCCCCATTTTGCAAATGGAACCGGGCCGTAGATAGCTGTCAAATCTGTGGCCGGACAATGTATGAGCCGACCAAATCTTTGGCACTTGTCACACTTCTTCATCATTTTCATGGCGTCTGCCTCAAGAGTGGGTCTAAAGTAGCCTTGTCGTCTGGCCCTTTTTGCTAGAGTTCTACCGCCTATATGTGATGCACAAAAGGTTGAGTGCAGATCCTCTAAAACCTCTTTTCCCCTTTCAGGGGTAACACACTTCAGCAACGGCTTGAGGTAGCCCTTTATGAAGAGCTCCCCTTTGTAGATTTCAAAACTTGAGGCTCGCTTTTTCAACGCAGTCGCTTTTAAACGGGCATCCGGCAAAGTATCGTCTGCCAAATAGTCTCGGAAGGCATCCATCCAGGTAGAGCTTCGGTCAAGAATTCCAATGGGATCGTGTTCAATGCTTCTTTTTTCCATGACTTTCTAGAAGACTGACCTAGGCGCATCACAAGTGGCGGATGATGCCAGTTTGGACAATGCATCCGCCTGATTGTTTTCTGACCTGGGCACCTGACTTAGACGAAAATCGTCAAGTGTCCCAGCCTCATCTTTGACCGCCTGTAGATACTTGATCATAGCCGGATGGGTGGCTTCGTAGTCACCATGGTATTGACTAACGATCAACTAAGAATCTAAGCAGGCGTCAACTTTCCTTGCCCCTGCCGCCTTACACATGCGTACACCGGCTAGCAAGGCCTCATACTCTACCTCATTATTTAAGGCTTGAAACTTGAACCTTAGTGCATATTCATATTTGTCCCCTTCCGGAGACTTGCAAATTACGCCTGCACCACAGCCGTTCATAGTAGAGCTCCCGTCTAAATAAACCTTCCAAACCTGATCGACATTGTCCGGCTGAGCCGGCCTTGTCATTTCAACAATAAAGTCGGCGAACGCCTGACCCTTCACTGCCTTTCTAGGTTCGAAGGTGATTTTTTAACTTTGCATTTCAATAGCCCACTTGAGCATTCTGCCGGATGACTCCAAGGTTGTCATTGGCCGCTTGAGGTATTGATCTGTGTAGACGACCACCAGATGCGCCAAGAAGTATGGTTTCAACTTCTTGACTGCCATGAACAGAGCTCGGCCAAAATATTCAACCAAGGGGTACCGCAGCTTAGCGTTTCGAAGAACATGGCTAATGAAATAGACCGAGAGCTGAATGTCGTCTCTCTCAGCTAGGAAAACGGCACTGAGGGCATGATCTGAGACGGCCAAGTACATATAGAGAACCTCTTCTGCTAGAGGGCTAATCAGCCGTGGTAATGAGTGGAGGTGCTCCTTCAATTTCTGGAATGCCGCCTCAGCATTCTCCCCCTATTAAAATCTAGTCTTCTTCTTGATTGCCTGGAAGAAGTAGAGGCACTTGTCACCTGACCGGCTGGGGAATCTCCCCAATGCCGCCAGACAACCAGTAAGTGTTTGGAATTCCTTGACAGTGCCGGGTGACTTTATGTCAATTACCGCCTGTACCTTTTCTGGATTGGCCTCTATTCCCCTTTGATCAATCAAGAATCCGAGAAACTTCCCAAACTCAACACCAAAGACGCACTTTTTGGGATTTAGCATGACTTTATGCCGCCTGAGGGTGGTGAAGGTTTCTTGGAGGTCAGCTAGGTGATCTGTCTGGAGCTTAGATTTGACTATCATGTCATCAATGTACGCCTCTACATTCCTCCCAATTTTTATTAATGAAGACCGTATAGATCATCCGTTGGAAGGTAGCAGGCGCATTTTTCAGCCCAAACGGCATCACCGTATAACAACACAACCCTTGATCAGTACCCTTGATCAGTGACGAATGTCGTCTTTTCTTGATCTTTTTCCACAAGGGTATCTGATGGAAGCTTGAGTAGGCGTCCATGAAGCTCATCAAGGCATGACCGGCTGTAGAGTTGTCTAGACTGTCGATCTTTGGAAGTGGATAGCCGGCTGGGGACGGAGATCCTCTGATCGTCCCCCGATCAGTGATTGCTGTTGCTTCTCTTTTTAGACGGCCACCAGGTGGTCCGCCTTTCTCTTTTTATGCCGGCTGCTTTGGGAGCAGGCGCGACTTCCTTGAAGTCATCAAGGTTAATGGGTTCTTCGCTTTGGCTGGCTGCGGCCACAGTAGGCTTGACGTCGGAGAGGTAACACTCCCTAGCCGTCTTCTGATCCCCGTTTAGGGAACCCACTGATCCGTCATCCCTCTCAAATTTGATCAGCACGAAGGATGGGATGATGACTGCCTTGGACTTGTTGAGGGTTGGACATCCCAGAATTAGATTGAAGGCGGTCAACTCCTCAACCACCAAGAACTTGACGACCATGTGTCGTCCATCCCCCTTCTCTCCTAGCCGGATGCGTAGGTCAATCCTCCCCACCGAATGCACTACCCCTCCCCCAAAGCCGATTAAGGGGTGAGAAGCCTTGTGCATACTGTTAGGCTTGTACTTGAGCTTCGCCAAGCTCTGATAGCTAATTAGGTCAGACGAGCTCCCGGTATCAATAAGGATCCGGCCTACTCGTTGGTTGGCAACTTTGCATTCGATGACTATAGGGTCATCGTGAGGCTGTCTTACCTTGCCCCGATCCTTCTTAGAGATAAGGACCTCAGGGAAGGTGTCCTTCGACGCCTGGCCCTCATCCACTGAGTTGACCAGCTTTCGGATGTTGTCCTTGGTACCGCGAATTGTAGGACCCCCTCCCGCGAAACCGCCTACTATGGTAAAGATTTGCTCTTCATCAGTGTCAGAGCTCATAGCCGGCTTCTTGGACGGTTGTCCATTGTTTGTTTTGGGGTTACCCTTGGACTTCACCATATAGAACTTTAAAGCCCCCTAATCAGCCAGACAGTCCAATACCGCCTGAGGCTATAGCAGCCATTTGTGTCATGGCCGATATCTTCATGAAATTGACATTACTTGCTCTTGTTCCGGCTGTTGATTGGACTCTTCATTGCTGCCGGCTTTTCAATGGTCAGCCAATCTTTGATCTCCATGAGGATGGAGGAGCAGACCTTGTAGAACTCGTACTTGGGGACGTACGACTTCAACTCTCTCTTTTTCTTCTGGGACGGCTGACCAGAGCGGTCCGCCGTCCAGACTTCTTTTTTTTTCTTGCTCACTTCTTTTTTGGTCGGCTGAGCAGACCGGCTTTCTTTCCTATCGGATTTTCTAGGTTCCGACGAGTGCTTAACGGCACAGAGTCCGTCGCCCGTATGTAGGCTTCGACCTCGATCAATGCCTCTTGGAGGGTAGCAACCCTCTTTCGGACCAGGTCGAACTTAAAGGTTGACCCGTCCTTCAAACCCTTGAAGAACTTTGTATAGGCAACTTCGTTAGACTGCCCTTGAATCTGAATTCTCATCAGATTGAACCGCCTGACATAGGATCGTAGTCCCTCTTTGTCTCCCCGCTGAATAGCTCCTAAGTCGAGACTTGTCTTTTTGGAAGGAATGTTCAAGCATAAATTGGACGCAAACAGGTATGCAAGCGTCTTAAAGTTGTTGATGCACCCGGCTAGCAGATTGTCAAACCATCGTTGGGCTATGCCCTTCAATGTTGCCGGGAAGGATCGGCACCAGACGACGTCATCCAATTCCTGTAGGTACATGTGGTTGGTGTACGCCATTAGGTGGTCTTCCGGGTTGGTGGTACCGTCATAGGTGCCGACCAACACATTCTTAACCTTGGCCGGCTGAATCGCCTCGGTTATCTCCCTAGAGAACGCCGACGGCTGTTTCCCAAGGTTTAGTAACCGGAGCTGCCAGTCCATAGGCTGGATCTGCTGTGCCACCGGACCCCGAAAGAGGGTCGGCTGCATGTATGGTGATCCATACAACATGTATGGCTGTTAGGGCACATACGGAGCCGGTTGGATAATCTGAGGGCCAGTACATGCGGACATACCGCGTGACTGACTCTCTCGATTTGTCTCCGAATACTTCATTGAAGTATTGCGGAAACTGTCTGGGTAAGTCGACGTTGAGGCCGACTCAGACATTTGTTGACTTTTCTTCTCCTGGATGAATATCCGGGCGTCAAAGTAAGTCTTTTTTGACCCATCCGGCTGAACTTGCCGGATGGCCTTTCTTTGCCCTGATTCAGGGAAACGAAGTTTCGAAAGGTCGATTAGGGGCCCATCCGCCCCCTTTGGTTTAGGGTGAGGAGTAGGCACCCGATCTTTGATGTGCTTCTTTCCGGAGAGAGAAGGTTCTTGTCCGACTGACCCTTGTTGGAGCCAGTTGACTTCTTTATTATGTCCTTGATTTCCCCTTTGAAACTCATCATGAATTTCATGAGCTCGTCTCTAGTGACGGGGGTTGTACCCTCTGTCGCCTGGGGTTGCCCAGCAGGCTTGCCGGCTATGTTGCTGGGACCAGCTTTGTCTTCGCCCCGTTCGCTTGTTTCTTTGGAACGGGTGCGCCTAGTTCGGAATGACCCATCTGGGGCCACATAGGTGTCGACCTCAAAGTCGTCACCGCTATCCTGGTCCGTATGGATCTTAGTACGGCCGCTTGCCCTTACCAGGTGGTACAGAATCGGATGCCATCTCGGAAGTACTCTCCCCACAGACGGCGCCAAATGTTTCGGGGTTTTGGAGTCCCTCGGGAGAATTACAATTCCGAGAATGCGCTTCAACCGTTAGTATCTGCAAAACCACGAAACTCCGGTTGGGTGGAGTTCCGCCTCCGACAATCAAGTTAGAACATTTTCGGATGTTTAAATGTGCGGAAGGTAAATGGATTCTCTCTGATTGAGAGAGAATCTTGCAATTAGTATTCACTAGGCGAAAATACGAAATCCCCACCGGTTCAAACCCCCCATTTCGCACCGGTTTTGAACTGGTCCGGATTTGGGGGGTGCTAAAACAGCTAACAGATTTTGCACCGATTCAAAACCGGTGGGAAAAATGACTTTTCGCACCGGTTCTAATGGTGAACCGGTGCCAAAAGTCCCCAAAATTATTTAAAAAAAAACAATGAGAACCGGTTTTTTTTCCAAAACCGGTGCCAAAAATGCCCAAAAAAAACAAAAAAATTTCTTTTTTTTTTTTTTTTTTTTTTTGCATTTTTTGCACATAAATTGTACCAAATACTTATATATAATCATAATATACATAAAACACATATATTTTCTTCAATATCTTGTAATATTACACTTTAAAAAAGTGAAGAAAAAGAAAAAACAGAATCAAGGTCTGGAGAAGCGTAGTCCTTGATTTAACAGCCAGGTCAACTTTCCTTTTGTAAGCTGCTGTTTTCTGTTGGCTGTGTTGTTTGCTTTGTGTCTGGTCGCTGGTTTCTGTTTGCATGGTGTGTTTAGCTGTTGCTGGCTACTGCTTTCTGTTTCTGGCTGGCTGTTAGCTGTTGTCTGGGGGTGCTGTGTCTGCCTGGTGCTGGCTATTGCTGCTGTTTTACCTGTCAAAGCTGCTACACACACACACACACTCTCTCTCTCTCTTCCATACAAGATGCATGCATGCCTTTTGGTTTCTGAAAGAAGGAAGAGGGAAGGGTTGTAAAGTAATTCTTAAACAATATTCAGTACATCACAAAAGTCACAGAACTGAAACCCCATCCAGAATAACTTGTTTATAGAAGTGATGCAAGTATAAGGTATACAATTGCTACTTATAAGTATCCACTGTTTTGGCAAAAAACGCATTTCTTTTTTTTTTTTTTTTTTTTTTTTGACAAGAAAAAAAAATAAAAAAGGAAAAAAGAAAACAAAAAAAAATTCATTATACATTGATTTCCTTGATAAATTTGACGATAATCGTACACTTCCTGCAATGATAAAAAATTGTATGTGGTGGACAGGGGGAGGATAACCTCACCAAGCTCTTATAGGTTCCAGAAGCATGCTTTTTCTTCAATGTATATATCAACTCATCAGCATAGAGAAATGGAGTTGTAGGCATACCTGAACAAGCACAACGTGTTGAAATCCATTTTTTCACAAGAAACAACATGATAAAAATTGATTGAGCACATTGGTGAGGATCCAACATTATGGAGTAGTAATGAAATTGAACATGACAAGTAACAGTCCTAGGGGTATGTTCATCTTCAAACGGTTGCACTTGTAAAACCATAAATCTTCATAATATTAAATAATCATTGTGTGCTCACATTGATCTAGTACTAAACAAGGCATGGCATAAGAACAGCAGGAGTTCAATTCCACATGTATTTAAGAACCTGCCAATGTACTACCTACTATATGAAGAAGGATTTTGTAAGGATAAGTCAAATAGACAACATGAAAGCACCTAAAAGCCAAGAGAGACTAGCCGCACAATAATTTCCATAATATGCTGTTACTCCCGGTAAATGCTCAACACTCAAAAAGCTTTAGTAGTACAATATAAGATAATTGTAAGAGATTTATAATATAAACATTCAAAACATACAGATTCCATAAACAACGAAAGTATGACTTGCAAGAGAACTATGAGGATCAAAATACTAACCGAGCACACCAGCACCACCATGGTCCGAATAATACATAAATATATGATCATTAGGGCCACTATCCACCACCTTTCCACTGCCACCAGTAATAGCTTCTTTGTTACCAAGTAACGCTGCTAAAAAATTGTTGACAGTCACATGTTCCCCAGTATAATCCTGCCATACCACATCAAGCAGATGAGATTAAATTCGTCATAACATTCATCAAGTGACAATGGAAAGGGTGAACTAGAGAAAACCTTTGGGACTCCAGCGTAGACATCACTTCCATGGGGATTATTGATGATGACCCCGGGTCTCGGATTCTCCTCTTGATAAGCGATGTCATCATACATGAAAACAATAATATTTTCATCTTTTAAACCACCTTTCTTCAAAATTTGGTAAGCATGACAAACGTCAGCCTGGACAACAGATTTAACAACAATAAGTTGATTGTTAGGATAGGATCCACTAACTAACTCTAGAAAATTGTAAAATCAATCACAAGCACAGTGGTACATTACAATCACACAAGCAAGTTTAGGAATAAACTCACTCTTTAATAAGCATAGAGTTAGACATTGAAAAAGACCAAATTACACTTCAAGATAGATGAGAAGTCAGTTTTATTTTAATAAAATCTTTTCTTTTATGTCTATAAATGTTTGTCAAGTACTTGATCATAATTTGAAATAGTGTTTAAAATGGCCCTTAAATGGCATTTAGTTCAAAGTATAAGAAAAAAAAAATGATTTGTTGTTCCTCATTCTAGGAGTTGGCTAGAAGGATATTAGAAGTTGGAATTTAATAAACGTAGACCTCCATATCACCACTTCTATACTCCCTGTCTATTGTTCTAGCTAGTTTGATTAATACTCTTAATATTTTTTGTCAAACTTAGAATAATAAGGTAAAAGTCAAACTACTCACGAACCAAAGTCGTCTGAAATGATTTGTGGTTCTCGCGAATTTATTATCAATTTAAATTTCTAATCTACGAACAAGTTACAAGTTATCTTCAAAATATTATAGATCGAAATTGAATAATTAGATACAAGTCAATTTTATCAGATCTAGACGACGGAGGGCACAAGACAAGGAAGGACAACATAACTTGGAAAATTTTATAAAATGAGTAGCTAGGAAAGGACCACCACTCAACAATCTTAACCTACCAAAGCATAATGATGGCTGTTACACAAGACAACAGTTCATATCAAACGGCCCAAAATGATATCTTAACCTACGAACTAAATGCCATTTACATAAGCACTAGTATGAAAAGGGCAGGATTATTTTATAAAAATATGAAAAAGAAAAAAAGTTGCTGAATTTGGATCATACAAGATATTGAACATAACCAGAATAATGTAGCTATGTCAGCATAGTCCATGTCATGAGCTAATAAAATTTGGGCTGGGAATTCTCTAATTTGAAGACAATGTCTTGATTGACACAAGGTTATTTAACAAAACAAGATAAATGTAGGTCATGTAGCTAGATCTGCATAGCCAAAATGATGAACAGCCAAGATTACAGTTATGCATCATAATCTAGCTTCACTTACTACCCAATGAGTATATAGCATTTATAATTCTACAGGAAGGTTTGGTAATTTTGGAACACCTATGATGAACAGCCAATTAAGTCAAAACGATAAAAACTAATGAAAATCAGGAAATCAACATGGAACATGGTCATTAAGTCTTATTAAATTTACACACAGAATAACAGCAGGAGGCCATTAGGAAGACAAATATATGTATTGAAAAGACATCAGAAAGAGCCACAGGTTCCTATACTTTTATCTCATTAACAGCATGTTTCCATGATGAAGGTGAGAACCTATTCACATATATAACCTGTAAACAAAAGTAAGCAGTCATGTTTATAATATAAGTGCAAAAGTCATATATAATTGAGCAAACATCAGTCACTAATTCATTGGCCTTCAGCGCAAGAGAGATTTCAGTTTACCCATAGGATGACATATAACTATACCAAGAACTTACAAGATACAAAGAATCAGGAAGAAAATTAAGTCAGTAAAGTTAATACCTGCATAGCTCTAATAATAGTCCCGACTACTCCAATGGTACCTAAAACAAGATAGCTCTGCAATCTCTCTCGCTGCAGGCCGTCCTTTGCGTCTAATCCAGTGGTACCTAAAACAAGATAGAAAGATTTCAGATAAACACTCAACTTGAAATGCTGACAACATAATAAATAATTCGCTTGTAACAAAAGCAGGAAACATACACGCTGGGGAATTAACATCACATAACTACTCCAATTACATAGAAAACAACAAAATTTTTCCATGAATATCCTCTAGTAAGCACACAATAAGAAAAACAAAGGAAAACGCATAGGCAGGTTGTAGGCACGTGAAAAAAAAAAAACAGATCACTTTTTCAACTTTGTATGGTCGACAAATCGACTCAACAAATAAATAGCATGAATAAAATCATAGGAAAAGTAAATACCAGTAAGCCCAAGTTTGCAATGCGATTTTGTAGTGCTGATAACTTTCCGAAACATCTAAGCAGGAACGACATGCACCCATGCAACATCAGATTAAATAAGGGGAAGTTAGACATGTTTCCCTTAAACTTCAAGGTCATTATCACCCAAAAATGCCCAAGGTCCTTCAACACAAGTAGTTACCTCATCCATGAGAAGTAATCCCCATCTCTATTTCTTATTTCTTCAATAATCTTCTCAGATTCTTCAGAACGTTTACCATCAAAAGCAATCATGTTGTATGTAGTCACAACTACTCCAACATCTCATGGAACCCCTCTTTACTTGCAATTCTCAACAGAGTATCAGATAATTGTGGTCAGTCAAGTCCAAATCTTCCCAATACTGAGCACAAGGTAACTATAGGCTGACCATTCCTACTAATTATACCCAAACAAAAGGTTACTCTGTGCTACACTTTTGAGATTTTGCTTCCAAGTTGAAAGAATTGCTCATTGTGTTATCACATTGAATAGAAAAGGCTTTGACCTACTACCTTAAATGCTAATTTTCACCTTCCTCCCTAATCATTTGAATTGCATATAAGACCATTCGTTGCAAAGCTCTTAAGCTGAAGAAAGGGAATATCTTGTTCATAGGTGAAACTTGCACAACAACCTACCCTCTACAACTTTATGTGTATTCTACAAATCCCATAATGATTCTACGTATCATATGAAACAATGTAAATATGAACAACTTCATCAAGTTCAACAAAAAGCCAATCAACCAAAAAGACCAGTAAACAAACTAAGAATCCAGGAAAATAAACACCTCAAGAAATATAGAAAAAAGTAGGATTACCCTTATCACAAGCATTCTCACAATTCACAAAGACATCAAGCTTAATCAAACTTATGCTAAAGTTGATGATATTCATGAAATTACAAATTTCCTTCCGAAATTTGCAGGATTTCTTAACACTATAAGATGAAATAAAAGCAAAACATTATAAACCAAAAATTTAAGGTCCAAAAATCATATTAATCAAACCATAATCAGATTAAGGAGAAAAAACAGGAAAACAGAAGATACCCATAAAAAAAATAAAAATAAAACAACCCACAAGATAATTTCATAAAAAAAACACAAACAAAGCCAATAATTTCATTACAAACCCAGAAAAAAGGAAGAGTATTCGCAATTGTGCAACAGCCGAACCCACCAAATCCACCAAAGACGCAATTGCGCCACCATGAAGAGTATTCGACAAAAGAAGATGAAGCCAACGATTTTAGGTCGCAATAAGGCCACCACAGCCACCACCGCCAAACAAAACCCTAAAAAACACCTCAAGTTAAAAACAAACAAAACCCTAAGATCGAATGCAACTGAAAAAGAAGAAAGAGGAAAACCTTGATTGATGGAGCACAACTGAAGAGCTCCACAATGAAACCGAGGAAGGGTGCATAGGTCGCAATAAGGCGATCGAAAGAGAGAAGAAAGGAAAGGAGAGAGAGGCAGATGAGTACGCTTCAATGGAGGAGAGAGAATGAGAGAGGAGGAAAGATCGAGGGGTTTCAAGAGAAAGAAAGAAAGTTAAATTATAACCGGGTTTTTTTTTTTTTAAAACAAAGTTTTCGCATCGGTTCAAACTGAACCGGTGCGATTTACTCACTTTTCGCACCGGTTTTGTAAGAACCGGTGCGAAAACTCTTTCCCTCAATCCCGCCTATTTCTTTTAACACCGGTTTTCAAAAATCGGTGCGAAAGCTGCGGTGCCTTATTCATTTTTTCTACTAGTGATTGCTCAGATTTTTTATGTTTGTATTTATGAATATGTAATAAATGAGGATTTTCCTCTATTTATAGTGGAAGGGGATCAATTCCCCTATTAGGGTTACGGTGCCACTTGTCAGTAGAGGATTAGATCCCATTGGGCCTCTCTGAGGCCGACACAGGTCAGCATGCTATTGGGCCACGTGGCATAGGGTAATTTTTACCCCAAACAGTACTTTTTATGGTTAAAATCAAGGAGAAATAATAGGTACTAGTGGTCCCTAAAATCAAGGAGAAATAATAGGTACATTTTTTGTACTATTATGCATGTATATTGTACCATTATATCTTAGTAGTACTATTATATCTCACAGTGGTATAATATTTTGATGTACCATTTACATATTTATTTATAATATTAGCATAATATTTAACCACTACAACATTTAATTGTACTATTTACCTATTAAATGGTACTTCACACTCCCACTACAACTTCAACTTTATTAATACATTGCCATTCTATATGCAATGTTTGCATATAGGAGCTATGCGCCAAATCTTCTCCGACTCGTAGTATTGAATATTACTTTTCAATAGTTTAAATACAACTCTATAAGTAGGAAGAATAAATAATAATAATAATAATAATAATAATAAATAATAATAATAATAATAATAATAATAATAATAATAATAATAATAATAATAATAATAATAATAATAATAATAATAATAATTAAAAGGACGTAATGTAAGCGAAGTTGATGTTATGGATCATTTTGTACGACCGTTGACCGGCGTTGACAGCCAAGACCAAGATATACAAGACCATGTAAAGATAGTTACTAGTGGTCCCTAAAATCAAGGAGAAATAATAGGTCAACAAGAATAAGTCTTCAAGGTTGTTACGGTGTATGTACTCCCAAAAGCAGTCCAAGTTCATCAAAGGACCATGTAAAAGAGTTAACCACCACTCCCACTATTTAAGGATGTGGTTGAGGAAACCATGCAACAACCATCCAAAGTACCTCAAGATTATAACATATCAAGACTATAAAAAAAGCAACCATTCCTACGGCAAAGGACATGAAAAACCTAGCTAGTTACTCACCTACTGCCAATGCCCATATACAATCCCACGAATCCCATACAATTGATATCAGCTTATCTAATCCTTAGTATCTCCATCCACATAGGAATTCCACTACAAGTGTCATTGACATCCTACGTATATAACCTCCACCTAAATACACTACATATTACTCCTTCATTCCCATGCAATGTCTCCAATCTCCATCCACATGGACTTTCCACTAAAGGTGTCATTGCCCAACTACTATATTCTAATCCCAACACCACTCTTCTAAAAGATCACTACTATAACGTACTTCTACAATACTACTAGTCTACTACGCCATATACACCCTACCATATACACTATAAAAATCTTATGCGCAAGACATGTACATATACTTGTTTATACTCATTTATGTTGTTATCAAATATCAAATATACCTGGTAATTGTAATTATTGGTTTTATGCCCGTATTATAGTAGATTGGTGGTATCATTGCCACCTGCGGTTTTTACCCACCTTCATTGGGGTTTTCCGTGTCACCATATCGTGTCTGCACTCTCTTTCTTTATTTTTCCGTCATTTACTTTCTACATTCAACGTTTCCTATTTTAATTTAGTTGATTCGTAGCCCTTATTCCCACATTAAATCCTACTTGACGAAATTTAGCATAAACAATTTGGCGTCGTCTGTGGGGACGCAACTAGATTAAAATCTCAACCCTACAAAAGTTCCTTTTCAAACACATTCCCATCATTAAGATATATCCAATCCCGTAAAGTGCCTTTAACCACATATGAATTGTTCGTGGTCCCGACAACAAAATGGTGAAGTCGTGACAAAATGGTGACGTCATGACATAATGATAACGACGGCGACGGGACGGTGACGACGTGACGGGATGGCGACGTCGAGGTGGTGATCGTCGGCGACAAGTTAACAATCTATGTCAGTGTGGCGACTGACACCAACTGAACTCAAAATTCTGCGACGAGGGCGATTATCCTTGACAACCTTAAGAGTTTTGGTAATATTTCTCCTTGTGGTTTAATTTAACTAACTATTTTGTGTTTCCTTTAAGCTATGACAGACTATATCGTCATTAACAAAGTAAACATCACACTTAAAGGGAAGGACGTCATGGAAAGCGCCGCTTTAAGTCACGGGTCTCGCGATGTCACGAAAATTTAGGGTTTGCCGTCATACACAATATTATTTTTCGTTTAACTAACATTATTTATTTTTAGGCTATGTTGTCGCTGAAATAGGTACTAAAGTAGCCAAGTGACGCCAACCATCAATGATGACGCCAATGAGGTCATTGCGGTCATTAGTCAACAACTTGACGTCGTCAACAACAACTCGACGTTATCTGCCATCAGCCAGTGTCGAGGATGACATCCAGTTTCGACGACGACAATCAATAACGTCGTCATCAACCTAGTGTCATCAATTAATGACGACATGAAGACAAATGTAGCTTTAATGATGATGCAAGTAAGCTTTTACCTAATGCAAACTTCAGATATTTTACTTGAGACTACTCTATTATACAAATATTTTCATTAACTTTTATCTAGAATACTGATTATATATCATGACATTAGCTTAAGTAATTATATATATCTTGTGACGACTAACCTATGTAACAAGCTTATTTTTAGATAAAGTAAGATTACATGTGGAGATTCATAACGTTAGTTGATTGTGACATCGGAATATTGTCATCAACAATAGCAATAAAAAATTGACGATAACATTATATTTTGTGGCTAACTTCATTTCATATTATTTGCATTTTTCATGAAGTTGCCATAAGGGGGCAAGATAATATACTTTGAATATTAACCTAATGTCTCAATCATTCTTTGTCATTTAACTCTTTTTAATTCTCAATGCTTTAATCATTACGATCATATTATTATGTTTTTGATTTTTAATGCCTTAGTTTCTAACACTTTCATCACTAGACTTTGATTAATTGTTAATGTTTTGATTCATTCTTAATGCAATTATGAATATATATGTTATTTGGAAATATGGAGAAGTATATTATTTGCTTAGTTAACAATATAGTTTTATGTGAGAAAGAAATAATATATACAACGTTAACCTAGAACATGACACTAGGGGCTCGACACCCAAGATCATGTATGCGACTCGACAATGGGGGCTAGGCTAGAATGAGATCTTCTTGAGTGACTCAACATTGGGGTCTAGATCACAATGTCATCGCCCTAAGGTAAATTTCTATTATTAATACATGCCGCCTTCAATCAAACATGTCACTTACTATGTCAGTCATCGACACCACCGAGGTACGCCACATTATCACTTTTAATTTTTAAATTTACATTGTCTTGATCATGCTCTTTAATTGGTTGCCTAGCTTAAAATATTTATTTTTGTTTCTATTGATCATCTTCACTAACATATCATTACTTTGATTTTCTAATTATCATTGTCATTGACATGATTCTATCGCTTTAATGTTTTACTTATTGTTATCTCTATTATCTTTGTTGACGTAGCAATACACATTGTTGTTAATTTAAGTTTACGTTAATTGGCCTATTTATTATTCTTAATTGGTTATCAGTAACTCTTATGATGAAACATTTGATTACACATACTTTAATTTATGAATCAACGTCAAATGCAATATTTAGATCTTTTTATGCGTCGTTTATACTTCACAATCTCAATTTATTAATGACTTGGTGCAAAAATCCGAAATTAGTGTTTAGAGTGATGACGAACAGGTTTCTTGACGCCGAAGTTAAGCGTAATGATTTCAGTATTATGTATGACAACATCATATACCTCGGCGCCATGAAGATGATGGCATAATCAAGGATCATGATGACATATATGGAGACAACGGCTCAATGTCATGATGATGACGACCGAGGGTCGACGCTAGCAAATTGTAGCGACATTGACAAGAGATCGAAACATCAAATTATCATGATCAAAGGCCATGACGACACGAAAGTAAACTCTAACCCATTCAAATATATTTGATTTAGTCATCATGTTCTTTATCATTCTTGCTTTATGTTACACTATTTATGATATATGCTATTCTTACGAAAAGCGATTATTTTGACAACATACTACAAATTCTTACGATAACTCACTAACCAAGGTGTCAAAAGAATAGCCATTGCTTTATCCTCTATATTGCACAATGCAATGAAGGAAGATGTCAAAGGGAAAAAAAAGGTCATGACCAAAGATCCAAACAACAGTTACTCATAAAACATAGAGGCGTTAGTTACACTAACATCCCCAAAAGGGATGAGGAAAACTGTCGCTCAAAAGAACATTGTATCAAACGAAGCCCGAGAAAAATAGACCCTAGCGTTAGATGCCAAACACTCGATACCTACACTACCAGTTTAATCCTCCGTGTTCAGCGTCAAACGCCAGGACGCAAGGGGTATTGGCGCACAACGATGGCCATACAACGATAGTTTAACTTTTTTCAAAGTTATTCTTCAAAAGTACATCGAAAGGAGTAATCGTAACGATTAATCATACTGATAAACAAAACACGCAAAGCGCACAAGTCCTAAAGTTCATATAATGTCTTAAGTGTACAAAGTGTCATAAACATATAGAGTATCGTGAAAGAAATGGTGTCCTTCCAACAAGTGTATTATTCCGATAGAGGGTTTAGAATTATCGGAAAGTTAATTCTTCAGTAAGGTCAAGTGATCGGAATGTCTAGGTGGAGGCCGCTTCCGATCAGTAATATTAATGTACAATTAATATTACAGCTTAATCTTGACTGAACCCTTCAAGTCAAACCTAATCGAACAACCGATCTGAGACGACGAATCAATCTGAAGAATTTGATGAGTCGACGGAGTTTTACGAACAAAGACGTCGGATATCGAGCTTAGAGCGTCGAGATCGAGCGTCGCAAGTCGAGTCGAATTTGGAATTCGACAAGACGCAAAATCAATCGAGTTACAAGTATAAGCCTAGCCGTAGCCTCGTATTGGCCTAGCCATGTGAGTGCTAGGCTTATGCATGCTTCGCGCTGATGCAAGGCGTGGGTTGGCACCACTAGCCTAGCCATCGCAGCCACGCACCATCGCATAGCAGCATGCTATGCTATGCGTGGTGCTGGGCGCTAACAGCCTTGCTAGCACGTTTGGCAATAGCAGCGCCTAGCCATTGCAGCCACGCATCGAGCATCGCATAGCAACGTGCTTAGAATGCAAGGCTATGTGTGGTGCTAGGCATTGGCAGCCTTACATGATGCTAGGCAATGGCGCGCGACCAACAGCCAGCCTCTTGCAAGCACGCAGCATCGCAGGCTGGGCCTTGCTAGCAATGCCGTGCTGTGCATGCGAGAGCTGGGCTAGGCATATTGCGAGGATATCATTGGTGTGGGCTAGCAGCCTTGCTAGGTAGCACCCAGCACAAGGCATGGCACAACAGCAGCTCGCATGGTGTGCATAGCTTGCTGGCTGTGCACATGTGAGTACTGGCTGGCTTGCTAGCACGCTTAGGCGCCAGGCGCCAGCAAGGCTGCCTTGGCAGCCAAGGCTTACTGGCAGCCAGCTGTCCCTAGCAGCCACATGGAAGAACCGGTTTGAGCAAGGTGGGGACCAAGAGTTGTGAGCATTGCCTTGGGCACCAAGGCCATGGTCCCCTCCCCTTGGAATGGTCCTCACCTACCCTCTCCTCTCCATGTGCCACTTGTAACTCATTGATTGCATTGTTTATTAATTTGTTTTTGATTAAAATAAATTAGTAGGAAAATGCAATTATCCCATATTGATCATGAATGGGATGACAAGTTAATTTTCTCTATAAATACCCAATGGTTGGGCATTTGGGAATTCACTTGAGTAGAACTCAATGAGGCATCTCCCATTAGGTGAGAAAACCACTAAGTTCGTAAAACTCCAAGTTTTTATTAGTCGGATCCTGACTAACCTTCGGGACTTGGACCGTTCGGGTCGGGTTCGTGGGTACGAGCCATTGGAGGTGTTCACACTTGTGACGCTCGAGCTTTCGAAGTAAGAGCTCGATTTGCGAGCGAAGCACGCATCAAAGGTATAATCTTTTATCCTTTCGTATGCCTTAAATTATGTTTTGCTTGTTAATTGCATTTATTATGGGGGCGGGTCTTGGCGGGTTTCATTCCGCGTAGTGTGGGTCACTACGAAACTCAACAGCAATATCGGAGCCACGCTCCTTTTAATTTTTGCAATTATTGATTAATTAAGGTGTTTTAAAGTAAGATTTAATTTCTAGTTTTGCTTTTCTAATTAGATTAGAAGCTCGTTTTAATTAATTTTAAAACTCGTATTTTAATCGATTTGGCTGTCGAACCCAGATTTTTTGGCTCAAAAATAGTGATTTTTGGGTGGAATCGACATTTTGAAACAGATTCAACCCTCTATGAGAGCTGTCCAGAAGCCAAATTCGAACCAAAAACCTAAGTTTTTGGGGTTTTTTCGTCTTTCAACGAAAATTTTAAATCTTTTTAAGCATTGATTAATGCAAGCATTACAAGGTTAGATTAAATGCATTATTGCATCCCTAATCTACTGCTATTTTAATTATCCTTAAGCATAATTATGGAGTTTTAATTAGTGCTTGAGTTGATATGCTATTTTTTCACGCAAACTTGATTTTTCACAATTATGCAAATCAATTGCATTAATGTGTGAATGCTTGATGTGAATGTGTAATTTTAAGTTCCCAAGTATGTTAAAGTTCTAATCTTTACAGGTTTAAATGATTGGAACTCTAACCCTAAATTCCATATTGAACAAAGTTTGGATTTTTTCATTTTTGGTTGATTAAAATCCATGAAGTTCAAATACTTGTGAGTAAAATTTTGATTAATCTTCATATTGGAAGATGTAATCTTATTATTTTACACAAGTATGAAAGTTGGAAAAATTTTTATCATTAGATGGTTAATTTATTTTTCCAACTCCCATTTGTCAAATCCATTATTAATTTGCATATTGGCTAAATTAATTATGGACATAGCCTTTTTTAATTTTAAGCATTAAGAAAGACCTAAAATGTTCCAAAGTAATTTTGGATAATTTAGGCTTGTGCCCCGTTAAAATTGAATTTAATTAAGTTGGACTTGTTTTATTTTCATTTTTAGATTAATTTTACGTCGCATGTAAATCGGGATTAAAATCATGAGAAAAATGCACGCAAATCGAGGCAAAATCCCAAGCGTCACCAAGGCTAGCCGGGCTGCCCAGCAGCTCGCATGTAGGCTGCCTATGGTGCCCACAGGGGTCATGCCATGGTGCTGCTGTGCAGTGTGTGGCGAGGGCTGTTGCGTGCTGTTGCATGATGCTGGGTGCGTGGGCCTTAGGCTGCTTGCGTGCTTGTGCTGCTGCTGGGCAGCGAGGCAGCAAGCCCTAGCCAGCCAGCCCACTGCTGCCTGCGCCAGCTAGCAGCTAGCATGCGTAGCGTGCTGCTGGTGCTAGCTAGCAGAGCAGGCTGCGCTAGGCGTGCTTGCTAGCAACCAGCACCACACGTACAGGCCATGGGCTGCCTAGTAGCCATGGTGCACAGCCCACTAGGATGCGAGTGGGCGGTTTCGGCTTAATTTCGGGCTATGTAATTTTGCGTAAATTTTTGCCGTTTTAAATTATTTATGTAATTATTTTAACGAGGTTAGACCTCGATTTTTCCGGCTTTTGCAAAATTTTGATTTTGACAAATTATGGGTTATGCCGACTTAATTAATCGGATTAATTAAGTATGGATGCAGAATTTAGTGGGAGCTTAGTTAATTAAGTGAGCACTTTGCTTTTAGAAATAATGAATTAAACAACTTTGACTAGTTTTAATTAGGCGCGTTAATTGGATTAACCACCTAAGTTAGTTACTAGTTTTGCGTGTTTAATTATGTATTTCGTAATTTGCATGGGTCATTCACAAATAGTGAATGGGTGAATGGAAGATTGTTTTCAAAACAGGTTATTGAAAATGGCAACTAGTGGGGCCCGACTAGGATAGAAAATACGGACTGCGCTCCGTTATGTATTTTTGTAAATCTAAATACGGTCTGCGAATCGTTAAGTATTTTTGTACTTTAGATTAATCTTAGTCGTACTAGCTAGTTATTTATTTTGGCCAAGATGTCTCAAGACGGCGTTTCGATGAAGACGAGCCAAGATGAAGACCCATGGAAATTGAAAATTTCAAGGGGTCATGCTAGTTGCCAAATGCATCTATTTTATGCTTTATATATATTGTGATTATATATATATTTGTCTAGGATTTCAAATGTTGCGGTGATTAGTTAAGTTCACTTAAATCAAACCAACATAGAAACCCTAGGTCCCTTGATAATATTGAGCTAAAATTTGTCGTTCCAAGAACAACACTTACCGAACTAATGCGCGTATGTGATGGGCTACGCCAAAGCGAGGCATCACTACTTTACTAGGAGCGTAAGGTATACTAGGTATACAAGTTGTCTTGGTTAAGCTCAACGATATCAGTAAGGAGTCCTTAGATGTCGTGGCAATGGAGATAAAATGTCACGGAAGCATTAGATGCAACGTTTTATCGAACCAAGAGTAGCTTGGTGCTATTAGGAATTGGATTGCTTACCCTAAAATATTAAGTGTTAAGACAAGCCAAAGCATGCTTAATTTTTCTGATTTTTGGGATCTTGGAATCATTTTATTCTCGCCTAAAAAGGGACAAATTTATAATGCGTGGATAAGACGCATAATAAGATTGAAAGTTTGCATGTATAAAATTCAAACTTATTATGATATTAACTTGATAAATGGTTATACTTTGCACTTATATTTGTAGAATTCGTAATCAAATTATATTGTTTCATTGATTGGTAAAAGGAATCTTTCGAGAATGGTTCTAAAAGAAAGAAAAGGGCACTTCTAAGATACAAATTCTTATAATCGACTAAAATCCGAAAGGACGGTTGGATGTCATGTTTTCAAAATACTAGGTAGTTTTGACAAACATGAAATATTGAGTTGAAAAACTCCAAATTGTCAATACTTGACAAACCAACATATCTTTTCACTTCATACACTTATGAGTAGGACTCATTGATGAAGTAATTCAGGTACGAATTAGTTGAAAAGATAGAACTTTGTTTTGCGGCGCATTAGATGCTTAATTATGCCTAACAAAGTATAAAAGTCGAGGAACTTAAAGAAATGATTCTTAAAGTTATGAGATGATGTACTATAGAAATATAGGAAACAAGGAACAAAGAAAAGAATGAGATTCCTTTTCTACCCTTGAGGTCATGTTATTATGGCCAACTTAGCAACTCGTTATCTTCACAAGTATTGGATACTACTTGAGTGTTCCACTTTGAAAGTGACCTCAAACCGTTGAAGACAAGCTAAGTTATTGACTTACAAGCTTAGAATGAAGCAAGTAATGCTACATCAGTTGTAAGGTCACTTGTTTTGTTTAAAGTCCTTTTAAGCCAAGGATGGAACACGTAATGGTTATTGTGTTCCATAATCAGCAAACGATCCGTTTACACACGGAAAGACTCACATTCAAAAGTAAAAGTAATAGTTGCTAGGTTTACTTGAATGACATGGTCGCATAAGCCATGAGTCAATAATGCTTGATTATAAACAAACATTTCCTAACCATGAAACTCACAAAATTCAAGTCATGGACATGATTTGTGTTCCAAACCCTTTAGCAATGTCACTTACAACAAGAACGTACTCAAGGCTCTATCAGATAGAATCTTGATAGATGATCGATTCGGAATCGTTCTAAGACAAGAAAGTCTTACTTATTGAAATAGACAAACAAAGGACCTATTGTGCTTGGTATAGACAAATTGACTCTGAAAGATAAAAGGAATTCATTACTTCAAATGTCTCACAAGAATTTGCAAGAATATGGCTATATTCATCAAATGTGAGCAAACTGGACCTCGAGTAGCTCAAACGTTCAGTGAAGTATAGAATCGACTTGGCAAGACATCAAAACATCTAGATTAGATCAAATGATGTTTACTTGAGCCAAGTGTGATCATATCAAACTTATGAAATTGAAATTTCATAAAGAGCTCCAAAAGAACATAGTGTGTCTTGACGGAGAACTCGATGCCATTTGGAAATGACTCGAATGATGATGGATCACATCCCTTCCTATAAAGATAAGAAGGGACACCATATTCAGTTATGGATAGAAATAGTTTTTAGCGTCTTTTCAAGTATATGTCTAGGGCTCTTAGCTCAGTGGGAGTTCATTGACTTAGTGGGAGCTAAGTGGCTCAATAAGGGCTAAGATAGCTCAAGAAGGAGCTAACTATTTGTTTTACAACGAACTTTTACCCAAAGACAATATACATGTCTCTTTGTAAGTATTCAAGTGAGACTACGGGCATTACCTCCACAACCTAATTGAGAACATAGTATTTGTTGCTCTAAATGGTGTCTTTCTAGAAAGTAACACCTTTCCAAAATGACAAGTGGGAGGAAAATCGTACTCGACGAAGTTCGAGAGGACGAGCAACAGTGTCAACCTGATAAAACTGACAATCAAAATGCTTTAGAAGCAGTTGATAAGATTGGTTAGAATCAAAAGACAATGTAAATGCTCAACCTATTACCCCGTATAGGTATAGAATTCACCAAAGGGTTGGATTGAATCCTATAAACCTAAGACTTACAAGCATATTATTCACCATTGGATGGTGAGGGAATAGTGTCTTGTAAATTAGCTACGACAAATCCAAATTCCGAATAATGGTTAGAGGCCATAAAATCCGAAATAGACTCCATGTTTGTAAATCATGTTTGGAACTTGATTCATTTGCGTGAAGGGTGACAGACCCATTAATCGCAAATAAGTTTTCAAGGAGAAAACTGACAAATACGGAAATGCATAAGCATATAAAGCTAGATTGGTTGAAAAGGATACAATTAATTCACGGCGTTGATTTTAATAAAAACTTATTCACCAATCGAAACGCTAAAGTCTTTTCGTGATTGTTCTAGAAAAATTGCGCATATGAAATATGGAAAAATATGAAACCGTCTTCCTAAAATTGAATTTTAGAAGAGACTATGGAAATGGTCTAAGGGTTTTTCTAAATAAATGCTAGATTTGAAAGCAAGCTCAAGAAATCCATTGTGGGATTAAATGAAGCGTTGCATGTAGGAATTGGAACATGCATTCTCAGAAAGTCAATAAAAGGTTTGGCTAATGGAGAATCATAGAAATTCTTATAAAAATGAAGTTTAGTGGGAGCAAGGGTCAATTTTGTATGGTCCAACAAGGAGTTTGTGAACTCTATTGTGAAATGACTTTCAAATACTAAATGCTTAGGTTTGAAAGGATTTTCGACAATGGACCAAGAAAAAGCCGATACTTAGTACATAGTGGGAATTAAGATCTATTGGATAGACTTAATGAAATGTTTAAACGAGTAGAGGAATTTACTGTGTTAAACATGAAGGATTTGAAAAGGCTTTCGACCCATATGTATAAAGCTAAGTAAATGTTTGAACTAAGTATAATCTGGGAAAATACTAAGTCAAACAAGAAAGGCTCTAGTAGAGACTTTCAACCGTATCACATAGCAAACAGTTTAGCAAGACTCAGTGAAACTGGATGAGCTAAAGGGACACATGAATGAAACATATTGGGAATAATTCTGCGATTAAAACCATCATGTATGATATGATATGGATTCGTCACTCAACTTACATGCCTAGAGCATGAGAAGCATAAAATACCAATCTAAATCTAAGTGATGAATCGTTAGATTATGGTCAAGAAAATCCAAAGTACTTTGATGAGTAAAAGGGGATAAGTTCTTGACGCATAGAAACAATTGCAATTTGAGAATTGATGTTGCAAGCACATCCTTAGCAAGGATTAGATCCTTAATAAGGAAGTCGTTTATAAGAAAGAGCTAGAATGCGTCGTGGCTTTAGAATGGTAACATGGACACGGATCCATGAATAATGTGCGGAAATTAAGGTAAATTTCCATAATCACAAGAGATTAGGGGCCTCCCAAATCTTTGTGAGTCGTTCGGAATAAAATCCGAGCAAAGCAACGTCAGAATGTCTACTGAAATATATGTTGAGAATATTGTTGCTTGGAAGGCAATAAAAGGAAAGTGTTCTCTGGAAAGTTCGTTGTCAAACGCTGATTGTAGGTTGTCAAGTTGAAAGATCTCAAGTCATGAAAATGAGTGGGAGCCATCACTTGGACAATAAATCCTAAATCACATATGATCCATAACACTCTCAAAATCTTGTTATCTTATTATGAAATTGTTCGATATTGAAGATGCTAAGATTTGCAAAGTAATAGTGGCTAAACCTATGCAATAAGTGAACGACAACATTCACAATTGCATGAAAGAAATCAAGCATATTAGATATGGGTGTGATTTCTATAAATGTTTAATGAAGAGTATTACTCTTCAAACATTTGAAGAAAGCCATTTATCATAAGATGAAATGTTTGGAAGTTTCATAGTGGAATAAAATTTTACTAATAAAATTCCACGAACTATTTAATTGTGGCTTAGAATTAAATAATGAGTCCATTCAATTTATGGAAATATTCAAAATAGGGTATCAAGACCATGTCTTGGATAAAGAAACACCTGTTCCTGAACATTGAATATTTAAATCGAAAAATATCCCTAATCAAGGTCATCTAACTGATGGACGATTGATGACCACCAGAGATTAGTGTGTAGTATGATTTACAGCACCGTTTCTTGTGCTGCAAGGGCATGATGGTCATAAATCATTTGCACAGGTGCCAGTTTGGAACTGCACTGGATCGACCTATGAGAGTACTTTAAGAGATTCAAAATTGTCATAAGTACATTTCTCATTATAGCTATCGGAACTCGTTTCCTCGACCATGAGTATTGTGAAGTTTTCTTGTTTAAGAACTAGTCTCTTTGATGTTGCCTAACGTCTGCCGTAACTGGGAATCATAACGGGAACACTCGGGAGATTAGGTCCTCTTAGTAAGAGAAACTTACAATGCAATACTGGGAATGTCCCCCTATTAACAATAGGGAATATGTCTTTGTTGTTTACAAGGCCGCTCGATGAGCGAGACTGTGAAAATGCATGGCCGTGCTCAGATGGATTTTAGAAATCATCTGCTTATTGACAGCCGAACTCGGAGATTCAGAAACACTTCTAAACGTAATAAGGATGACAATGAATCATACCTTATAGTTCACGAAGAGACATTAAGCGACATAGGAAATGGGCTATACACTATATGCACACTTGTCCGGAAGGACAAGTGGGAGATTGAAAGGAATGGTGTCCTTCCAACAAGTGTATTATTCCGATAGAGGGTTCAGAATTATCGGAAAGCTAATTCTTCAGTAAGGTCAAGTGATCGGAATGTCTAGGTGGAGGCCGCTTCCGATCAGTAATATTAATGTACAATTAATATTACAGCTTAATCTTGACTGAACCCTTCAGGTCGAACCCAATCGAACAACCGATTCCAGAAGACGAATCAATCCGAAGGATTTGATGAGTCGTCGGAGTTTTACGAACAAAGACGTCGGATATCGAGCTTAGAGCGTCGAGATCGAGCGTCGCAAGTCGAGTCGAATTTAGAATTCGACAAGACGCAAAATCAATCGAGTTACAAGTACAAGCCTAGCCGTAGCCTTGCATTGGCCTAGCCATGTGAGTGCTAGGCTAGGCAAGACCCATCGCAAGCCTAGCATGCTAGGCGTGCTAGGCTTATGCTTGCTTCGCGCTGATGCAAGGCGTGGGCTAGAACCACTAGCCTAGCCATCGTAGGCACGCACCATCGCATAGCAGCATGCTATGTTATGCGTGGTGCTGGGCGCTAGCAGCCTTGCTAGCACGCTTGGTAATAGCAGCACTAAGCCATCGCAGCCACGCATCGAGCATCGCATAGCAGCGTGCTTAGAATGCAAGGCTATGTGTGGTGCTAGGCACTAGCAGCCTTGCATGATGCTAGGCAATGGCGCACGACCAGCAGCCAGCCTCTCGCAAGCACGCAGCATCGCAGGGCTGGGCCTTTCTAGCAATGCGTCCTGTGTATGCCAGAGCTGGGCTAGGCATATTGTGAGGATAGCATTGGCATGGGCTAGCAGCCTTGCTAGGCAGCACCCAGCACAAGGCATGGCACAGCAGCAGCTCGCATGGTGTGCGTAGCTTGCTTGCTGTGCACATGTGAGTGCTGGCTGGCTTGCTAGCACGCCTAGGCGCCAAGCGCCAGCAAGGCTGCCTTGGCAGCCAAGGTTTGTTGGCAGCCAGTTGTCCCTAGCAACCACATGGAAGAACCAGTTTGAGCAAGGTGGGGACCAAGAGTTGTGAGCATTGCCTTGGGCACCAAGGCCATGGTCCCCCCTTCTTGGAATGGTCCTCACCTACCCTCTCCTCTCCATGTGCCACTTGTAACTCATTGATTGCATTGTTTATTAATTTGTTTTTGATTAAAATAAATTATTAGGAAAATGCAATTGTCCCACATTGATCATGAATGGGATGACAAGTTGATTTTCTCTATAAATACCCAATGGTTGGGCATTTGGGAATTCACTTGAGTAGAACTCAATGAGGCATCTCCCATTAGGTGAGAAAACCTCTAAGTTCATAAAAATCCAAGTTTTTATTGGTCGGGTCCCAACTAACCTTCGGGACTTGGACCGTTCGGGTCGGGTTCGTGGGTACGAGCCATTGGAGGTGTACACACTTGTGACGCTCGAGCTTTTGAAGTAAGAGCTCGATTTGCGAGCGAAGCACGCATCAAAGGTATAATCTTTTATCCTTTCTTATGCCTTAAATTATGTTTTGCTTGTTAATTGCATTTATTATGGGGGCGGGTCTTGGCAGGTTTCATTCCGTGTAGTGTGGGTCACTACGAAACCCAACATATCGTTAGTGTCGATAAAAATAGTTTTAGAAAAACATTCTTTTATGCATTTGCATGTCCTCAATATTTAATATGTGAAACATTATATTTTTCAATCCCTAATTTAATTTTGTTTTCTCGATGCATCCGTAACATAGACACATAATGTCCAATGTCGAAAACTATGGAATTACATTAAAGTTTATCCTCTGATTCTATGTCATACAATGATTATATTCGTTCACTAGTCTTTGTTATCAACGATATTACAAAAGTTATCACATACGATGATTATTTTGTGCTTTAAGCGCAAGACAAAGCGATCGAATGTTATCTCCGTACAGTGACAATGTTTAAAACTGTTAATGGTCCTGACGCCAGAATTTATAACAAGAATTCCACTTGGTTGTGACGCCATAACAAAGTTCTCCGATGTTTAAAACTGTTAATGGTCCTAACGCCAGAAAATGAGTCAACACATTAAGAAAATCTTTATCGATTGCATTCAAATTACATATTTGGCCTTGCCACCTGAAACCATGTTGAAAAGAGTTTTTGTTCCCCAAATGGGTTCGACACCATATGTCATGACAAAGAGCTAGCGTGTCATCGTTTATTTTTATGTATTATTCGTGGTTGTTAACATATATAATATTATGTCAAGGCGATTCAATTGCACTACTTTCGAATTAAACGACCTTAAAGCTACATTACGATCATCAACATGTTTGGTTTAACCTAATGTCTTTCATATATGTGAATAATAAATTATTATCTTCTAACATATGTTGTTGCAAGATCAAAAGTAATTATATGTGTTGTCTTATATTTCTTTTTATAATCATTATACGTATTTAAAGTTTTTCTCTATCATTTAATTGTCCAAGTACTCAATCTATTTAACAATGTTTGAAATTTGGCATTATCGCCAGTGTACAAACCACATAGACATCGCCGCTTTCTTCAATGGTCTTAGCACCTGAATCACCTATTTTGGCCTTGTTGCAAGTTTACTACATGTTGACAATCTCCGACCAACGTCGTGACCATTGTCACGACCAGCTTCCGTCGACGAAGAACACCTTCCGACGTCGACGACCAGCTTCCGTCCGTCGACGACGACACCAGCTTTCGTCCGTTGATGACGACACCGGCTTCCGTCCGTCGACGACGGAAGCAAATTAAAGCTTCTGTCTTCGAAGACACCGGCTTCCAACAACAACAATCAGCTTCCGTCCGTCGTCGACGACATCGAAGACCAAATTTGTCCGTCGTTGACGGTTCCAGCTTCCGGCGACGACGACTAGCCTCTGCTGTCCACGAATACCTTTCGACGTTGACGAACAACGTTCAACGACGTCATTGTATTTTTTAACCTCTATAACTTCTTGTACCTCCTTATCTGAACTGTCAAGCGTCATTTTCTTCTTTAAATGAGCTTTTGTATTTTTTTGGTCTTCTTTTTGTTGGGTTTCGTAGAGTCCGACTCTACGCGGAAGAGAAACCCACCTAAGACCCGCACACTAATTAAAGCGACTAAGCATGCAATCACTAATTAAACAACAATTAAGAGAAAGAAGGAAAAGACATTCTTACCCTTGGCGCGTGCTTCGCTCGAATCCCGAGCTCTTACTTCAAAACTCGAACCCCACAAATGCGAAGGTCTCCGACGGCTCGTACCCACAAACCCGACCCGAAGGATCCAATTCCTGAAGGTTAGTCGGGCCACGATCAACAAAAAACTAGATTTTTACGAACTTAAGGTTTTCTCACTTTTCCAAGGAGATGCCTTTTTAGTTCCACTCAAGTGTTCTTCCCAAATCCCAAAACCTTGGTATTGATAGGGAAATGAACCTTGAATTCCCACTCTCAATCAATGTGGGAGATTTCATATTTTCCCATTTTATTTTCATTAAAACAAAAATAAAATTGCAATTCAATCAATAAGTTACAAGTGGCACAAGGAGGATAAGAGATTAGGTGAGGACCATTTCCAAGGGAGGGGACCATTGCCTTGCTCCCCAAGGCAAAGCTCACACCCCTTAGTCCCCACTAGCAAACCGGCTCTCCCCATCCAAGTGGCTGGCTGCCAGCCTACCTTGGCTGCCAAGGCTGCCAGCTGGCGCCTAGCACCAATGCTGCGTAGTGTGGCCAGCCAGCTAGCACCCCACACGCACAGCCAGCCCGCTTGCGCAGCCAGCTAGTGCATGCGTGCTGTTAGCAAGCCATGCATGCTGGGCGCTGCTGCTAGGTGAGGCAATGCAAGCTGCTTGCTGGGCGTTGCTATGCAAAGCACACGCACCCACACGCACAGCCCAACAAGCTGCTGGCTGGTGCGAGGTCCTGTGCGATGCTATGTGAGGCACACGCACACACATGCACAGCCCAGCACGCTGCTGGCTGGTGCGTGGTGCTGTGCGAGGCTGCTAGCTACTAGCTTGCTAGCAAGGCCTAGCCTTGCGACGTTTGTTGGGTTAGTTGTGTGCCAGCGCCTAGCATGCTAGCAAGGCCTAGCCTTGCGATGGCTGGGTGCATGGCATGCTAACACACATGCAAGGCTGTGATGCTTGCGGTGGCTAGCTAGCATGTATGGGCCTAGCACGCCTACCATGTTAGGCTTGCGACTAGCATTGCGATGCACATGCTAGCTTGAGATAGCCTAGCCCTCGCATGGCTAGGCCAATGCGAGGTTACGGCCTAACTCGAACCTTTAACTTGATTGATTTCGCGTCTCGTGGAATTCTTAACTCGACTCGACTTGCGATGCTCGATCTCGACGCTCTAAGCTCGATATTCGACGTCTTTGTTCGTAAAACTCTAACGACTCATCAAATCCTTCAAACTCCACCTAGGCATTCCGATCACTTGATCTTACTGAACAATTAGCTTTCTGATAATTCTGAACCCTTTATCGGAATAATACACTTGTTGGAAGGACACCATTCCTTTTAATCTCCCACTTGTCCTTCCGGTCAAGTGTGCAATTTGTGTGTAGCCCTTTTCCTATGTCGCTTAATGTCTCTTCGTGAACTATAAGGTAAGATTCTTCGTCATCATTATTACGTCCTGAAGTGTTTCTCGATTCCCGACTTCGAATATCAATAAACAGATGATTTCTAAAATCCATCTGAGCACGGCCATGCATTTTCACAGTCTCGCTCTTCGAGAGGCCTTGTAAACAACAAAGACATATTCTCTATTGTTAATAGGGGGACATTCCCAGTCTTGTACTGTAAGCTTCCCTTACTATGAAGACCTAGTTGCCTGAGTGCTGTCGTTATAATCCCCATTTACGGCAGATGTTTGACAACATCAAAATGACTAGTACTCAAACAAGAGAACTTGCAATATTCATGGTCAAGGAAAAAGGTTCCGATAGCTATAATGAGAAATATACTTCTGACGATTTGATATCTCTTAAAGTATTCTCATAGGTCTATCCGGTATAGTTCCAAACTAGTACCTGTGCAAATGATTTATGACTATCTTGTCCTTCTAGCACAAGAAACGATGCTATAAATCATACTACACACTAATCTCAAGTGATCATTAATCCTCCATCGTTTAAATGACCTCGATTAGGGATAATTTTCGATTAAAATATTCAATGTTCACTTAACAGGTGTTTCTTTATCCAAGACATGGTCTTGATACCCTGTTTTGAATATTCTCAAAATCGAATGGACTCATTATTTAATTCTAAACCACAATTTGGAGTAATCATAAATTTGCAAAAAAATTAATTGCTCCAAAATTGAATAGTTCAACATTAAGACATCGAGTTTAATTAAAACATCTATACAGGGAAATCAAAGCCAATCTCCAATGTGCTTGATTCCTATTGCCTGAACGTGCTTGTTGTGCTTCACTTGAGACAAAGTCTTAGTTAGAGGATCGGCTACATTGTCGTCCGTTCCAATCTTACAAATTCTGATTTCACCTTCGGATTTCCATTCCCTTATCATGTGAAATCGCCGCTTGACATGTTTGACCTTCTGATGTTCCCTTAGCTCCCTTGCCTGAGCAATAGCTCCATTGTTATCATAATAGAGGTCTATTGGACCCTTGATTGAGGGTACAACACCAAGTTCACCAATGAACTTACGAATCCAAACTGCCTCCTTAGTTGCTTTCGAAGCTGCCAAGTATTCGGCTTCAGTTGTAGAATCTGTAGTGGTGCTCTTCTTAGCACTCTTCCAACTAAACGCTCCTCCATTTAGGCAGAATAAGTACCCCGATTGCGACTTGGAGTCGTCTCTGTCAGTCTGGAAGCTCGCGTCAGTATAATCTTCAACAACCAACTCATTACAGCCACCATACCATAGACAAGGAATTTATCCTTGTTCCTTTTCAAGTACTTTAGGATATTCTTGGTCGCAGTCCAATGCGCCTCTACGGGGTCTGATTGGTATCGGCTCGTAGCACTCAAAGCATACGATACATCCGGCCTAGTACATATCATAGCATACATGATCGATCCAATAAGGGAAGAATATGGAATCTGACTCATTCTCTCTCGCTCATCCAGTGTCTGTGGACACTGTTTCTTGCTGAGAGTTATGCCATGGGACATGGGTAGTTGCCCTCTCTTGGCCCCTTCCATGTTGAATCATGCCAGTACCTTATCTATATATGTAATTTGGCTCAATCCAATCATCCTCTTTGATCTAACCCTATAGATCTTGATGCCCAATATGTACTGTGCTTCTTCCAAGTCCTTCATTGAAAAAAACTTTCCCAGCCAGCCCTTTACGGACTCTAACAGTTTAGTGTTGTTTCCAATGAGTAATATGTCATTGACATATAAGACTAGGAATTCGATGTCACTCCCATTGACCTTCTTGTAGACACAAAACTCATCTGGATTCTTGATAAAACCAAACTTTTGGATGGCTTCATCGAATCGCATATTCCAACTTCTGCTTGCCTGCTTTTGTCCATAAATGGACTTCTTAAGCTTGCATACCTTCCCATCATTGCTTGGATTAACATAACCTCCCGGCTGTGTCATATACACAGTTTCTTCCAAAATCCCATTAAGGAAGGCGGTTTTGACATCCATTTGCCATATTTCGTAATCGTAATATGCAGCAATCGCTAGGATTATCCGAACGGACTTAAGCATTACAACTGGTGAAAAGGTTTCATCATAATCAACTCCGTGAATTTGCCTCTAACCTTTTGCCACAAGTCTAGCTTTGTATATAGATACATTTCCATCTTTATCTGTTTTCAATTTGAAAATCCATTTGCAACCGATAGCTTGTTTGTATGTCGCTGGCTCATCTCCATCCATGACTAGGATGTCTTGATCTTTGGTTAAGACAATACCAAGGTATCTGTCTGGTTGAGATCTTAGCCGTCGCGACCTACGCAGGGTAATAGGTTGAGCATTTGCATTGTCGGTTTGACTCTGACCAATGTCAACAGTTGCTTCTAAAGCACTTTGATTGTCAGTTTTGTCATGTTGACTTTGTTGCTCTACCTCTCGAACTTCGTCGAGTTCGATTTTCCTCTCACTTGTCATTTTGGAAAGGTGTTCCTTCTCCAAAAAGACACCATCACGAGCAACAAACACTTTTTTCTCAAATTTATTGTAGAAGTAATACCCCTTGGTTTCTTTTGGGTAGCCCACAAAGAAACACTTGTCTTATTTTGGGTGAAGTTTGTCAGAAATCACTAGTAGAAAAAATGAATTCCGCAGAACACTTTTCGCACCGGTTCTTTAAAACCGGTGGGAAAAGATATGGGCGGGATTGGGGAAAATACTTTTCCCACCGGTTCCTATTAAACCGGTGCTAAATCACATTTTTTGCACCGGTTCAAAACGGTGCCAATTACGGAAATAAAAAAAAAGGGGGGGTGGAAGGGATTTCGCACCGGTTTCAGACCAAACCGGTGGAAACTGCGTTTTTCGAACCGGTTCAAACCGGTGCCAAATTTTTTTAAAAAAACCGGGCAATATATTCCTTCTTCTTTCTTTCTTTCTTTCTTTCGTCTTTTCCCTATTCTATTCTATTTTCCCTCTCCTTTTCACCTTCAACTTGTATCCAAAATCCCGAAAGATTTCACGTTGTTGCCCTAGCTTTCTCACTCCATTGAAGCAGCACCTCCGCCTTCTCACTCTATTGAAGTATGGAGCACCTCCGCCTTCTCACTCCATTGAAGCAGCATCTCCGCCTCCATTGAAGTCGAATCTGAGCTTTTTCACCTCCATTGAAGCAGCGTCGAGGTAATGTGGTGTTCTTAATCTATTGGAATCCTTCGCAATCTAGGGTTATTCGTTGATTTGTTTTTCAATTTCATAATTGTAGGGTTAGTCTGCTTCTTCAATTCTGTGATGGTGGCTGCTGTTGGTGGCTGTTGTGGTGGCTGTTGATGGTGGCAGTGATTGATTTGAAGCAGGGGTGTAGAGGATGTGTGGCTGTGTGGGCCTGTTTTTTTGTTGTGGTCTGGGTTTGCATGGCTGTGTGGGCCTGTTTTTTGTTCCGGTCTGGGTTTGCATGGCTGCTGGTTCTAGGTTTGCAGGGCTGCTGGTTTTGGGTGCTGTTCAGTGCCTGTTTTTTTTTTTTTTTTTTTTTTTCTGATTATGGGTTTTAGTGTGTTCAGGCAGAACAGTTGCTCTGGTTCAGGGCGTTCTTGCTTGCAGATTGGTGTGCCTGGTTTGTAGGTGCTTTGTTTTTGGGTTGGCTGCTGGTTGTTTTTTGGCCTGTTGTGTTGTTGTTGCTGGCCTAGTTGTTAGGTCGTTTGTGTAGGCGGTTGAGTTGGTGTTTTGTTGCAGCTTGTTTTTGTGCGTTTTGGGTGTTTGGCCTTTGTACTTTTTGAGGGCTTGCCCTCCTTTTGTTGGTATTAATAAAATCTAGTTACTTACCAAAAAAAAAGAAAAAAATAGTTTCACATTTTCTTAGTTCGAGTCTTGGTAGAATTCCAACCCTTAGTTTTCTGGTTTGATGAGGGCTATGTAGTACGTACTATGTGCTTGAACTACAATGTCTCTTAAGAGAATACAATTATCACATAGATCTTTTGTATAATCCAGCTTTAATTTACTATATATGAAATTAATACAAGTATTGTCTATTTTATCTTATTTTGTTCTATTTTCAGTTCATTAAAGATATAATAATTCAATTGTCGATCTCTTACTCAAGGGATTAAAGAAAATGCAATTGTTAGTTTGATTAATGATGCGTTATTCTTTAGCAATGTATGTAGGTATTAATTACTTATTAACTTTTGTTTTTTCTTTTTAATTTTTTATAGATTCATATGGGAGTTGAAGCACAAGTTTAGCTTGAAGACTACATATGTAGCTCAAGTGGGAAGTTAGAAGGAATACATCCATTGTACTTGCTATATAGCGGTATGAATTATAAACTTAGACTATATTTCTTTTTCTTGATTCATTTAATGAAAGTTTTTTCATGCAATTACAACTTGTGTATTGTTTAATAACAAATAAATACAACAATATAAAAATGCTTGCATCATCATATGCCTAGATACCGTTCAAGGCTTTCTCATTAGGAGAAAGTCTTGAATAGTCCCCCGGTTGGGACTATTCTTGAACGTTTACTCTCACTTAGGTGGTGAATGTATGTCTTCTTTTTTCGATTTTAAGGAACATCTTGGCTTAGCATTTCCTTACACTGTTCTCTAGGTACATATGTGGGTAAGTAATTATCTACATCGTGTGCTTGGAGAACTGGGGGGAAATGCTGCCGGATTTTCCTTAAAATTGGAAAGTCGACATACATTCACTAGTGAGATTAGACGTTCAAGGATGGGTTAGGTTGGAGTGATAAGGACCCTTTGGAAGCATATATGCATTTTTTTTACAATAAGAATATTATATGCATGGTGTGTGTTTGAATTTTATTTACATATATAATACATGTAGCAATTATACATTATTCGTAATATGTAGCTATGTTTAGAGACAATTTACTCAATGGAGAAGGATCGTGGTTGGATGTATGGTAGACGTGATACATTGGAATTCTTTAATGGGGTTCAAGAGTTTTGCGAGAGGGCTTTATCTTATCAGCGCAGAATGGGTGTCGATTGCCTCTATTGTCCTTGTGTTGATTGTAATAATGTGAAGATGGTCAATAGTGTTGATATCATTAGAGATCATGTAGTTTGTCGTGGGTTTAGGCTTAAATACCACGTGTGGATTTGGCACGGTGAAGAAGCAGAGTATAGTGGGGATGTTGATGGGAATGATGTGCATGATAGAAGCAATGAGATTCGTGTGGACGAGGAATACATGAATGATGAATATATTATTGGTAATGGTGATGAGGATGGATTTGAGGATGATCAGGTGGATGAGGTCGAGGATGAAGGGGTGGATGAAATGATGCGTGGTGTTGAAGGTGACGTGTTTGAGTCATTATCGGAGGCTTCTAAAAAGCCTTTGTATCCTGGGTGCAAAAAATACTCCAAACTATCAGCCGTGCTAACACTTTTTAACATTAAGTCAAAGCATGGGTGGACGGACAGTAGTTTTACTTCTTTGTTGACCGTATTAAGTGAGATGTTTCCTGACGGGAATGAAATTCCTAAGTCTTACTATTATGCAAAGAAGCGCATGTGTCCATTTGGTTTGGAGTATAAGAAGATACATGCATGTCCTAATGATTGTATTCTTTATCAAAATGAATATTAACAATTAGAGGAGTGTCCATGATGCAAGAAGTCGCGCTACAAGCGCATGAGTTGCAATACTGGTACGAAGGGACCTCCTGCTAAGGTGTTGTGGTATCTTCCCATCATTCCAAGGTTTAAGTGTCTTTTCTCAACACCAAAAGACGCTAAAAAATTGAGGTGGCATGCAGAGGGAAGAAAGGAGAACAGAATGTTGAAGCATCCAGCCGACTCCCCGCAATGGAAGAACATTGATATGAAGTTTGGGGAATTTGGTGATGAAGTCAGAAATTTAAGGCTTGGGTTGTGCACGGACGGGATGAATCCATTTGGCACTCTTAGTACCCAACACAACACATGGGCGGTACTTTTAGTGATCTACAATTTTCCTCCTTGGTTGTGCATGAAACGTAAGTATTTAATGCTTTCACTACTAATAACGGGGCCAAGGTAACCTGGAAATGACATAGATGTTTATCTTACGCCACTTGTTGACGATTTGAGAAAGATGTGGGACGAAGGGGTTTCCGTTTTTGATGCTCATAAGAATGAGATGTTCACATTGCGTGCAGCTCTTATGTGGACCGTTAATGATTTTCCTGCATATGGCAACTTGTCTGGGTACAAGAACAAAGGAAAAAAAGCATGCCCCATTTGTATTGATGACACCCCAAGCATTCGCCTTGATAATTGTCACAAAGAGGTGTACGTGCGGACTTGAAGGTTGCTCAGGCGCCCATACCGTAGGCAGAAAAAGGCTTTCGATGGGAAAGCGGATGAGGGGACTGCGCCTAGGACATTGACTGGTGAGGAGGTTTATGCTCGAGTTAAGGGTATACGAACAGTATTTGGGAAAACAGAAAAAGCTGCGGACTCAACCGCTCTCTTCAAAAAAGAATCAATCTTTTGGAAGCTTCTGTACTGGAAAGAACATGACGTTAGGCACCGTCTTGATGTAATGCATATAGAGAAGAATGTGTGTGATGCTCTTGTGGGAAAGCTGATGCATATTCAAGGCAAAACAAAGTACGGAAAGGGTGCACGGTTAGAATTGGAAAAGATGGGGGTTCGTCCAGAATTGTGGGCTCAGAAAAAGGTTAGAAAGGGAAAGGAATAGGAAACGGAAAATGAAATGAGTTTGAATAAAGGAAAGGGGAAAAGAAAGGGAAAGGGAAAGGCCACAGATGCGTCGAAGAAGAAATATGCGGGAAAAGCCAAGGATGACAAGGCTTATTTACCTCCGGCTTGCTACACATTGTCAAGGGTAGAAAAACGGATGTTTTGTGCATGTCTGTACGGAATTAAGGTTCCATCATGGTACGAATCTAACATGAAAAGATTTGTATCCTTGAATGGAGAATTGAAGCTGACAAGTATGAAATCCCACGATTGTCATGTTCTGATGCAAGTATTCCTACCAATTGCAATACGTGGTATTTTACCAAAGCACGTGAGGGAAGCTATTACAAGCCTCTGTTCGTTTTTCAATACAATATGCAGAAAAATGCTTGATCCTTGTACACTTGATGCTTTGCAGGCGGATGAGGTTGTGACTTTGTGCAAATTTGAGATGTACTTCCCACCCTCATTTTTTGACATAATGGTGCATTTGATTCTTCATTTGGTGCGGGAGATTAAATTGTGCGGTCCAGTGTTCATGAGGTGGTGCTATCCTTTTGAAAGACACATGGGTACATTGCAAGATAAGGTAAGGAATCGGGCTCACCCGGAAGGAAGTATGATTCAAGGGACCGTGGGTGAAGAGATTGGTAATTTTGTGGCCGACTATATGGCCGTTGCTGAACCTACTGGTCTTCCTACTTCTCGACATGAAGGGAGACTTGATGGTCAGGGAAAAATCGGGTCGAAACGAATGTCACCTGACCGAGATAAGTTCTTACAAGCACACCTGTATGTGTTGCATCATATTGCAGATGTTCACCCATACTTAGATGAGCACCTGGCTAGTTTGCGTGATGAATTCCCATCAAAAGGTGAAAGGGCATTGATGCAGTTGCATAATAAGAGGTTTGTGAGTTGGTTTTGTGATCGAATGATGGGCAGAATGGATGAGAGTGTCACTGATACAGTGAGGTGGCTTGCTTATGGTCCTAGGGATGATGTTCGCTCATTTGAGGGATATGACATAAATGGGTACACATTTTGGACTGAGCGTCAGGATTTGAAATCATCCTTGACCTAAAACAGTGGTGTAACGCTTGTGGCATCGTCAAGGGAGTTTGCAAGTGCTAAGGATAAATCACCCGTTGACGCAGAGTTGTCATACTACGGTCGAATTCAAGAAATATGGGAGCTTGATTATTGTGACTTCATGGTTGCTCTTTTTCGTTGTAAGTGGGTTGATAATATCAGGCGTAACGTCAAATGTGATGACTTCACTATTGTAGATCTTGGCCACCTGAATGACAGTGCAAAACCATTCATCCTTGCATGGAGAAGATGAAATACATGGAGAGGATGATACACATGAGGTAGTTTCAAATCTATTAGTTTTGGCATATTGAGTTACGTGGGATCTAAGGTGGCATTAATTAATTTCCTGTTGTAGGGTGGTACTCCTACACATGCGGACTCGAGGGAGCTCGATAACCCAACACCTCATCATTTTCCAGATTTACAGGTGATTTTGTTTACTTTTAGCTTAGTGCATATGGGTACATTGAATGAAATTGTGTAGGAAACTACCCCTTGTGATATGTTTTGTTCTAATATGATCTTTCAAATTGGTGTAGGAAGAGACTCGTTGTGCACATCTACACCCGGGCGATTCTGGAGCTTTGGATGTGGTTGCATATGGTTGTGCACAACCGGCCGAACAAGGTACGGTCCATTTGCGACCGCTTAGGCCACAACATTAATCGGTCGGGATCAATTCTGTGATTGCCGGGTTCGAGGACATCCTAATACCGGTGCCTGTAGAGGAGGATGAGTTTACTACACTTTGGGCAGCAAAAGGTAGATTTGTGCAGTGGCCATGTGCTTGGGTAAGGTTGATGAACCAGGTAATTAAGATTTTGGGTTCACTCTTTACCCTATGCCCGGTTGTCTTCACAAGAGTTAGATGGATGTCTTTTCTAACCAATTGCGTGATTTGTTTTATCAGATTTAGAAAAAAAAGCTAACCTTCAAAGAGGAGGGTGGAGCAGCCTGAAAGCATTGATCAATCGGTGCCAAAGAAGAGGAGTGAACAACGGTCGGAGAGTGAAAAAGAGTCGAAGAAGAACTATTCGAGAGGTTCAGCTATGCTAGCTACTCCACTTCTTGCTGACACGGTCTTTCAAACGCTCTATAAAGATTTAACTTTTCTACACAACCGTGTTAGTATGTTGCCTAGTGACACTCCCATTCAAGTTGCACTACCTATGGAAATGTTCCACTTTGATGAGGATGCAGTTTCATGGCTTAGCAAAGAAGATGTGAAGGAATTTCTAACTGGTTCAATGCTTAACATTTCCCTCATTAAAACATTCATGAGGTAATTCAACGCCGCTTAAATTATGTTATTCAGATTAGTGGTGATTGTCGTTTATTTTTCCATTAATATTCTATTATCATGCATGCAGAGCACTACAGGAGCACTTACTTGAGATTTATTCTCCGTGTCAAGTAGGGTGGTTATGCCCCGAGCAGATCTCCACTACTAGAATCTTAGGCAACTACCCTGACGTGTTGTACTATCTTGAACGGGGTATCAAGGAATCAGTGCGTGCGGGAGACAAGTTCATATTCGCCCCGTGTTTTGAGGAGTACGTCTGACCATGTCAAATTCATTTGTTTCCCCTAATTATATGTTGCACACGGCTAATTAATAATTTGTTTGTGTATTGTGAATTTATGTAGTTCACATTGGACCCTGCTGGTGATTTGTGTTTCCAGTAACCCAATCTTCCTTTTTGATTCTACTCGATTACCTCATCCAAAAAAGCTCCTCGTGAAGTATGTACTGCGAAAGTAAATAAAGCTACCTAGCGTTGATTATCATTACCTAACTCATTTATTAGTCATACTAATTAAGTTTGAACTGACTTTTCTATAGTATTATGAAGAAGATAAATTGCCGAGCTCCTCAAGGTCCCACATGGAAATCACCGATGGTAATGCTACGTGATATTGTGATTTTCGTAATAAACAATGCGTAAGGTGTTGCTAGTTTGCTATGCATGTTTGATTAATGTACTTTGTTCCTATGCTAGTGCGCACAACAAGATAACGGAGTTGATTTTGGAATATACGTGATGAGATTCATGTTCAACATACTGAGTCGTTGTACAGACACACTACAGCTTGATGAGGTATGCCATTGACTTAGTTAATTTGCTCTTTTCGTGTGATTTGACAAGAAATGTAGGGAATAGGCATCATAGTAGACATATAGGCCTTATTTGGTTCATTTTGAATGAAATTGTGTCCTAAAACCCTTGAATTACTCTTTAATGTGATTTCAAGCCTTAACCACTTATAACTAGGTAATAATGACATGTTAAGAGCAAGAATGAGTTGATTTGACAAGAAATGTAGAAAATAGGCAACCTAGTAGCCATATAGGCCTTATCTTGGCCATTTTGGATAAAATTGCGTCATAAATTACTTGAATTGCTCTTTTAATGTATTCAAGGCTTAGCTGCCTATAACTAGGTAATAATGACATGTTAAGAGCAAGAATGAGTTGATTTGATAAGAGATGTAGAAAATAGGCAATCTAGTAGCCAAATAGACCTTATTTGGGATTTTGAATGAAATTGCATCTTAAAACCCTTGAATTGCTCTTTTAATGTGATTTCAAGCCTTATCTACATATAACTAGGTAATAATGACATGTTAAGAGCAAGAATGAATTGATTTGATAAGAAATGTAGAAAATAGGCAACCTAGTAGCCATATAGGCCTTATTTTTGCCATTTTGGATGAAATTGCGTCCTAAAACACTTGAAATTACTCTTTTAATGTGATTTCAAGGCTTAGCCGCCTATAATATAGGTAATAATGACATGTTAAGAGCAAGAAAGAGTTGATTTGATAAGAAATGTATAAAATAAACAACCTAGTAGCCATATACGCCTTATCTTGGCCATTTTGAATGAAATTGCGTCCTAAAACACTTGAATTGCTCTTTTAATGTGATTTCAAGTCTTAGCCGCCTATAACTATGTAAAAATGAAATGTTAAGAGCAAGAAAGAGTGGATTTGATAAGAAATGTAGAAAATAAGCAACCTAGTAGCCATATAGGCCTTATTTTAGCCATTTTGGATGAAATTGCGTCATAAATCACTTGAATTGCTCTTTTAATGTGATTTCAAGGCTTAGCTGCCTATAATTAGGTAATAATGACATGTTAAGAGCAAGAATGAGTTGAATGGATAAGAAATGTAGAAAATAGGCAACCTAGTAGCCATATACGCCTTATTTTGGCCATTTTGGATGAAATTGCGTCATAAAACACTTGAATTGCTCTTTTAATGTGATTTCAAGGCTTATACGCTTATAACTAAATAATAATGACATGTTAAGAGCAATAATGAGTTGATTTGATGAGAAATGTAGAAAATAACCAACCTAGTAGCCATATAGGCCTTATCTTGGCCATTTTGAATGAAATTGCGTCCTAAAACACTTGAATTGCTCTATTAATGTGATTTCAAGGCTTAGCCTCCTATAAATAAGTAAAAATGACATGTTAAGAGCAAGAAAGAGTGGATTTGATAAGAAATGTAGAAAATAAGCAACCTAGTAGCCATATAGGCCTATTTTGGCCATTTTGGATGAAATTGCGTCCTAAAACACTTGAATTACTCTTTTAATGTGATTTCAAGGCTTAGCCTCCAATAAATAAGTAATAATGAAATTTTAAGAGCAAGAAAGAGTGGATTTGATAAGAAATGTAGAAAATAAGCAATCTAGTAGCCATATAGGCCTTATTTTAGCCATTTTGGATGAAATTGCGTCATAAATCACTTGAATTGCTCTTTTAATGTGATTTCAAGGCTTAGCTGCCTATAATTAGGTAATAATGACATGTTAAGAGCTAGAATTAGTTGATTTGATAAGAAATGTAGAAAATAAGCAACCTAGTAGCCATATAGGCCTTATCTTGGCCATTTTGTATGAAATTGCGTCCTAAAACACTTGAATTGCACTTTTAATGTGATTTCAAGCCTTAGCCGCCTATAACTAGGTAAAAATGACTTGTTAAGAGCAATAATGAGTTGATTTGATACGAAATGTAGAAAATAGGCAACCTAGTAGCCATATAGGCCTTATCTTGGCCATTTTGGATGAAATTGCGTCCTAAAACACATGAATTGCTCTTTTAATGTGATTTCAAGGCTTAGCCGCCTCTAACTAGATAATAATGACATGTTAATAGCAAGAATGAGTTGATTTGATAAGAAATGTAGGAAATAGGCATCCAAGTAGTCATATTGGCCTTATTTGTGCCATTTTTGATGAAATGCGTATTAGAACCCTAATTACTTGCTCTTTTAATGTGATTTCAAGGCTTATCCGCCTCTAACTAAGTAATTGTGTCCAAAAACACTTGAATTCTAACATAATTTTTGTTTATCCAAGTTTTGCAAGGTACAGAAAGGAGGTCCATTGACGAGCACGAAACTTGATGAAGTTCGAGACATGTTGGTGTCTTTCATCACATTTAATTTAATTTGAACTTGTTAACTACATTAATAATTAGTATTGTTTGTAAATATGACACTTTTTTTTATAAGGAGTTGTAAATATATATGACACTTCATTGTGCCATTTTTGATGAAATGCGTATTAGAACCCTAATTACTTGCTCTTTTAATGTGATTTCAAGGCTTATCCGCCTCTAACTAAGTAATTGTGTCCAAAAACACTTGAATTCTAACATAATTTTTGTTTATCCAAGTTTTGCAAGGTACAGAAAGGAGGTCCATTGACGAGCACGAAACTTGATGAAGTTCGAGACATGTTGGTGTCTTTCATCACATTTAATTTAATTTGAACTTGTTAACTACATTAATAATTAGTATTGTTTGTAAATATGACACTTTTTTTTATAAGGAGTTGTAAATATATATGACACTTCATTGTGCCATTTTGGATGAAATGTGTATTAGAACCCTAATTACTTGCTCTTTTAATGTGATTTCAAGGCTTATCCGCCTCTAACTAAGTAATTGTGTCCAAAAACACTTGAATTCTAACATAATTTTTGTTTATCCAAGTTTTGCAAGGTACAGAAAGGAGGTCCATTGACGAGCACGAAACTTGATGAAGTTCGAGACATGTTGGTGTCTTTCATCACATTTAATTTAATTTGAACTTGTTAACTACATTAATAATTAGTATTGTTTGTAAATATGACACTTTTTTTTATAAGGAGTTGTAAATATATATGACACTTCATTGTATTGCATTTGGGATTATTAATTAATATCTATGTATAGTTGTTATTATTTCAATTTAGAAATTATTATATTATTATTGTTATTAGTATTATTAATATTATTATTATTATTATTATTATTATTATTATTATTATTATTATTATTATTATTATTATTATTATTATTATTATTATTATTATTATTATTATTGTTATTATAATATATATTGACGGTAGAATTAATGAAGGATGTGCAGGTTTTTATTATTATTAATATGATTATTTATAGCAAATATATTTTTTTTAAAAAAGGGAATTTAGCACCAGTTTTGCTTAGAACCGGTGCGAAAAGTGTCTAATATTCAAGGCGCGCAAGCACTTTTGGCATAGGTTCTAAGTAAAAAACCGATGCGAAAAGTTGTGTTTTTGCCATCGGTTCACCCCTAGAACCGGTGCGAAAAGTGCTTTTTGCCACCGGTTTTGAACCGGTGCGAAAACTATGGGGTTTTAGCACCCCCCAAATATAACCCGGTTCAAAACCGGTGGGGAAGGAGGGGTTTGAACCGGTGGGGAATTGGTTTTTTCGCCTAGTGAATTAATCTCTTGACATATGCTTCGCAACCCCAAATCTTAAGAAAAGACAACCTCAGAGGTTTCTTCGTCCAGAATTCATATAGTCTTGACAGTTTTTGACGGAGCACGGTTTAGAGTTAGTGCCGCAGTTAGAAGTGTGTGTCCCCAGAAAGAGATAGGAAGTTCACTAAGACCCATCATTGATCGAACCATGTCTAACAAGGTTCGATTCCTCCGTTCGGATACTCCGTTCCATTGTGAAGTTCCGGGAGGTGTCCGATCTAAAGGAATACCATTTTCTTTCAAGTGATCGTCGAATTCATGGCTCAAATACTCTCCACCTCGATCCGATCGAAGTGCTTTTATTTTCTTGCCAAGTTGATTTTCAACTTCACTTTGAAATTCTTTGAATTTCTCAAAAGATTCAGATTTATTCGACATAAGGTAGACATAACCATATCTACTATAGTCGTCAGTGAAGGTAATGAAGTATCAATAACCTTGCCTTGCGGGTGTACTCATTGGTTCACATACGTCCGTATGTATTAGACCCAATAAGTCACTTGCCCTTTCTCCCAACTTGGAGAATGGCTGCTATATCATCTTGCCTAATAGACATCCTTCGCAATTTTCAAACGACTCCAAGTCGAATGAGTCAAGAACACCTTCTTGAAGGAGTTTCTTGATGCGTTTGACGTTAATGTGGCCAGGACGACAATGCCACAAGTAGGTTTGATTCGAATCGATGGTCTTAGCCCTTTTGGCGGTATCATTAATTTGTCTTAACATATGCAATTCTATAGAACATATAAACAAGACATTTTTAACAAACCAACCATTGATTAAGTCTTGTTATCAAAATAACTTGGTGTCCAACACCATAGATCAAAAGTATATTCAAAAGCATAAGAAACAACCATTGTTTAATTACAAGTCATAGACAAAATAAATGTGTCTACAAGCATGATCAAAAGACTATCTTTGTCGTCCACTTGTTGATGCTCATGGTATCCAATACCCTCTTACTTGTGATGCCCCCTCACTTGGTTCCTGAAAAGGAAACATAAAGTGAGTTATACATGGTATCCAATACCTATGAATAGCTTTAAACACAAGTGTTAATGAAGATACCTGAGGCAGATGCCACATTCCTCTCCTCCTCCTCCTTTCGGAAGAGCTTGCATTCCCTCTTGTAGTGGCCTTTCCCACCACAATAGAAGCACCGCATCCTTGCCTTGTTCTTGAACCCCCTCCTCCTCGCTCTCAAGGGCCTCTCGGTCACTCTATAGGCGGTGGCTCGGCTAAGTAGTTGCACCACCTCTTTTAAAGAGTGTGTCTCCTTTCCCGCAGCTATATGCACTCTATGTGCATCATAGCCCGAGTGGAGTGAAGCAAGCAAGATATGCCCCGCCATCTCATCCTCCAATGAGATTCCGAGAAGCTGCATGTGTTTGAAGAGCCTAGTCATTCCAAGCACATGAGGTCGGAGGGGCATCCCGGGTCTCAATTTGGTATTGTAGACCCTTGACCAAAGCTGACGCCTTTCCTTAGCAAGATAACCCACATCCGGTGGCTTTATCTTCATGTTTGAGAGTGACCTAGTCAAATCATACACGAGTCCATCATAGTTTCCATTGTCACTCTTAGTGACTCTTATGTTAACAACATCCTCTAATGATTTGAGGAAAATGTCCGGAAAATAGAAGGAGAGCTTTTCCTTCCAATCTTCAGGGATGGAATTAGCCATTAGATGTGTGACTTTCTTGTAATCGGAAGACCATTTGTCATGAGCCTCATCGATCATGATTCCCTTACAGAAGAAGCTTGGAATGGGAGTATTAAGAGTGTACTCCAAGGAACAATTCCGAAGAGTTTTCCTGAGTTCCTCCTCCCATTCCTTGAAGTTGACCAAGTTAAGGTTAAAAGCCAACTTGTCGGGGAGTTCCGGGCACATAGAGTTGTTGTTTGAGTTACTTGCAAACATGTTTCTACAATAAAAGAATTTGAAATGAAAAACCATTCATAAACCAATAAGTTTGAAATTTAAAGCGTTCATGCAAATTTTCAATCTTATTGAGCATTTTATCCATGCATTAACATTAGTCCCTTTTAGGCGAGAATTAAATGATTCCAAGATCCCAAAAATCAAAAAGTGATTAAGCATGCTTTGGCTTGTCTTAACACTTAATATTTAAGGGTAAGCAATCCAATTGCTAATAGCTCCAAGCTAATCTTGGTTCAATAAAACGTCGTATCTAATGCTTCCTTGACATTTTATCTCCATTGCCACGACATCTAAGGACTCCTTACCGATATCGTTGAGCTTAACCAAGACAACTTGTATACCTAGTATACCTTACGTTCCTAGGGAAGTAGTGATGCCTCGCTTTGGCGTAGTCCATCACATACACGCATTAGTTCGGTAAGTGTTGTTCTTGGAATAGCATATTTTAGCTCAATATTTTTAGGGACCTAGGGTTTCTATGTTGGTTGATTTAAGTGAACTCAATTAATCATCACAAAATTTAAAAACCTAAACATCACTAGTCGAAAATCCTAATTTGGCACTGGTTCAAACCCCCCCCCCCCTAAGGCACCGGTTTTGAACCGTTGAGGATTTGAGGGATGCCAAATCCTCAAAAATTTGGCACCGGTTCAAAACCGGAGCCAACTAAAGCATTTGGCATCGGTTAACCGATGCCAACTACCTTGAATTTAATAAAAAAAAAACTGGCGCCATTAAGTTGGCACCGGTTAACCGGTGCCAACTAAAGCATTTGGCACCGGTTAACTGGTGCTAACTTTAATGGCGCCAGTATTTTTTTTAATAAATTCAATGTAGTTGGCACCGGTTTTAAGCATGAACCGGTGCTTTTGACTTGTTTTTGTTTTTTTTTTTTCCGGAAATAATATATATTAATATTAATACTAATAAATATAATAATAATGAGATCATGCACATAATACCGATAATTAATAATAATAATAATTATTATTATTATTAATTTTAATAATAATAATAATTATTATTATTATAATATTAATATTAATAATAATTAGTATTATTAATATATTAATAATAATAATAATTGAAAATAATAACAAGAACATAAATATTGATAACAATCCCAAAATATGATATTAATTAGAAAAATGTGTCATAACTACAAACAAACAAAATTAATTAGTAATAATGTAGTACACTAAGCTAGTTAAAACAGAAATAAATGATATTTACAAATTAAATGTGATGTAGGCCGCCAACATGTCTCGAATTACATTGAGTTCCTCGCTCGTGAACGGATTTCCCGTTTGTCTCTTGCAAAACTTGGAATTCATACACAAACCGTAAGTTAGTAGGAGTGAACTCATAAATAGTCATAACATGTATTTATCACTTATTTATAGGTGGCCAAGGCTTGAAATTACAAGAAAATAGCAATGAAGGGGTTTTAGAACGCTTTTTCAACCAAAATGGCCTGAGTAAGGCCATTTTCACTACTAGGATGCCTATTTCCTACATTTCTTGTCTAGTGAACTCATAAATAGTCATAACATGTCTTTATCACTTATTTATAGGTGGCCAAGGCTTGAAATTACAAGAAAATAGCAATGAAGGGGTTTTAGAACGCTTTTTCAACCAAAATGGCCCGAGTAAGGCCATTTTCACTACTAGGATGCCTATTTCCTACATTTCTTGTCTAGTGAACTCATAAATAATCATAACATGTCTTTATCACTTAGTTATTGGTGACTAAGGCTTGAAATTAAAAGAAAAGAGCAATTAAGGCGTTTTGGAACGCAATTTCAACCAAAATGGCATACCTCTTCAAGCTGTAGTGTGTCTGTACAATGACTCACTATGTCAAACATGAATCTCACCACGTATAGGCCACAATCAACTCCGTTACTTGTTGTGCGCACTAGTATGAGGAACAAAGTACATGAATCAAACATACATAGCAAATTAGCAACATCTTACGCATTGTATATTACGAAAATCACAATATCATGTGGCATTACCATCGGTGATTTCCATGTAGGACCTCGAGGAGCTCAAGAATTTATCTTCTTCATAACACTACATAGAAAAGTAAGTTAAAATTTGATTAGTATAATTAATATATATGAGTTAGGTTATGATAATCAATAACAAGAATTGAAGCTATGTATATTTACTTTTGCAGTATGGACTTCACGAGGCGCTTTCTTGGTTGAGGTAACCGAGCAGAATCAAAGAAGAAGATTGTGTTACTGGAAACACAAATCACTAGTAGGGTCCAATGATAACTACGTACATACATTCACACGAGACAAACAAATCAATAATTAGGCAAGTACAACATATAAACTGGGAAAACAAATGAATTTGACAAGCATAATCTGACGTACTCCTCATAATATGGGGCAAATATAAACATGTCTCCCGCACACACTGATTCCTTGATACCCCGTTCAACATAGTACAACATGTCAGCGTGGTTGTCTAATATTCTAGCAGTGGAGATCTGCTCAGGGCATAACTACCCAATTTGACATGGAGAACCAAGCTCCCATAAGTGCTCCTGGAGTGCTCTGTATGCATGATAATATAATGTTAATCGAAAACCAACCAACAATCACCACTAAACTGAATAACATAAATTGAGTACTAGTTAAATTACCTGATGCATATTTGAATGAGGGAAATGTTAACCATTGCACCACTTAGAATTTCCTTCACATCTTCTTTGAATAGCCATGCCATTACATCATCATCGTAGTGGAACATTTCCTTAGGTAGTGGAACTTGAATGGGGCTGTCACTAAGCAACACACAAACACGATTGTGCAGATAAGTTAACTCCTTCGAGAGCGATTGAAGTACTGTGTCTTCAACTAGTGGAGTAGCTTGCATAGCTGAACCTCGTGAAGAGCTCTTGTTCGACGCTTTTCCACTCACCGAGCCATGTTTACTCCTCTTCTTTGGCATATGTTGATCAATGCTTTTTGGCCCCTCCACCCTCTTCTTTGGAGTTTGGCTTTTCCTCGATCGCTAATAAGACAAATCACACAAATGGTTAGAAAAGAATTTATCCAACTCTTGGGATGAAAATCGGGTATAGAGTAAAGCGTGAACTTTAAATCTTAATTACCTGGTTCACCAACCGTATCCAAGCACATGGCCATTGCACAAAACTACCTTTTGCCGCCCAAAGTGTAGTAAATTCATCCTCCTCTATGGGCACAGGTATTAGGATGTCCTCAAACCCGGCAACCACAGAATGGATCCCGACCGAATAATGCTCAGGTCGAAGCGGCCGCAAATGGACTGTACCTTGTTCGACCGGTTGTGCACTACCATATGCAACGACATTCAAAGCTCCACTAAGCGATTCGCCCGGGTGAATAATTTCACAATCGGTCTCTTCCTGCACCAATTTGGAATATCACTTGTAAGAATAAGTAAAAAAAAAGAAAGGGAAGAGCAAAACAGCGGAACAGCGCAGCAATAGCACAACAGATGCACTACCGGCACTGCTGCTGCCTGTTGACTGCACAGCTGCTGCCTCCACAGCTGCTGCCTGCTGACTGCACAGCTGCTGCACTGCTGCTGCACAATTGCTGACTGCTGCCTACACAGCTGCTGCACAACACAATTCACATGTCACAGCACAGCACAGTTCACAGCTCATAGCACAACTCAGCACAGTTCACAGCACAACTCAGCACAGTTCATAGCTTACAACATAACTCAGCTCAGTTCACAGCACAACTCAGTACAATTCACAGCTCACAGCACAACTCAGCTCAGTTCACAGCACAACTCAGCACAGTTCACAGCACAACTCAGCACAGTTCACAGCACAACTCAGCACAGTTCACAGCACAGAAACAGCACAACTCACAGCATCACAGCATGCAGGCAGCAAGCACATAAAATAGCATGACAGAAACAACATGACAGCACATAAACACGACAACAATAGCACAGATTCAGCATAGAAACCGGTCTTTACAGGAATGAAGAAATACGACGTAAACGAAGAAACGAAGAACATTTATAACACATAAAACCGCAAACTTCATCCAATATAAAGAAACAACACAACAAACTTCACAAATTCACAGCAGAATCAAAGAACCAATATCACCATCCAAAGAAATAACTAAACAACTCACCTATAGAACTGGAAAGTCATGAGGTGTTGGATTTTCAGGCTCCCTCAAGTACGCATGTGCAGGATTACTAACCTGCAAAAGTGTATTGATAGTGCGAGGCTAATTGGAACCCACGTATCTCAAAAAGTCAAAACTTATACATTAGAAATCACTTGATCATGTACCTCCTCGTCTGCATGTATCTCATCTTCTCCTTGTTTTCGTGGGTGACTAGAAGAGCCGACCGGTGTAGCCGAGGAGAAAGGCAAGGTCGGCAAGTTCATTTGCTTTGCCCATGCATTAAACTCTTCTCGCATCTCGTTGCGCACTTGTTCCTTAATTGATGCCACCGTGGCATCCAAGTTGACCGGTGAGTTCACACTTGCCCGAGATCTCCTTGATTTGGTATATTCCGGACCCATCACCTTCTCCCATCCTAGCAAGCTCCCCCCCACACCCAATACGGGTCTCGGATGGTAGGGCTTTCCCAAAGACAAGGTGAAAGGGTCCTTCTCCACTGTTGGGACGAGCTTGCCTTCAACAAGCTCTTCAGTGTACTCAAGCTGTAGCAAAAACAAAAAGGCAACATCAAGTTAGTGTTTATGTAAAGTGATATATATGCAAAAGATTCATGCAGTTCACAAGTCATAGTTGCTTACAAGTTTATCTGCCATTTCTTTCATTTCCGAAGCCTTGATGGACCATTTTTCGGTTTTCTTGTCACCAAAATGCAAAGAACAAAAGAAATATCTGGGACGACTCACCAAAGTACTGGTCGTGGAGTCAGAGAGCACTGTGGAGGACCCTAGAAGAACAGTGGGGTATACTCCTTCATTCACCCACGTCTCCCTCCATTCATCAAATGTCATACACCCCATATGATGGTGGTATTGCTTCTTCAATGCATTCTTGGAATTCTGCTCCCTTATTTCCTACATAATTAGACATATTAGTTTCAAAACTACCAAAATATTAAATATATTATACATTTGTCATCAGAGTTACTTGAACTTACAATTGCTTCTTTTTAGCTTTTTTGAAGAACAAAAGCATCCCAATCTTCCTTTGATACGCTAGGCCATATTTGCCATGGGAGTTTCTCTTCATAGATGACTTCATCATCATTTCCACCTCCTTTCTTGTTCTTTGGTTTTCTCACAAGTTTCTTTGTGATAAACCGACGAACTAAGGTGGTCTTGAAGCCTCTGAATCTTGCCGCAAGTAAGGATTCAAACACCCTTCGCTTGGCGTACTCATTTGGAATGTTAAATAGACTTTGCAAGCACAAATAACAGTCATTATTAGTTTGCCCATTTAATAACAATAAATTGAAGGAATTTGTAAATGTGCAAAAAAAAACACTTGCCCTAGTATCATTCCAAAACGTGTCAATCAAGCCTGTAGGTACTTCGCTCAAACGAAGAGTAATGAGAATTTTGCGCGCACAAATCCCAACTTGAACAGAATACTGACGACGCCATTTGCCTGTAGGTTGGCCTACCCTGTCATACTCCAGGACCATTGGACTGACAAGTTTCTTGAAGCTTGTCGTCGGACCCCTCAGCTTTTTGTTCGCTGGTGCCTTTACCCCCCCTCCATTAGGATTCTCATCAAATGACTCAGACATTACATTTTCGATAGGAGGCGCTTGTTCAGCTGCAATTTCAAACTCATCAAGCATACGATCCAAAACATCTTGAGCCTGATCTTCTGCCTCACCCAAATCAGGCTCCTTGTTCACATCATACAACTCGTCCCCATCCCCAGATGAATCATCATCATCATCCTCTACATCCTCCACTCCAATACGGTAGTGATCATCCACCATGAGATGTAAAACCTGTCATTACAAACATAACACGTTATTAGTTGTAATATAAATAAATTTGTAAGGTAAACTTATAATCAAATATAAATTGCTGAATTATAATACAAATTAACATAGAAAATGCGGAACTAAGTTACTTCATTCATTTAAAAGAAAATACGAAAAATGGGCAAGTAAGTTAAAATTTCATTCATTTTCACCTAAAAATGTGATTTAATAATACTTTCGACGCCTACAATTTCAAACTAACAAAAAATAGTACCTCAATCTAATATTCCTTCGTCGTGGTCTGATCGCATGTAATTGGCTTGGTCGTCTATCTCATTTGGTACAACAGGTCTAGGAACAGTGAAAGGTGCCGAGTCATCAAACGCATCATATTCTTCCTCATCCTCGACATCTCCAACACCAAACATTCTTCTTTTGCCGGCTAGCACAATAGACCAGTTTGAGTCGGCTGGGTCACTTACGTAAAACACTTGTTTGGCTTGAGATGCAAGGATGAATGGTTCAGCACTATCATTCAGGTGGCCAAGATCTACAAGAGTAAAGTCATCATGTTTGACGTTACGCCTGATATTATCAACCCACTTACACCGAAAAAAGCAATCGTGAAGTCACAATAATCAAGCTCCCATATTTCTTGAATTTGACCGTAGTATGACAACTCTGCATCAACGGGTGATTTATCCTTAGCACTTGCAAACTCCCTTGACGATGCCACAAGCGTTACACCAATGTTTTAGGTCAAGGATGATTTCAAATCCTGACGCTCAGTCCAAAATGTGTACCCATTTATGTCATATCCCTCAAATGAGCGAACGTCATCCCTAGGACCATAAGCAAGCCACCTTACTGTATCTGTGACACTCTCATACTTTCCACCCATCACTCGATCACGAAACCAACTCACAAACTTCTTATTATGCAACTGCATCAGTGCCCGTTCACCTTTCGATGGAAATTCATCATGTAAACTAGCCATGTGCTCGTCTAAGTATGGGTGAACATCTGCAACATGGTGCAACACATAAAGGTGCGCTTGTAAGAACTTATCTCGATCAGGTTACATTCGTTTCGACCCGATTGTGCCATGACCATCAAGTCTCCCTTCGTGTCGAGAAGTAGGAATACCAATAGGTTTAGCAACGGCTATATAGTCGGCCACAAAATTACCGACCTCCTCAGCCACGGTCCCTTGAATAATACTTCCTTCCTGGTGAGCCCGATTCCTCACTTTATCTTGCAATGTACCCATATGTCTTTCAAAAGGATAGCACCACCGCATGAACACTGGACCCCACAACTTAATCTCAAGCACCAAATGAAGAATCAAATGCACCATTATGTCGAAAAACGAGGGTGGAAAGTACATCTCAAATTTGCATAAAGTCACAACCACATCCGCCTGTAAAGCATCAAGTGTACAAGGATCAAGCACTTTGCTGCATATTGTATTGAAAAACGAACAGAGGCTTGTAATAGCTTCCCTCACGTGCTTTGGTAAAATACCACGTATTGCAATTGGTAGGAAAACTTGCATCAGAACATGACAATCATGGGATTTCATACTTGTCAGCTTCAATTCTCCATTTAAGGATACAAATCTCTTCATGTTAGATGCGTACCCTGATGGAACCTTAATGCCATACAGACTTGCACAAAACATTCGTTTTTCTACCCTTGACAATGTGTAGCAAGCCGGAGGTAAATAAGCCTTGCCCTCCTTGGCTTTTCCCTCATTTTTCTTCTTCGACGCATCCGTGGCCTTTCCCTTTCCCTTGCTCTTCCCCTTTCCTGTTTTCGAACTCAATTCATTTTCCTTTTCCTGTTCCTTTCCTTACTAACCCTTTGCTGAACCCACAATTCTGGACGCACCCCCATCTTTTTCAAATCGTCTCCTGCACCCTTTCTGTCCTTTGTCTTGCTTTGAATATTCATTAGCGTTCCCACAAGAGCATCACACACATTCTTCTCTATATGCATTACATTAAGACAGTGCCTAACATCATGTTCTTTCCAGTACGGGAGCAACCAAAAGATTGATTCTTTTTTAAAGAGAGCAGTTGACTCCGCCGCTTTTTCTGATTTCCCAAAGACTGTTCGTACACCCTTAACTCGGCGTAAACCTCCTCACCAGTCAACGGCCTAGGCGCAGTCCCCTCTTCCGCTGTCCCTTTAAAAGCCTTTTTCTGCCTACGGTACAGGTGATCGCGCCTTAGCAACCTTCTGGTCCGTAAATACACCTCTTTGTGAGAATGATCAAGGCGTCTGCATGGCGTATCATTAATACAAATGGGGCATGCTTTTTTCCCTTTGTTCTTATCACTAGACAAGTTTCCATATGCAGGAAAATCATTAACGGTCCACATAAGAGCTGCACGCAATGTGAACATCTCATTCTTGTGAGCATCAAACATGGAAACCCCTTTGTCCCACATCTTTCTCAAATCATCAACAAGTGGTGCAAGATAAACATCTACGTCGTTTCCTGGTTGCCTTGGCCCCAATATCAAAAGTGAAAGCATTACGTATTTCCGTTTCATGCACAACCAAGGAGGCAAATTGTAGATCACTAAAAGTACCGGCCATGTGCTGTGCTGGGTACTAAGAGTGCCAAATGGATTCATCCCGTCCGTGCACAAACCAAGCCTTAAATTTCTGACTTCATCACCAAATTCCGCAAACTTCATATCAATGTTCTTCCATTGCGGGAGTCGGCTGGGTGCTTCAGCATTCTGTTTTTCTTTCTTCCCTCTACATGCCACCTCAAGTTTAGCGTCTTGTGGTAAAGAGAACAAACGCTTAAACCTTGGAATAATGGGAAGATACCACAACACCTTAGCAGGCGGTCCCTTCGTACCAGCATTGCAACTCATGCGCTTGTAGCGCGACTTCTTACATCGTGGACACTCCTCGAGTTTTTCGTATTCATTTCGATAAAGAATACAATCATTAGGACATGCATGTATCTTCTTATACTCCAAACCAAATGGACACATGAGCTTCTTTACGTAATAGTAAGACTTAGGAATTTCATTCCCGTCGGGCAACATCTCACTTAACGCGGTCAACAAAGAAGTAAAACTATTGTCCGTCCACCCATGCTTCGACTTAATGTTAAAAAGTGTTAGCACGGCTGATAGTTTGGAGTATTTTTTGCACCCAGGATACAAAGGCTTTTTAGAAGCCTCCAATAATGACTCAGACACGTCACCTTCAACACCACGCATCATTTCATCCACCCCTTCATCCTTGACCTCATCCACCTGATCATCCTCAAATCCATCCTCATCACCATTACCAATAATATATTCATCATTCATGTATTCCTCGTCCACACGAATCTCATTGCTTCTATCATGCACACCATTCCCATCAACATCCCCACTGTACTCTCCTTCTTCACTGTGCCAAATCAACACGTGGTATTTAAGCCTAAACCCACGACAAACTACATGATCTCTAATGATATCAACACTATTGACCACCTTCACATTATTACAAATCAACACAAGGACAATAGAGGCAATCGACACCCATTCTGCGATGATAAGATAAAGCCCTCTCGCAAAACTCTTGAACCCCATTAAAGAATTCCAATGTATCACGTCTACCATACATCCAGCCACGATCCTTCTCCATTAAGTAAATTGTCTCTAAACATGGCAACATATTACGAATCATGTATAATTGCTACCATCTATTATATATGTAAATCAAATTCAAACACACAACATGCATATAACATTCATATAGATACAAAAATGCATATATGCTTCCAAAGGGTCCTTATCACTCCAACCTAACCAATCCTTGAACGTTTACTCTCACTAGTGAATGTATGTCGACTTTCCAATTTTAAGGAAAATCCGGCAGCATTTCCCCCCAGTTCTCCAAGTACACGACGTAGGTAATTACTTACCCACATATGTACCCAGTGAACATGGTGATCGAGGAAATGGTAAGCCAAGATGTTCCTTAAAATCGAAAAAAGACATACATTCACCGCCTAAGTGAGAGTAAACGTTCAAGAACAGTCCCAACCGGGGACTATTCAAGACTTTCTCCTAATGAGAAAGCCTTGAACAGGTATCTAGGCATATGATGATGCAAGCATTTCATATATTAATTTTTGTATTTAGTTTGTCATGAAAAAACTTTTATTCAAACAATAAAGAGAAAGAAATATACATAGCTTATTAGAGAAGTTTATAATTCATACCAATACAATGGATGTAATCTTTCTAACTTCCCACTTTGAGCTAAATATGTAGTCTTCAAGCTAGTATTGAACTTCAAATCACATATGAATCTATGAAAATGCAAAAAAAAAAAAAAACAAAAGTTAGTAAGTATGAGAAATGGGTAATAAGAAAATATAGGGGCATATGATTAAGGAATGAGAGAGAAAATGGGGCAACAAACCACAACAACCACAAAAGGTATGACACTACTTAACCCTATATATCGCCTATATATCAAATTTATCGCCACAATGTATTTATACATGTTTGGTTTGCTTTTTTGCAATTTTATATGACCTATCACTACTTAACCCTGGTGGCTAAGTTTTATTTATTCATTTTAGTAATTGCAATTTTATAATTCGAGAGACAAGTGGCTAAGTTTTATTTATTCATTTTGCTCCCCTACTACCTCACTCAAACACCTACACCAAAACACTACACATCTAGCCCGCATTCCCTCAGCTCCATTGCAGCCATACTACTCCTAATCACCAACCACGCCAAACATCTAACATCTAAGACCATCTCCACCCTTTGCAGCCAAACATTACCTCAAATCACTACAGAAACTCTCAGCAGCAGCCACACATACAAAAACACCACCAGCAGCAGCCACACATACAACAACACCTCCAGCAGCCCTAGAAGCCCCCAACAACCAGCAAGCAGCAGCCCCAAAACCCCCCAACCATCATGCATATATATAAAATAAATGTTACACGTATACATCATTAGCATAATTTGTTCTGTTCAAGCAACATACACACATACCGATTAAGTAACATAGCTAAAAAATCAAAACAAGAACTTACATTTCATAACCATATACAAGCTAAGTATATATGTGGAGGATCATTGTGGAGGGGGGCCTTGCGCGTTTAGTTGACAAACCCTATATTACAAGAAACTTACAATTGCTAAAATGAATCGCAAATCCTCAAAAAACCCATGAATGGGAAGGAATTCAATGGAGAAATTGAAACCTAGGTATACTTACCTCGAAGATGCTTCAATGGAGGAGAGATGATGGTGGTGCGTGCGGCGGCAACTGCTCTAATGGAAGGTCTAAACCAGAATTCAATGGAGTGGAACCAATGCAAAGAGAAGAGAAGAGGGAAGCAATGCAAAGAGAAGAGAAGAGGGAAGCAACGAAAACAAAAGAGAAGAGGGAGAGACGTTAGAAGCAAGGGCATAATTAAAATACCCTGGTTTTTTTTTTTGTAAACTGGCACCGGTTCAAACCGGAGCTAATTGTGAAAGGAATGGTGTCTTTCCAACAAGTATATTATTCCGATAGAGGGTTTAGAATTATCGGAAAGCTAATTCTTCAGTAAGGTCAAGTGATCGGAATGTCTAGGTGGAGGCCGCTTCCGATCAGTAATATTAACGTACAATTAATATTACAGCTTAATCTTGACTGAACCCTTCGGGTCACACCCAATCGAGTAACCGATCCGAGGTGACGAATTAATCCGAAGGATTAGATGAGTCGTTAGAGTATTACGAACAAAGACGTCGGATATCGAGCTTAGAGCGTCGAGATCGAGCATCGCAAGTTGAGTCGAATTTAGAATTCGACAAGACGCAAAATCAATCGAGTTACAAGTACGAACCTAGCCGTAGCCTCGCATTGGCCTAGCCATGAGAGTTCTAGGCTAGGCGAGGTCCAACGCAAGCCTAGCATGCTAGGACATGTGTGCTAGCAGGGCCATTCGCCCAAGCCATCACAGCATCGCATATGCATGAGGATATGCTGGGCGTTGGCGCTAGGCAAGGCCTAGCACTGCACCATCACATGTGTGCTGGCACTAGGCATGGCCTGGCACTACTCTCGCATCATCGCATATGCATATGCATGCATATGCGCTGCTAGCACAACACCGTCGCAACTTGTGTGCGTGTGCGTGCAGATGTGTTGCTAGAAGAACACTCGCTGGACGTGCGTGTGCGCATGCATAGCTAGCACAACACTAAGCTGCAGTGCGCTTGTGTGTGTGCGTAGCAATGCAGCGCCCAGCATGCGTGGCTCGCTAGCAGCACGCATGCTGGCAAGGGTGTTCGCTATGTTGGCCGCAACATGCGTGCTGGCTAGCAAGCACAAAAAAGGCGCCAGGCCCCAGCAAGGCTGCCTTGGCTGCCAAGGCTGGCTGGCAGCCAGCTGTCCCAGCCGTTTGGAGGATACGGTTTGGGTGAGGGGACCAAGGCTTGTGGGCATTGCCTTGGGCATCAAGGAAATGGTCCCCCCCTTCTTGGAATGGTCCTCACCTAATCATTCTTCCTCCATTTGACATTTGTAACTCATTGATTGCATTGTTCATTAATTTATTTTTGATTAAAATAAATTAGAAGGAAAATGCAATTCTCCCACATGGATGGGAGAAGGGAGATTCAAGTCTCCTTTCCCTACAAATACCCAAGTTTGGGTTTTGGGAAAAACCAGTTGAGTTGAACTCAATGAGGCATCTCCCTTAAGGTGAGAAAACCTCTAAGTTCGTAATACTCTAGTCTTTCTTGGTCTAGCCTCGACTAACCTTCGGGGTAGGGGCCGTTCGGGTCGGGTCTCGAGGGTGGACTCCGTTGGAGGCCGTCGCACTTGCGAGGCTAGAGCTTTCGAAGTAAGAGCTCGATTTGCGAGCTAAGCACGCATCGAGGGTATAACTTCTTTCTCTCTTCTTTTAATTATTGCTTAATTATGTTTATGCTTGTTTTAATTGCATTTATTATGGGGGCGGGTCTTGGTGGGTTTCTTTCCGCGTAGTGTGGGTCACTACGAAACCCAATAAATTGCTGTAATTGCCACCGGTTCTCTCTAAACCGGTGCTAACTCCACTCCCAGCTTCTGTTTTTTTTTTTTTTTTTTTTTTTTTTTTTTTTTTTTTTTTTTTTAATAAAGGTTGGCACCGGTTTGAACCGGTGCTAATTAATCTATTTGGCATCGGTTTAGGTTAGAACCGGTGCCAACTCTAAAATTTCCAATCCCGCCCATTTATTTTGGCATCAGTTTTCAAGAACCGGTGCTAAAGGGGGGGGGGGTTGCCTAATTCAAATTTTCTACTAGTGCATGCATCTAACATATCATTCGCATATATAAGAACAATTATATATAGAAAACATGAAATAAGATGCATTTGGCAACTAGCATGACCCCTTGAAACATCTTTGCCAAAAGAAAATTACTAGCTACTACGACTAGGATTAGTCTAAATATTAAGGTACAAAAATACGCAACAGTACGCATACTGTATTTAGATTTAAAAAAATACATAACGGATCGCAGTCCGTATTTACTATCCTAATCGGGCCCCACTAGTTGCCATTTTCACGAAACCTGTGGAACAATATATCTTCCATTCATTCATTCACTATATGTAAATGGCCCATGCATTTTACAATGAAAAACAAGTAACAATGCATAACGCGCGCGAACTAGAAACTAACTTAGGTGGTTAATCCAATTAACGCGCCTAATTAAAACTAGTCAAAGTTGTTAAACATTTTATGTGATTGTGACGCAATTAGTTCATGCAATTAACGAAACTCCCACTAAATTCCGCATCCAACTTAATTAATCCAATTAATTAAGCCGGTTAACCCAAATTTTGTCAAAATTAAAATTTTGCAAGAGCCTGAAAAAACCGAGGCCTAGCCTCGTTAAAATAATTAAATAAATTAAAACGGCAAAATTTTGCAAAACACATAGCCCACGCATCGAAAAAATCAGCCTACTCTAAACCGAGTGCCTAGCATCCTAGCCATGGGGCTAGGCTTGCTAGGCACCAAGGCTATGGCTAGGGGGTTGCTTGGGCGCTGGCAGCATGCCTAGCAAGGCACTTCTACGCCTGCTAGCACTAGCATGTATCACACCATGTTGCGCATGCTAGCATGCGGGCTGACAGGTGTGGCTGGGCCTGCTTGGGGCTCCCTACCTTGCTGCCCAGTAGCATTACGAGCATCTTACCAGCCACGCACCACAAGCCACAAGCATGTCCCTTGCGCACTCCTAGCCCTGCCACACAGCCGCAACGCTTCGAGGTGGGAGCACCAACATGCGCACCAAGGCAACCACATATGGGTTGCGTGAGCAGCCCGGCTAGCCTTGGTGGCGTTTTGGTGATTTTACCTCGATTTGCGTACTATTATTTTGGGATTTTAATCCCGATATACGTGTGACATAAAATTAATTCTAAATTTATTTTAGCAAAATGAAAAATTAAAATAAGTCCAACTTAATTAAATTCAATTTAAATAGTGTACAAGCCTAAATTTAGGTCTATCTTGATGCATCCAAATTGAAGGGCTACACTCATAATTAATTTAATCAAATATAAATCAATAATGAGATTTGACATAATTAAAGGGGTTGGAAAAATAAACCCTTTCATCCAATGAAAAATTTCCCAACAATAACTTGTATAAAATTGAAAAATTACATCTTCCAATATGAAGATTAATCAAAATTCAATCACAAGTTTTGAACTTTAAGGACTTTAATCAACACAAAAAATTATTAAATCCAAAAATTAGTTCAACATGAAATTTAGCAATCAAAGTTCCAAACAAATAAACAATTAAAGATTAAATCTTTGAAATTTTAGGGGCTTCAAAATTGCAAGTTCACCATAAACATTCACACTTAAAGCAATTTATTTGCAATAATGTGAAAAATTCAAGTTTATGAGAAAAACGATCACACCAAATTAAGCACCAATTATGATTTCATAAATATGCTTAATGAGGTTTATAATTGCAGTAGATTAGGGATGCAACCATACATTTAATCTACCTTCAACATGCAATAATTAATCAAGGTCAAAAAACAAATAAACCCTCGAAAATCATATTTCTGGGTGGATTTTGGCTTCTGGACAATCCTTAGGGGTCAAAAACGATTTAGAACATCGATTCCACCCAAAAATCACTATTTTTGAGTCGAAAAATGGATTCGTCAACCAAAATTAGAAAAAAAAAATACGAGATTAAAACTAATTAAAACGAGCTTCTAATCCAATTAGAAAGCACTACCAGAAATTTAAATCCATTTTAAATCACCTTAATTAATTATTAGTCACAATAATTAAAGTGAGCGCGGCTCTGATGCCGCTGTTGGGTTTCGTAGAGTCCGACTCTACGCGCAAGAGAAACCCACCCAAGACCCGCACACTAATGAAAGCGACTAAGCATGCAATCACTAATTACACAACAATTAAGAGAGAGAAGGAAAATACATAATTACCTTTGGCACGTGCTTCGCTCGAATCCCGAGCTCTTACTTCAATACTCGAACCCCACAAATGCGAAGGTCTCCGATGGCTCGTACCCACGAACCCGACCCGAACGATCCAAGTCCCGAAGGTTAGTCGGGACCCGATCAATAAAAACTAGAGTTTTACGAACTTAAGGTTTTTTCACTTTTCTAAGGAGATGCCTTTTTAGTTCCACTCAAGTGTTCTTCCCAAACCCCAAAACCTTGGTATTTATAGGGATATGAACCTTGAATTCCCACTCTCCATCAATGTGGAAAATTTGCAATTCTCCAATTTTATTTTAATTAAAACAAAAATAAAATTGCAATTCAATCAATAAGTTACAAGTGGCACAAGGAGGATAAGAGATTAGGTGAGGACCATTTCTAAGGGGGGGACCATAGCCTTGCTCCCCAAGGCAAAGCTCACACCCCTTGGTCCCCACTAGCAAATCGGCTCTCCTATCCAATTGGTTGGCTGCTAGCTGACGCCTAGCACCAAGGCTGGGCAACTTGGCCAGCCAGCTAGCACCCCACACGCACAGCCAACCCGCATGCGCAGCCAGCCACTGCATGCGTGCTGCTGGCGAGCCACACATGCTGGGCGCTGCTAGCGAGCCACGCATGCTGGGCGTCGCTGCTAGGCGAGGCATTGCGAGTTGCTTGCTGGGCGCTACTATGCGAAGCACACGCACCCACATGCATAGTCCAGCACGCTGCGTGCTGGTGTGAGGTGTTGTGCGATGCTATGCGAAGCACACGCACACCCATGCACAGCCTAGCACGCCGGTGGCTGGTGCGTGGTGCTGTGCGAGGCTGCCAGCTGCTAGCATGCTAGCAAGGCCTAGCCTTGCGATGCTTGCTAGGCTAGCTGTGCGCCAGCGCCTAACATGCTAGCAAGGCTTCGCCTTGCGATGGCTGGGCGCATGGCATGCTAGTACACAGGCAAGGCTGTGATGCTTGCGGTGGCTATCTAGCATGCACGGGCCTAGCACGCCTACCATGCTAGGCTTGCGACTAGCATTGCAATGCACATTCTAGCTTGATATAGCCTAGCCCTCGCATGACTAGGCTAATGCGAGGCTACGGCCTAACTCGAACTTGTAACTTGATTGATTTCGCTTCTCGTCGATTCTAAATTCAACTCGACTTGCGACGCTCGGTCTCAACGCTCTAAGCTCGATATCCGACGTCTTTGTTCGGAAAACTCTGACGACTCGTCAAATCCTTCAGATTGATTTGTCGTCTCGGATCGGTTGTTTGATTGGGTTCGACCCGAAGCTAGGGGTTCAGTCAAGATTAAGCTGTAATATTAATTGTACATTAATATTACTGATCGGAAGCGGCCTGGACCTAGGCATTCCGATCTCTTGATCTTACTAAAGAATTAGATTTCTAATTATTCTGAACCCTCTATCGGAATAATACACTTATTGGAAGGACACCATTCCTTTCACTTCTGATGATCCATCAAATTCTTCATTCTTATCTTCTTCTGGTTCATAATTGCTATCTTTAACTTCAGCTTTTGTTCTTTTTTTAGTTCCTATAAATTGTTAAACTAGAAGATATTAAAACACTTACTTTTAAAATTAAAATGTACAAGAATAAACAATCTAATTCACAACATATCAATCTAACTTTAGATCCTAATACAATAAAATTATATAAACCTTTTGAAGGTTCTAGTTCCTTAAGCCTTCTCTTTATCAGTATTTTATTTTTTGAAATCCTTTGAAGTGTAGCACCTAATACAGTTAAGTTTAACAATGAGTTTATGTTAATACAAAGAGTATATACATATAAAACATGTTAAATAACTTTAAAAACATATATATATTACTTTATAAGCATTTTTGTTAACTTTATTAAACTTATTATTTACTTATATGATCAATCATGTAGTAGTATGCATCATAAAATTTATATTGATATCATAGACTTATAAAGGCAAATGGTTTATTTTATAAATGTTTCTATTTACTTTATAAAGTGAATCTTTTACTTCAAGATAATATACCTTTAATTGGAGATTGCTTTGAATTTGCAGGTTTCTTGTTATGTTCTGTGCTGCAGGAGCTTTCTTGGCAGCAGGAGCGGCTTTTTTCCATTTATGAGCTTTTTTCCCTACAGTACCATATCAACCATGCTAGTGCACATAGTGTCATGAACTCATTACGGTCCAATTTACTAGCCAACCAAACCAATCGAGAGCTAAGATAAGACTCTGTAACATCATCTAAAGAATAACTCGAAAACTACTGCAGTCCCAGACCTCCTTAGCCACCGTGCATTTTAAAATAAATATGATCCAAAACAAAATTTTCTCCATTCCAATTAAAACCAACAAAAAAAAATATGCTCAATTTTGTCTACTAATAGGCTATGATCTGATAGGAGTATAGGTAGATTAACAGTAGAAGCACCTAGGACATCATTTCTCCAATCTGGACTTGCATAGAGGTTATTATATATAAATGTAAAGTAACTATATTAATGGTAACTATATATAAATAAAGGTCACTATATAAATAAAAATACTACCTCTGTTTTATATTATTTGCAACTTTGAAATATTTTATATCTCACAAATAATACCCCAAATTTACAAATAATATGAAACGGAGGTAGTAAGATAATTATATCAATGGTGACTACCTTTATATAGAGATGATCATTGAATATAAATATTTAATTTAATCATATTAAAAGTGAATATATCTTAATAGGAGTCCGAAGTACATGTTAATGAAAGATCACCATATATAAACCTATGTAGGATTTGAATCTACATCTTTGTGTGTAATGTGTACACAATGCTCGACCAATTAAGCTAATAGGCTTTTAGCACGTAAAACAAAACAACTATATCATATGGAGTACTTCGTAATACCTTACACAAAACCATTTTGGAGCCCCTATTTACGAGCTACGAGTATATAGCCAATGCTCGACCAATCACTATTGCCTTCTTTAGAAACATTTTCTTGCAAGTAATGTTCTGCATGACCATTTTTTTTACTAAACTTAGAAAATCCAACTTATGCAAGATTAAACATGGCATACTGCTTTTCCCTCAAAAAAAAAACATGGTATACTGCTTTTTGAGGTGCAATGAAGAAAACAAAGTGGAATTTGACTCGGCCCATTAATTCATCAAGCTCTAACTGTTTAGGATAAAAATACCCAAGACAAATGGACCAATCCGGACCTGCCACGTGTCCGCCACGAGGACCAATCAGCGTCAGCCACATGTCACACTTCGAGAGGTCGAGCATGGACTAATCAGACCACGCCATGTGGACCATAATCTGTCAACCTAGAAGACGGCCAACAAGCCCCGCATCCCGAGGCAAGCCCAATCAGTCCTAGGTTTTCCATTTAACTTACTATTGGGCACGCGCTTTGAGGCTATATAAACTGATAATTGGCCTCCATTAAAGGGGAGGTTAACTCATTTAGAGATTACCCCACGTGCACATTAATTGCTAGACCTTACTTAGCGTTAATTGCATACCTTCCAAGGTTGCCCACCGCAATTAGTCTGGTCACTCCTCTCCTAGGAGGAACCAAATCACCTTTACTTTCCGCACCTTTTACTCCTAAACACGTTCTAACTTGATCGTCGGAGGCGGAGCTCCCACAAACCGGAGTCTCCATTGTTTTGTAGGTAAAGGCGCACAAATCAAGTCCCAGAATTGTAACTCTCCCGCAGGACATCAAAAAACCCCGAAACATTTTGGCGCCGTATGTGGGGAGAGTACTTTCGAGATGGCATCACAGTCTGTACCAATTGTAAGTGAGAGGCGTCCCATGGACGACCCCCTGGTTCAATCAGACCAGGATACATATAATGAAACTGAGGTCGAGACTCGCACGGCCCCTGACGGGTCCCTTAGAGCTCGACGCACCCGTCCCACCAGAAGGAGAGAACAAGAGGACTGCCAGGCTGGACCCAGTCAACTAGCCGGCCCGCCGCTTGAGCATCAACGGGCGGCCGAGGGATCTGCCCCTGTTACTAGGAACGAACTCATGACTCTCATAAGTAGTCTGAAGGGAGAGATCTAGCAGTTGATTAACAAGAGTGCGCCTGTTCCACCAAAGGAACAGTCGGCTATAATACCCTCTTAATCTGGGAGGACGAAGCCTGTAAAGGATCGGGAGACAACTCCTTACCCTAGACCTAGGGAGAGGGAGCCGCAAGTGATCGACCTAACTAAGTACCGCTTCCCCTCACCAGGGAAGAGGAAGCCCATCCGTCATGTTCAGCTGGACGGGTCCAAGAAAACATACTCCGATGCTCGAATGCTACTCGAGCAGAAGAAGAATGACCGACTGTCAGAGTCGGCCTCCACGTCTGATTTTCAAGACAGTCTACACAATACATCTATGAGGTTTTCAAAATCAAACTATGAGAGCCAGACGGGCGGCACCCCCTCTCGCTTTAGTTCCTAGAAGTATCATACAACACCGTATGTGCTTCCCTAGCCACACGTTCCGCAATCCCAATATTTCATGCAACCTACTCCTTTTGGAGGACAGGCGGCAAGGAATGTCCAGCCCTTGGACTGGCAGCTTCGGTTGCTCAAGCGAGGAGAACAACCATCTGCCTTCTCCAAGGAAATAATAGAGGCGGACAAGGTAAAGAATGTGTTGGTAGGAGCCTATGACGGAACTACCAACCCTGAAGACCACTTGATGGCATACACCAACCTTATGTACCTCCAAGGGTTGGGTGATGCCACACGGTGTAAGTGTTTCCCGGCCACATTAAAGGGCATCGCCCAGCAGTGGTTCGACAACTTACCGGCCGGGTGTGTCAAAAATTTCAAGACGCTCGCCTACCTGTTCGCGTCAAACTTTTCAATGAACATCCCTGCTAAAAATACCACCCTTGACCTGGGGGCCATACAGCAGAGAGAGAAGGAAGGACAACGCTCCTACATCAGGAGGTTCAATCTGATGAGAATTCAGATACAGGGACTACCTGATGAAGTAGCATACACAGACTTTTTCAAGGGTCTGAAGGACGGGTCGAGCTTTAAATTCGACCTCGTCAGAAAGTGGGTGACCACCCTCCAAGAAGCAATGATGGAGGCGGACACCTACATTCAGGCAACCGACCTCTGCAATGTTGGAAAGCAGCCGGACCACAAGAAGTCCGACAAAAGAGAGAGTCGGCCACAGTAGCCGGCAAATAACGAAGAAAGAAAGAGAAAAGAAGTTTGGGTGGCCGAACCTTCTGAACAGCCGTCTCAGAAGAAGAAGAAGGATATACAAACGTACTCCCCTAAGTACAAATTCAAAGAGAACAATAAGGCCGGAGGATCCGTGTTGTAAGAATCAAAGGATCACTTGTCCCACGGTTAGACAGGCGGCACCATGCCGCTAAGCAACCTCTCGATCAGCCGGCAGGCCTAAGCATGTTGGCCTACAAGTGGCAGTTAAGCCGATCAATGAAACAAAATACAAATGCTTTTGGAGCCCAGTTATACTGAGGCACCCCGTATGCTAAGTTAAATAGTCCGTCAATGGGTATGATCAAGGATCAGCTGGGTCTTGCAGTTGTCCAAGCGCTCCCTTGCAAACGTACCATACAACCAACATAATCCTTGCCCATGCTAAAATATCAGAGTAGAGGGCATCATAAGCAGCTGGCCAGGTCTAACCAATCCCAACTGAAGTTACATGCGTCTAGCATCACTCAATGGGTACAGCCGCAAGATAGCAGACTCTGAGCATTCGGCCCGGCAGCCAAGTACTGTAGGCGTTATACGGCTGAATGCTAAGAGTCGTATGGCTAGGCTTGTAAGCTATTGTTATCAAGTCATTATTACTCATTTTTATTAATCATTATTATGATTGTAAAAAAAAAAAAAACTTGCATTAGTGGAAAGCTCGCCAAATAAGAGCTACCATGCAAGTAGGATACAAGCGGCAATCATAAAATCAAGCGCCCAATCAGGCAGTATACACCAAGGCATGTATCGTATGGCCATGGAGACCAAGCAAGACTTACGTATAACAGTCGCCCATATCATGTATAAGGGAGGCGACATTTAAGGGAAAATCAAGCGACATTTGGTACAAGACAGAGCCAATCACTAAATAGTCGGTCTTTGAAACCATTCGCAAGTGCGAGGCGGAGCATGGGCACCTATAAGAATAACCACCCAGTTTGCATCTCTACCTATGTAGGCGGCTCCCATGATGCGTGTGTCATGAGGCTTCCTCTGCCTAGGAAGCCCGATTTTTCAATGTCGACCATGAGCTTACAAGCGGCTACCTGTATGCATGCCGCCCAAACGACATTATCATTAAAGCCAAAGGCGGCACTTGTTGGTTTCATCATCATCCTGCTACAAATACAGGCGGCCCTAATGCCGAGTCGAATGGCACTATATATGTGCCCATGGGTGCTTATAGCTAAAGGCCGCCTATAGTATCCTAGTGCTCTAAAATCTCCATGGAGCCAAACTCATAAAAGCTTGAAATTATACTCCCTCCCACTTGGAGCTCAAGAGTGGTCGCACTAGTAGTGATGCGGCACTCCAAAGACAAGCGCCTCTAACGCCAAGCCGAATGGTTTCGCTCATATGAGCAGGGGCTATTTGATGCTCTAGCCACCTGTTAAACACATTGCTTTCAGCAGGTGGCGTTCACTGTACACCCAACCAAACAGTCAGCCTTATCTTGAGGCGACTCCTTGTGTAGGCTCAAGCTAACTACGGAATTTCGGATCATGGGTGAGCAATCATTATGTGTGCGTATCAACAAGATACCCAGCCACAAAGCATCCGGACTGCCAGCTCTACACCTTAATCCCAACCTAAGCAATCAAATTGTGTTGTTCGTGGAGGCCTCATGGCATGGGCAAGCACCCTCATGATCAATCATTACGCTCGGCATACCTTGAGTGTGTATGGCTAGAGTTTTTCCGCTTATACACGGTTAATGCCAGCTCACAAAATGCATGTTCCTCCACACATCCGGCATTATTGATGGCTGTATGATGTGATTGAATGCAAGCTAGTGAAATCGATCGTATAAGGCAAAGTATGAGCAGGCGGCATCTAAGTGTCGTAGCTCAAGGAAACAAGCGGCACTTCATTAATGGTGATTCTTGAATGCCGATTATGGTTGGAAGAAGTCGTTTTCATAGTAGGCGCCCCTCTTCGCTTTTCCATCATTGATGGCTGGATTACGGTAAATTCCCGAGCAAGAGCAAGAAATCACTCAGGCACCTTGTTCAATCATGCAAAGATAAAGCTATCTTTATCATGGTTTTATGATGCATGATGATATATAATAATTTCTAATTAAAAGAATTATTATATAAAATAATAACAATAATATTAAAGCTAGCACAAATATGCATGTATGTAGGGTGTCATTTACACATGCATTCTCTACACTTTGCCAAGTGGTTATCAAGGGAGTCATCTAGTGTCAAATGGCCGGATGTCCAACAATTACGCGACTTTCATTTTCAAACAAGCAAATTATGCTTGAGGCTAGCTGAATTATACTTGCGGCTGGCAGTGAGGTGCATGTATTTGGGGTGTTCTTTGTACGTAAGCCAAAATGGCAAATTATCAATCGAGGAGTCGATCAATGTCTAAGCCGGCTATATTTAACATAAAAGGTCTTGTAATGTCTAGATGGTTGAAGCATTTGAGAGCAGGCGGCACCGGCCCAGCAAAAACTACCATCATTATCCCAGCCTATGCATACTACGACACTTAATGGAGTCGGCCGACTGTGAGTAAACAATATGATGCGCCCAACAAACTAAACATCCGGCCAGCTCTCACAAAACAGCGTATACAAGCAACGTGAGTGCTCATATTACGCATGGCCAGCTACGCGAGATGGTTATTGACGCCTTATTTTGTGAAGTCGTTTGAAAAGCTTCAGAGAAGGCGGCCCATATTGCTCTCGTCATCGGTGGGATCAGCCGGCATCAAGTGGCCGGGAGGTCACAAATAATTGTACCACAAGCTAGTAAGCAAGAGTGCTACGAAGTCAGTCGGCAAACCTAGCAAAACCAGCCGGCCTTAACACCAACTGTATTATATGCCTTGCCTACCGATTAAACCAATGAAAACAGGCGGCATATAGTCCAGCATCTAGCCACACTGTTAAGCACTGCGCCTTGCAAGCAAGGCCTCGTGATTATAAGAGCAATCGGCCTTATCACGTATGAGTATGGCGGAACTAGTGTAGGGCATCTAAATATACCGAGAGTGGGGCTAGACGGCTGCCCGCATGCATATTTGTTGCCACAAGTGTTCTAATCATTATTATGATTGAAACTATTGGCTAAGGTTATTAAACCCAGCGGTATAGGCGGCACCCTATTAAAGAGAGGCGGGATGAATAATATCCGACCCTCTATATCTTTCATAGTCTCGTAGCTATGAAAGAAGCCGACCCTCATTAATTAATGACACCACCCAGCAATTTCACTAAGGGGCTAAAGAACGGCGACAAATGTGCAGGCCGAGCCTTGAGATGTCTGGATGCGTAGCGCATGTGCTACTCAACTTGAAAACCAAATAAAGAACAAGCGCCACAGGAAAGCATCGCCTGGTTAGTTTGACTTGGGTAGCTTAGGCATCAATTAAGATCTTTAACCATCATTATCATTGTTAAGGTTCAAGCGGCACCCTGATCTGGTTGTCCGAGCGTTAATAGCTTGAGTATTGACCACATGCATATGAAGCATGCTAAGTGGCGCCTAGGTTCCTGAACAACTTCGTGTTTTCTATCCGAGTGTGTGTCGACCAGATGCTCGCCACATGTACTTGGGCCAAGGCGACCTCCTGAAATAGTATGAGTTAAGACAGAGTGTAGGGTTGGATGGAAACAGGCAGCATGGCCAAAAACCATATAAAAACAAGTTTAGCATGGCCGCCCATCTCCATTCGATGAAATTAGAGTCATCAATCAAAGAAGGAGGCGTCCCAACGACATCCATCCTCCATGGAAGGGAACTAACTTACTCATCTGCTCTAACACTTGCAATTATTTCAATACTTTGTACTGATTCCGAGGGGCATGCCGGCTGTACCTTTACAGTCGGCTACTCTTCATTGAGTATTTTACTCTTATCATCAGAGGGGCATGTTGCTTGTACCTTTACAGTCGGCTACTCTCCATTGAGTATGTCGTCTGAACATACAGTCGGCTACTCTCCCTAAAAGAGAGCCGCCTGAACCCAAAACAGACGGCTACTCTCCTATACTTAAAGTCTAAGGTAACTTAGCACCTACGTTCACCATGAACTAAACGAGGCCAATGGCCAGATGATCATCCCAGGCGCCAGGCCGACTAATACTATCTTAAAATTAAACTAATACAACCTGTCCCAACATCATAGCAGGCGTCCGGCGACACCACTCCGGATGAAATTCGTCGCAGAGAGAAGCTCCCATTTGGGTGGAATAATGCACTATAAACCAAAAAAACGGCCCCTAACAACTTTCCCCAAGGACAACCACGTAGCCGTTTATCCTTGAGACAAAGATAACTCTACCACTAACTGAACCAGTGGTAGCCAGTTCACATCTGAGTCGGAAGACCACCTGTCATTACTTAGGATAAATGCAGGCGGTACCTTTTGAGTTAATAGCCAAGCAAAACTTGGCGAATCAAGGGGGTCAGCCAGCCTACGCCGCCTAGTTCCTCTACTACTCAAACTGGATTGACGGAGACTGAGTAACCCGAAGGATAACTCATAGTCACTCTCTCAAACCTAGTATGAAACCTAAAAGGTATGAGAAGTCTGCTTGTTTCTTGGCAAACAGAGGCACTCGACCACTATTCCTACTAGGCTGACAACCGGTACCCTTTGAGTTAATAGCCAAGCAAAACTTGGTGAATCAAGGGGGTCAGCCGGCCTAAGCCGCCTGATTCCTCTACTACTCAAACCAAAGTGGCGGTGATTGACTAATCCCAAGGTTAACCAGTCGCCCTCCTTAGTACGGAACCTAAATGGTACGAGTGGTCCCCTATTTTTTGGCAAACAGGGGCTCTCGACCACTATTCCTACTAGATTTAAGTTACCTCCTACAACCAACACAGGCGTAGCTACTCCGGCCAGGCGTCCTGTTCAAAGAAACAGACGGCCTATCCTCATTAAACTTGGTGAATTTAGCCAAGTCTTGTAAAACCATGCCGAAACATTTTGGCGCAACTTGAGTTAATAGCCAAGCAAAACTTGGCACTTAAAGAGGGTTAGCCGGCCTAAGCCACAAGATTCTTCTACTACTCAAACCCAAGTAACGGAGACTGGGGAACCCCAAGGTTACCTTATTGTCACTCAACCAACCTAGTACGGAACCTAAAAGGTATGAGAAGTCCGCCTATTTTTTGGCAAACAGAGGTACTCGACCACTATCCTTACTAGGTTGGCTATACTTAAGTTGCCGCCTGTAACCCCACAGACCTAGCTACCTCGGTTGGACTTCCCGTCTGACGCCTATTTTCATGCAGCCACCATAGCAAACGACCAACCATCACCCAAAAAAATAAACTAAGTACCGAACTTAGTATATTGCATGTCATATTAAGAACGAACCAAAAGAGGCCAACGACCGGATAATATTAAATGCTTACCCCTATTCAATAGTCGACAGTCCACCTGATTTGGGGCTATCTGCGTAGTGGGGCTAAGAATCGGCATCTGTCTAGTTTGGCGGCAATCATTATTATGATTGATTAACTTTGAAAATGTCATACCGCCCAAGGTATCAAAATTTTCTATGTTAATCAAGTCCCTCTTCCATTAGAACTAGACAAGATGCCGACCTAACAGGCTTCGAGGGTCTAACTTTCGAAAGTAACAATCCCTCCTGGAAAGAGAGATTACTCCTTCCGAGGGGCTATGTTTAGGGTAAAAATACCCATGACAAATGGACCAATCCAGACCTGCCACGTGTCCGCCACGAGGACCAATACGCGTCCGCCCCATGTCACACTTCGAGAGGTCTAGCATGGACTAATCAGACCATGCCATATGGACCATAATCTGTCAACCTGGAAGACGGCTTACAAGGCCTGAATCCCGAGGCAAGCCCAATCAGTCCTAGGTTTGCCATTTAACCTAGTATTTGGCATGCTCTTTGAGGCTATATAAACAGATAATTAGCCTCCATTAAAGGGGAGGTTAACTCATTCAGAGATTACCCCACGTGCACATTAATTGTTAGACCTTACTTAGCGTTAATTGCATACCTTCCAAGGTTGCCCACCGCAACTAGTCTGGTCACTCCTCTTCTAGGAGGAACCAGATCACCTTTACTTTCCGCACCTTTTACTCCTAAACACGTTCTAACTTGATCGTCGGAGGCGGAGCTCCCACCAACCGGAGTCTCCGTTGTTTTGCTGGTACAGGAGCACGGATCCAGTCCTGAAATTAGAACTCTCCCTCAGGACATCAAAAAACCCCGAAACACTAACCATATTATTTTTTCTTCCAAAAATCTAACAAAAACCAAATGAAATTCAGCAAATTTAAAACTCAAATTCAACTCATTGATTCTAAAAAATGCAATAATATCTACACCTGAATACAATTAAAATCAATCTAATAAAAAGTATCAAACAATTCAGAAGTAAAAAAAAATGCACTCCTTATTAATTTGATTTTCAACTATCATTGACAATAAGTTATAATCAGATTTTCATACTTCACTAATTTGATCGGCAAAATTTAAAATCACACTAAGGAATAAGGATCTCAGTCGCTAAGAACTAACATGAGAAGAATTAAATAACTAAAAAACAAATCGATTTACAACTAGTAACATAATTGAATAGGCAATTTAACCTAGCCAATTGAAAAACAAAAATAGAGAAAGAGGCAGAACAACTTACCTTCAATTAAATAATAGATTCTAGAACCAAAATACTTGAATCACAAAGATCGCAAACAAATTATAGCATATAATGACAAGATAGAATCGCATGAAATTCAGGCAAAAAAAATTCAGAAACCTAAGTACCTCAAATCATGATAAAAATAGCGAAATTAATACAAAGAACTCACCTAATAATAGATGGTAAAGCTGAGAAATTGCTGAAAATCAAAGTAATTGAAGCTGGATTTGAAAAGTAGTGTTTCGGGGTTTTTTGATGTCCTGCGGGAGAGTTACAATTCCGGGACTAGATCCGTGCGCCTGTACCTGCAAAACAACGGAGACTCCGGGTGGTGGGAGCTCCGCCTCCGACGGTCAAGTTAGTACTTGTTTGAGGAGTAATAAGTGCGAAAAAAGTAAAGGTTGGGCGATCAGGTGCCTCTAGGGGAGGAGTGATCAGTGTGTTTAGGTTCTCTAGTTGAGAGTAATTAATTGCTGAATCCCCCTTAATGAGGATTAATTAGAGTATTTATAACCTTGGAAAACGTGCCAAATACTAGGTTTAAGAAAACCTAGGGCTGACTGGGCTTCCCTAGGAAATTGGGCCTAGGTGGCCGTTTAGCCTGTTTGGCATATAGAGGCCACGTGGCGTGACACAATTGGTCCATGAAGGACAGATCAACGCCTGACATGTGGCAGGCTTCTATTGGCCCATGTGGCGGACACTAGGCAAAGCCTAAATGGTACACTTGTCAGATGATGATTGGTAGGGAAAAATCCCCTAATCATTTGCCCCTCACAGGTGGCATGTGACTGTTCACATGTCACCTGTGATAGGTGTCGGCCTATAACAGGCGACGGCCTGCTACAGGTGTCGCACTATGACGGGCCGAGCATTTTTCCTTCTTGTTTTTTGAATTTGGAGGCGACTCTTCGCATTCTCCTTTGCCCTATATAAATGCATGTTGACCAAGTCTTTTGTTCACATTTGCGAACTTTTCAAGAGAACTCTCGGACCCCTGAACTTGAGCTCTGACACTTTGCAACTTTTGACCTGCCGATTATTTCTGACAGGGCGACTGCTTTTGCTAGGCGCCTACTCGATCAAGCTCCTTTTCAGAACTTAAGTTTCAGGTAACCGTCCGTTTCTTTATGCTTTTTGCTTTTGCACTTTATCTTTTTTTTTTTGAAAATGAGACCTCAAAAGCATCCGGCACAACCTAGGTTCCTCTTTCCGGGTTCAGATTAGTGAGATGTCGGACCAGCCGCCTGATACCGCAGGGACCCAAGGTTGCCCTTCTGCCGAGAGCTCTGAGGAGGGAGCTAAGGTAGCCCCTTCCCACTTCACCGTTGACCTGGCCAGTCAGCAGACGACCCCAGAAGAAGAAGAGGGGTCGGCCCCCTTAGGGAGAGGGGAGGTGTCGGACTCTTCTGACAGTGATTCTGACTCTAGCTCTTCAAGCCGCCTCTCTATAAAATCAGAGGAAAGGCATGCTCGTTTGCATGAGGCGAGAATTTCTCATGCAGCTGAAAAGGGGGACGACTGGTAGGGAGTTAAATACTCTCTATAAACTCAGAGGAAAGGCATGCTCGTAGGGAGTTAAATACTCCTTATTACTGTCATGTCCCAAAGGGCCGGATCAAGGCCATGAAAGAACGAATAGACACTTTTCAATCGGACCATGTGATGGGTCCTGATTTTCAAGTATTCATCCCAGATGGTGAGGATACAGTCGTCTGGCCCGCGGGGTCTAGCTATGGGGACGCCTATTTTGGCTGCTACGAGGCGACCATCAAAGCTGGACTGCGATTTCCCTTGCATCCGGTCGTTCAACAAATCCTCGATGGATACGAGGTGGGGCTTTGGCAGTTAGCCCCGAATTCCTGGTTTAACATCCTTGGCTATGTAGCCGGATGTGAAATGCACGGGGTGGAGCCGAATTTTGAGGCGTCCACCCATATGAACTATCTCAGCCGGACCCCCAAGGCTAGCGGTACCAGCTGGTACCAAATAACAAGCCACAAGGGCAACCTAATGACCAGGGGAAAATAAAATAAATGGAGGATTGGAGAAACACCTTCCTCATCATTGCCAGCCCTGACTGGTTGCTGAACAAGCGCTACAATAGGTGGAACAAGGATTCGCCTCTTCTAGCAGGCGGTCGCAGCATGCCTCCTGTCCCCCGCAAGGCTCGGGAAGAGATCCTTCACCGAGGACTCTTCAAAGTAGAGATTAGGGCAAACTCTACTACTGGGGTACGAGAGCAAGTGCCCCTAAATTGCGTCCCAGAGTTTCAATGGCTCTATGACGAGTTTTTTCTGGCCGCTTGCGGCCTTAGCAGTCGGTCCTCCAGAGATAGCCGACCTCTTGAATATATGTACCCTTCTTTTGATTTGTTTTCGAATTTTTTCTAACTCTTGTGGTTCTTATTTGTAGTTGAAGCTATGGACCAAATCTCCGCATCTAAGAAGGCGGCTGCCTTGCTGCGAGCCTCCATCATGCAACAGAAGCGGACCTCTTTTGATTCTCCTGCCAAGGAGACGCCCATAGTGAGTTTCGAGCCATAGAACTTGTCTTGAAAAGCTGCTTATATCAGTATTGACCGCTCATCTTTTTTGCAGGCGGGCACTTCCAAACCCTCCTCCTCCCAACAGTCGGACTCGAAGGTTCGAAAGACGGCTAGTGGGAGTATGCCTGGATATGCCAGGAAACAGTCGGCTGACAAGCAGCCAATCACCCCACAAAGTGTGGGGAACCCATCACAAGTCCTCAGTCGGCCGCCAAGAAGTATAAACTGCTCTGCTAGACTTAACTTATTTGTTCATCACTCTCTTCACGTTTCTGATGTTTCTCTTTATTTTTGATGCAGGCGGCCCTCAAGAACCGGACTTGGTCTAAATGGCCAAGTCCATGATTAAGGCCGTCCCTCAAGAGGAGAGGGATGCGGTCAAGGGAGTCGACACCCTTGACCTAGACGACATTATGGGTCTCCTTTCTGAGGTAGACTTGGAATATTTTTAAAGTGTTGACTTGGCGTGCAACCTGTTATTCTCAAATCTGACGCCTGTTTTTCTTTTTTTCCAGACCATGCTGAGAGTACACGCCTTCGAAGGCCGATCAGCGCCAAGAACAAAGAGGTAAAGGCTGCTGAAGCTATAGCCGCCTCTGACGTTGATAAGGCAATGTTTCAAATTGCCCAAAAAGAAATTTTGACAACAAATATTCTTTATTATCAGGCGCAGGCCACTTCCACTATTCGGACTGAGTTGGAGGCAGCCAAAAAGAAGAATAATGAGCTGCAGGCGACCGTCAAGAGTCTCCGAGATGAGCTGAAGCCGCTTAGGCAAAAGATGACCCATTTCTAGGCCATGGAAAAATCCTTGGCAGCTATGAAAGACCGCCTGCAAAGGCAGGGGAAGAGCCTCACTGACGAGCTCTCGGCTAAGGCCGAGAAAGAAAAAATGGAACTAGTCCAAGCCATGATGGACGACTCGGCTCAGATCATGAAGATGACTTGGACGACCCTCTTCCCAAAAGCTCATTATGCCGCCTGGGAGAAAAAATTTACTGCTTGTACTAAATTGTACAACCAACAGATCATGAGGCAGGCGGCTGAGGATGACAAGGCGGCCGAGTCCAGCTCAGAAGAGGAAGAGCAGGTGGTGGCCTTGCAACCGATTGTGGTAGATACGTCTAAAGAAGCTGCCCGTGATGCCGAGACAAGTAAGAAAGATGCCTCCCAGAACCAGGCGTCCCTTGCTGATCAGGCGGCAGCCAATACCGAAACCCTGCCTCAATCTTAAAGCTTTTACACTACAAGAAAACACTCAATCAAAGACGAAAAAAATCCGTCGGAAAAACTTTTGTAGGAATTTTGCGATATTCCGTCGGAAATTCCGTCGGAAGAGACCTTTCCGACGGAATTTCCGACGGATTTTGTTCTATCGGCGCTTTTGTTGATTTTCAGTGAAAATCCGTCGCAAGGTTCCGACGGAAATTTTCGTCGGAGTGGGATATGTTCCGATGGAAATTTCCGTCGGTGGGTGAGATGTTCCGACAAAATTTTCCGTCAGATGCAGTATTTTCCGACAGAAAATTCCATCGGAAATGTCAATAAAAAATTCCGTCGGAAAAGTCAATAAAAAAAAAAAGTTCCACCTGCCCCTCTTAATTGAAACCACCATTCTCCACCCAAACCCGAGACCACCCAAAAAAGCCCAAAACCATCCAAAACTACCATAAAAAACCCAAAACCACCCAGTTCTACCCGAAACCCGAAACCAAAACCACGAAACCACCTTCACAAAACATCACCCACGCCAGAATCCATGAAACCACCCACTATCTTCACAAATCGTCACCCACCACCAGCCCACACATCACACACAACAAATTAAAAACCAAAATTAAAAAAAAACGGAGAAAAAAAATCAGAAAATCAAAAAATTAAATTATAAACATACCTTAAATTGAAATAGGCTTGAATTTCACCACGAAAACGGTTTAACAAGGCCAAATTCGGCCATGAAATGTCTAAATCTAGGCTTTTTATGGTCAAATTTGGCCTTAAAAAACCTTGAAAATAATCAATCAAACCCCGTGGTGGCGGTGGTTACTCAAAACCACAGTCGCGAGGTGGAAAAAATAGTAGCTTGAGGCGGAGGAGAGAGAAACGAAGGGGAAGGAGAAGGAGGAGAGAGAAACGAAAGGTGAAGGAGATATGGGAGAAGGAGGAGAAAGGAGAAAGGAAAGAGAAAGGAAAGAAGAGAAGGAAAATGGAAAGAGAAGAAGGAGAAAGGGGATGGAGTACCGAACAAAGAAGAAGGAGAAGAGAGGAGAGAGAAGAGAAGACAGGAGAGAGAAATGAGAATGAAAGGGTGCGTTTGGGAGAAGAGGAGAAGACAGGAGTGAGAAATGAGACAAAAAATCCGTTTTAGGTTAATGTAATTTATTTAGTTTTTTAAATCATAAATCCGTCGGAACGGTGTATAATTCCGTCGGAACTTTCCGACGAAATTTAAATCCCTCAGAATTTTCCTACGGATTTTAAATCCGTAGGAAATTTATATGTTCCGACGGATTTTTATCCCTCAGAATATACAGCTTTTCTGACGCACTTTTCCGAAATTTCCGTCGGAAGAAGTAAATTCCGAGGGAAAATAAATCTGTCGGAATATTTCTGAGGGATTTTTCGTCGTAACTTATCTTTTCTGACAGACCGAAATTCCGTCGGAAAAAAAGAATTTTCCAACGGAATTTAAGTCCGTTGGAACAATTTCGTCGGAAAACAGCCTATTTCTAGTAGTTTTATGTCTTTAACTTTTTAGTCGGCCTGCGCGCCGTTCGTTCTTGAATCACTTTACCCGGCCAGGGGGCCTGGGTATTGAATATTTTGCCGGTCTTTATGGCCGGCTGTTTATATGAATTTGGCGACCTTCTTTTGGTTGTCTTTGCTCATTGAATATCGTTCATGCCTTGTTTTTCTCTTAGTGTAGAGGATCTTTGGTATTTGCTTGCATGTCATTCCGATTGTTTCGGCCAGCCATTTATTTAAAATTTGTAAGCCAAAGAGTGCGAACAGGTACAAAGTAACGACTGCCTATGCCCCTGGACGACTGGTTGTCTTGGTTTCAGGTTAGGCGATCAGTCGGCCATTTACCCAGTCTGACCCCTAACATATTTTAGGAAATACGTTAGGTTTGGTTATCTTTTTCAAGTTAGAAAGGAACATGCCGTTTATAACTAGCCCGCCTGTTTATTAAGATAGGAATAGTCCTTGAGTCCTTGCTTGCCAAAAAGCAGTCGACCTACGAACCAGATTTTCAAACATGTTTGGTTTTAAAAGAAATCATCTTAGCAAGGTCGGGGTACGAGAGCTCTGGTTTGCCTTTAGACAGGCAGACTCGTCATACCTTTTGAATCCTTGCTAAGTATGAGAGAGTGACTTATGGACAATCTTTGAGGTTACCCATTCGTCATTTTTTATGCTTGAGTAGTAGAGGCACCAGGCGGCGGAGGCCGGCTGGTCCTCTTGATTTACCAATTTTTGTTGGCTATTTACTCAAGAGGTACCAGTTGTACTTATCCCAAGTAATACAGACGGTCATCCGACGTGGATGTTAACTGCTAACACTTGTTTGGATTAGTGTTAAGAGTTATCCTTGTCTTAAAAACGGCTACGTGGTCGTCCTTGGGGGCAGTCGTCTAGGTGCCGTGTAATTAATTCATAGAACAATGTTCCACCCAAAAGGGAGCTGCTCTCTGCAACAAATTTCATCCGAATGGATGCCGCCGGACGCCTTCTATGATGTTGGGACAGGTTGTATTAGTTTAAAGATTGGATCAGTTGACTGGGCGCCTGGTCTGATCATTTGGCCATAGGCCTTAGGTAGTTCATGGCGAACTAAGTATAGTAGAGTAGCCGACTGTATATCTACAGGCGGCGTGCCCCTCTTAATTGAATGCATATTTGAGTGAACCGGAGAGTAGCCGATTGTTCTACCAGTTGGCATGCCCCTCAATTGATAAGAAGATGGAGAGTAGCCGGCTGCTAATGGAGCAGGCGCCATGCCCCTCATAATACAAAATTAATGAAGCAAAATAGCAAACTTTCCATCTTTCTTAGTACAAAGTTCCCTAACTTTGAGTGGACGCCTGTGTACTCTTTTGTTATATGACCTTGTCATTCTCAGGTGGTAGATTTCATGGCGCAGGGCTGCATTGCCCCTTTGTTCTAGAAGTGAGTCCAATGCCAGGCGCATGGACTCCCAGTTCACCTCTTCGTCATACAACATTATTCGAAGAGTCGGTTCGTAGTGTTCAATTGGAAGAACAGCTTATGCACCATACGTTAGGAGGAACAGAGTTTCTCCGGTCGACCCTTTTTCAGTCATCCTAATGGCCCAGAGAACATGTGGTAGTTCGTCTGCCCATAGGCCGCCTGCTCGTTCAATCTTCTTCTTAAGTCCGTCTGAGATGATCTTATTGAAAGCTTCTACTTGGCCGTTTGCTTGAGGACGGCCAACTGATGCAAAGCAGTGTGAGATGCCTTGGTCTCCCAACCAATTTTTGAGAACAGGCGTCTCAAATTGGGGACCATAATTAAAAACCATGGACATGGGCACCCCAAACCGAGTGATGACATTTTTCCTGATGAATGAGATCACATCCTTCGTCTTGATTCCCTTAATAGCCTCAGCCTCAACCCATTTGGTGAAGTAATCGACTGCAATAAGTATGTACTTCCTGCCGCCTATAGCAGGCGTATAGGGACCTAGGATATCCATGCCCCACTTAGCAAACGGTAGTGGGCTATGGATGGCAGTGAGATTAGTAGCCGGACGGTGAATTAGTTTGCCAAACCTTTGACACTTGTCACATTTTTTCACCATCTCTACGGCGTCTGCTTCTAAGGTAGGCCAAAAGTAACCCTGCCGCCTTGCTCGTTAAACGAGCGACCTGCCGCCTACATGAGAGGCGCAGTATCCAGAATGCAGATCTTCTAAGACCTCTTGTCCTTTTTCTGGGGTAACACATTTCAAGAGGGGTTGAAGGTACCCTTTCTTGAAGATTTCCCCTTTTCGCATCTCAAAACTGGACGCTCGCTTTTTCAGTAAAGCCGCCTGGTAATGATCATCTGGGGAGGTGTCGTCTGTTAAGTATGCCCTGATTGGGTCCATCCAGGTTGAACTTTGATCTAGAATTCCAATAGGATCTTCTTCAATACTTCTCTTCTCCATAACTTCCCAGAAGACGGTTCTTGGAGTATCACAGGAGGCCGAGGATGCCAGCTTTGAAAGAGCATCCACCTAGTTATTTTCAGACCTGGGCACTTGAGTTAGATGAAACTCCTCAAGTGACCCGACCGCTTGTTGTACCGCCTGCAAATAGTTAATCATGGCCGGATGGGTTGCTTCGTATTCGCCATTATACTGACTCACTATCAATTGTGAGTTAGAGCAGGCGTCTATTCTTCTTGTCCCAACCGCCTTGCTCATGCGGATACCGACCAGTAAAGCTTCATATTTTGCCTCGTTGTTCGAGGCTTGGAAGTTAAAACCATTTGAGGTGGAGCTCCCGTCCACATAGACATTCCAGACTTGGTCTGGAATTTGAGAATAAGAGGGTCGAGTCATTTCTACATTAAAATCAGCAAATGCTTGCCCCTTTACTGCTTTTCTTGGCTCGAATGTGATTTCAAGGCTCTGAATCTCTATTGCCCATTTGATGATTAGGCCTGTCGACTCCATGGTTGTTAGTGGCCGTTTGATTGGTTGATCTGTGTATACAATGACTGAATGTGCCAAGAAATAAGGCTTCAATTTTCTAACGGCCATGAAGAGAGCAAGACCAAATTTTTCCACTAGGGGGTACCTTAACTCGACATTTTTCAATACATGGCTGACAAAGTAGACCGGGAGCTGGCAACCTCTCTTTCAGCAAGGAGGACGACGCTTAGAGCATGGTCAGATACTGCAAGATACATGTAGAGCACTTCTTTGGGCAAGACACTGACCAGCCTTGGTAAGAAATTTAGATGGACTTTAAGTTTTTGGAAGGCCGCTTCAGCATCCGGCCCCCATTAAAACCTTGCTTTCTTCTTTATTGCCTGAAAAAAGTAAAGGCACTTGTCACCTGACCGGTTGAGAAATCTTCCCATGGCCGCCAGACAACCTGTTAACTTCTGAACCTCTCGGACGGTGCGAGGCGACTGCATGTCAATGACCGCCTGCACTTTCTCCGGGTTCGCCTCTATACCTCTCTGATTAATGAGGAATCCGAGAAACTTCCCAGACTCAACCCCAAAAACAAATTTCTTGGGAGTAAGCATGACATGGTGCCGCCTGAGTGTGGTGAATGTTTCTCGGAGGTCTACCAGATGATCCGTCTGAAGTTTGGACTATACAATCATATCATCTATGTATACCTTGACATTCCTCCCAATTTGGTCAAAGAAGACCATGTTTATCATTCTTTGGAAGGTGGCCGGGGCGTTCTTCAAACAAAACGGCATTACCGTGTAGCAATACAGCCCTTGATCAGTGACGAAGGCCGTCTTCTCCTGATCTTTCTTCCACAACGGAATTTAATGGAAGCCAGAGTAGGCGTTCATGAAGCTCATTAAGGCGTGGCCGGCTGTTGAGTCGACCAGACTGTCTATCTTAGGCAGTGGGTAGCTGTCTTTTGGGCATGCTTTGTTTAAATCAGTATAGTCCACACACATGCGCCAGGTACCATTCGGCTTTTTAACTAGTACAACATTTGCAATCCAGTCAGGAAAGTAACATTGCCGAATGAACCCTGCATCAAGCAGCTTTTTAACCTCGGCGGCAGCCGCCTGACTTCTTTCTTCACCATGGTTCCGTTTCTTTTGCCGGACCGGCTTCTTTTTCGGATCCACAGCCAGCTTATGTACTGCCAAGTCTGGACTGATGCCTGGCATTTCATGTACTTCGAATGCAAAGATATCTTTGAATTCCTTCAAAAGTCGGTGCAAATCTTCACCCAATACCTCGAGAGCAGTCGTCCCTACTTTGACTGTTCGGTCAGGACGTGAGTCATCCAGGACAACATCTGCGTGCTCGCCATCCGGCTGAGGGTGGAATTCGTCCGACCGCTCCTCTACCAGTGATTACTATCTTTTTTTCTTTTCTCTCGGCCCCTAGTTGGGTAGCCTTCCTTTTCTTGCCGCCTGCTACTTGGGCAGGCGCATCCTCCTTGATGAGCTCAAGGTCAATTTTTTCACTACTTGGGCCAGTAGTTGCCATAGTGGGTTTGATATCCGAGAGGTAACACTCTCGTGCCATCTTCTGATCTCCCCTTAGGGAGCCGACTGTCCCATCATCCCTCTCAAATTTGAGCAGCATAAGAGAGGGAATAATGATAGCTTTAGAGTTGTTTAGGATGGGTCGTCCCAAGATCATGTTGTAGGTCGAGAGTTCCTCAACCACTAAGAATCGAACCACCATCTGACGACCCTCCCCTTTCTCACCCAGGCGGATGGGCAGATCCACTCGTCCCACTGGGTGTACAACACCTCCTCCAAACCCCACTAAAGGATAAGATACCGGATGTATGCAGTCAGTTTTGTACTTGAGCTTCGCCAAGCACTTGTTGCTGATGAGATCAGAAGAACTGCCAGTATCTATGAGGATCCGACCAACTCTTTGGTTGGCCACCTTACATTTAATGACAATGGGGTCATCATGCGACCCCTTAACACTTCCCAGATCCTCTTTTGTGATGACAATTTCTGGGAATGAACACTTGGCGGTCCGTCCTTGGTGAACATAATTAACATCTAACCACCTGATATTTTCTTTGTTGCCCCTAATAGTGGGGCCGCCTCTTGAGAAGCCGCCTGCTATAGTGTAAACGACGGCGTCGTCAGTATCTGAACTGTCGGCCTGCCGATGATTCTTCTTGGCCGACTGCTTGTGCTTGGGGGGAGCATTCCCCTTGGACTTCTTGACATAGGAGTTAAGGTCGCCTTTTTCAGCCAGGCGGTCAAGGTAGCGCATGAGATTAATACATTCATTGGTTTCATAACCAATATCCTCATGAAAATGACAGAATTTATCTTGGTTCCGATTGCTTGTAGAACCCTTCATGGGGGCCGGCTTCTCGATTGAGATCCGACTCTTGATTTCTTTGAGGATAGCTTGGCTATCCTTGTTGAACGCATACTTGGGAGAGTATGGTTTAAATTCTTTCTACTTTTTCTGGGCCGGCTATGCAGAGGAGTCGGCCGCCCAGACTTGTTTTCGCTTTTTCTCATCTTTATTTTCCGACTAGTTTAGTCAGCTTTCTTTCTTGTCAGACCTCCTTCCATCTGACTATTTTCCAGTGTTATAGAGATCAGTCGTCTGTATATAGGCTTCTGCTTCAATCAATGCTTCTTGGAGAGTCGCAACTCTCTTTCGGACCAAGTCGAACTTGAAAGTCGACCCATCCTTAAGATCTCTTAAAAATTCAATGTAGGCTACCTAATCCGGCAGCCCTTGTATTTGAATCCTCATCAGGTTAAACTGCCTGATGTAGGAACGGAGTCCCTCCTTCTCACCCTGCCGAATAGTCCTTAAGTCAACGGTCGTCTTTTTAGCACGAATGTTAATAGAAAAATTGGAAGTGAACAAGTAGGCAAGTGTCTTGAAATTATTCACACAACCAGTAGGCAGGTTGCCGAACCATTGTTGTGGGATTCCCTTGAGAGTGGCTGGGAAGCACTTGCACCAAGTGGGATCATCCAACCCTTGGAGGTACATTAGGTTGGTGAACGCCATTAGATGATCTTCTAGGTTAGTAGTGCCATCATAGGCGTCTACTAACACATCCTTCACTTTGGCCGGCTGGGCGGCCTCAATAGTTTCGTTGGAGAAGGCGGACGGCTGTTCTCCAAGTCTGAGCAACCGTAGTTGCTAGTCCAATGGTTGGACGTTTCTTGCCGCCTGCCCTCCAAACAAAGGAGGTTGCAAGAAGTATTTTTGTTGCGGTACGCATGGTACATTCGGTACCGACTGATCTTTATGAGATCCGGACCAACAGGAGGTACCGCCTGTCTGACTCTCATAATTTGATTGAGTATACCTCATGGAGGTATTATGCAAACTATCTTGAAAATCTGAAGTAGAGGCCGACTCTGACAGTCGGTCATTGTTCTTCTGCTCTAGCAACATTCGAGCATCTGAGTAAGTTTTCTTTGACCCATCCACTTGAACATGACAAATGGGCTTTCTCTTCCCTGGTGAGGCAAAACGATACTTTGTTAAGTCGATCATAGGCGGCTCCCACTTCCTGGAATTAGGGTAAGGAGTCGCCTCTCGACCTTGTACAGGCTTCCTTCTTCCAGGCTGAGAAGGTTTTCTAGCCGACTGCTCCTTGGAGGGAGCAGACGTCTTCTTATTGATGAGATCCTGAATCTCCCCTTTGAAGCTATTCATGAAAGTCATGAGTTCACTTCTAGTGATGGGAGCAGATCCCTCGGCCACCTGTTGTTGATCAAGCGGCTGGCCGGCAGGTTTACTAGATCCAACCTGGCAATCTTTTCGTTCCTTCTTTTCAGAGGAACGGGTTCGTCGAGCTCGTAAGGTCCCGTCTGGGGTCGTATGAGTCTCAACCTCGACCTCATTTTCAGTATCCTGGTCACTATAGACCTGAGGGTCGTCCGTGATGCCATCTCGAAAGTACTCTCCCCACAGACGGCGCCAAAATGTTTCGGGGTTTTCTGATGTCCTGCAGGAGAGTTACAATTCTGGGAGTGGATCCGTGCGCCTGTACCTGCAAAACAACGGAGACTCCAGGTGGTGGGAGCTCCGCCTCCGACGGTCAACTTAGTACTTGTTCGAGGAGTAATAAGTGCGGAAAAAGTAAAGGTTGGGCGATCGGGTTCATCTAGGGGAGGAGTGATCAGTGTGTTTAGGTTCTCTAGTTGAGAGAAATTAATTGCTGAATCCCCCTTAATGAGGATTAATTAGAGTATTTATAACCTTTGGAAACATGCCGAATACTAGGTTTAAGATAACCTAGGGCTGACTAGGCTTCCCTCGGAAATTGGGCCTAGGTGGTCGTTTGGCCTGTTTGGCATATAGAGGCCATTTGGCGTGACACAACTGGTCCATGGTGGACAGATTAACGCCTGACACGTGGCTAGCTTCTATTGGCCCATGTGGCGGACACTAGGCAAAGCCTGAATGGTCCACTTATCAAATGATGATTGGTAGGGAAAAATCCCCTAATCAAGTAGCATGAAAATTGGGGGAAAAAATCTCGAGAAATTAGGAGAGAGAAAGTAGGAGAGAAAAGGTAGAGGAGGAACCTACATACGTGCAAATGAAAGAGGATAGAGAAATTATAGACATGTTGCATGGAAATTGGGGGAAAAAAATCTCGACTGTAAATTTGATGGGTCAATGGTAGATCACAATCTACGGTTAAGATGTCATGTTTTTAGTTTTTAGTTTAAGGTTGGTTTTCACATGATCCAAACAGCAAATCTTAGCCGTTGATGATTAATGAGATAATCTAACGGTTGAAATACAACGAACAAATCCACCATTAATTTTGGTGAAAAACGCAAAATCCACCTTGTTCATCTCGTTAGTATTCCAAAGCTCATACTTTTAATTTATATCCTTTCATCAATTCGTCAAATTTTAGGGCTACTTTGACTATTTTACTCCCAAAATTTAGGGCTCGTGATTCTTCAATAATTTGGGGCTTCCTTAATAATCTTGGTAAGTGTTCTTCATTCTTTAATTTTTGTTTTTAGCTAAATTTCTAGTTGATTGCGGCGTACAATACTGATATAACTATGATTTATTTTTTTCGGTTGTTTATTCATTCATTCATTCATGATGATTTGTTTTGTTGAAATTTATATTACTCGAACCATAATCATCTATTTCAATTACTTGTTGACAAATTAATTATTCTCTACGATGTTTATAATTTTCATATCTGATTGCTTTTAATTATTTATATAAATTAATATATACTAAATCATGAATCCAATTTAGCTATATTACATAGTAGTATAATATAAACAATGTCTCTTTGTTAGATTGTTAAGTATTTCATCAGCAGTACCAATGTTATAGGATTCATCAACTGAATGTTTTTTATGATACCATAACCATATATTGTAGGCTGTTTTTGTATTGAATTTATTTTCCTGGATATATGATATTAGACACTAGGAGAAATTGTTGCACATAAGGTGTTTGTGTATTTGCTTGAATGACTAACACCGTGCTCAATACCATATAGTAACTCTTTTTTATGATACCATAACCATATATTGTAGACTTTTTTGTTGGTGCTCAATTAGTTGCACCATGGAATGGATCATATTTATTTTTTTACAGTACCCATTTTAAACCATATTATTTGATATTATATTCAGATAATGGAAGAGGAATCAGAAGAAAGTAGTTGCTCAAATACATCAACAACTACCAATGTTGCTGAAAACTTGCCGTCACTAAAGAGCCCAAGTGTGTGTTACACTCCTAGAGGAATAAAAGAGTTCATACCGTGTTGTCCCCCTAAACTAAAGCCTACACTTGGTATGACTTTTGATTCCTTACTCAAAGGTGCTGATTTTTATAAGCAATACGCTAGATTTGGTGGGTTTGTGGTAAGACTAGGTACTGAAAAGAGAATTAAGGATAGTGATAAAGTCTACTTGAAATATTTATATTGTAATAAACAAGGGTTTACGAAGGATGGTGGAACTAAAGCAAGAGTTTCTAAAAAAGATGAAAAGCCTAAAACTAGAAAAAGAACCATAAATCGTGTTGGATGTAATGCAATGATTGAGTTTAAGGAACGTTTAGATGGAAAATGGATGGTTTATGTCTTTCATGAATCTCATAGCCACAATATTGCTTCTCCCAACACAATGATTTTTTTGGCAAATGTTGGAAACCTTAAACTGGGCCAGAAAAAATTCATTTTTGACAACTCTAAATTGAACATTGGTCCAAACAAGTCTTATAAGTTAATGAAAGAACATCTTGGTAGCTATGATAATATAGGTGCAACATTGAATGATTTCAAGAACTTTAATCAAGATTTGAAAACTTAGATACAAGAGAATGATGCTTCGATGTTTATAAACAATTTGAAAGAAAAAGCTGAAAACGGTAAAGGTGCCTTTTTCTTTGAGCATTGTATGGATGAACATCAACGCTTGACAAGAGTATTTTGGGTAGATGCAATTAGTAGAAAAAATTATTTGTTGTTCTGTGATATGATTACATTTGATACAACATTTGACACCAACAAATAATCTGTGGTTTTTGCCCCATTTACAGGTGTTGATTTCCATGGTAAAAGTGTGACTTTTGGGATAGGATTACTTGCAAGGGAGGATATTGAATCCTTTGAATGGTTATTTGAAACTTTCTTAAAGGCAATGAATAACTGTCAGCCTACCTGTATCATGATAGATCAAGACCCTGCGATGAAAGTGGCAATTGAAAAAGTTCTTGATAAGGCAAAACATAGGTTTTGTATGTGGCACATTATGAAATAAGTGCCACAAAAGGTTGGGCCCAAATTATGCTTAGAAACTGACTTTCTTCATAAACTGAACTCTATTGTGTGGAATAGAGACCTTGACCCAGAAGAATTTGAAATTGTTGGCAGTCTGTGATGTCTAAATTTGATTTAGTGAATGAAGATTGGTTAAAAAAATATGTATAATATAACGAATATGTGGATTCCTTCCTACTTTCGTGACCTTTTTATGGGTGGGATTTTAAGGTCAACTCAAAGATCAGAGAGTGAAAATAGCTTTTTCACTAATTTCACCAATCAACATTTGTTATTGTTGAGTTGTGGTTTTGCTATGAATCTGAAATTGATGCTTAAAGGCACACACAAGACAAGTTGAATGCTACTTCAAAACCTACACATCCCCAACTTGTCACCCCCCTGCACTTGGAAAAGCATGCTACATTAGTATACACTCATAATGTATTTTACATATTCCATAAGGAATTCAATCATGCTTTTTACAATTGTGGTATAATTAGAGTTACAATCAAAGAAGAAGAAGGGATTGAGCAATATAGAATTGTTGAAATCACAAGGAAATAAAGTTATCATGTCACATATGTTTTCTGTTCTAATGATGCTTCATGCTCTTGTAAAATATTTGAATCTATTGGAATATTATGTTGTCACATTCTCTTTGTCATGAAAGGAAAGTTCTTATTTGAGATTCCAAGGCAATATGTTTTGTATCGTTGGACTAAAGAAGCTATGAAGAAACCAATTTTTGGCTTAAACAACTTGCTTGATGGGGCAGAGAAGGATAATAAGCAAAAGCTAGTTGGTGATTTATGGTACAGGTTTTTTTTCATGTGTAAGTCTTTGTGAGGAGAAAGTTGAATCCCTTGAGTCATTGTAGTCTAAGATAATATCATTTGAAAATGAGATGAAAGACTTGGATTCTAAAAGTCCAGTTGATAAACGTGAGGCAAAAAATAAGCACATCGAATTATTTGTTGGATCTAATGACATTGTTGTTGATATTCTTCCTCCAAACAAGTCTTCCAACAAAGGTAATGGTAGTGGGAAAAGGAAAAAAATCTGACAAAGAGATTCCTATTGAGGAAAGCCAAAGAAAAGATAGACTTTGTAGAAGATGTGGACAGAGAACAAACCATGATAGTCAGAATTGTCCGCAAAAAAAAAAAAAAAATCCAACTTGAATGAGGTATTTTTTTAGAAAAAAATAAATAAATTTTGTACTATGTTTACTTCCTACTATGTTTCATTTTATATATATTCATGTACATGATTTCAGGATTTCAAAGAAGAGTAGAAAGGTTACATAACAACTTCATACTTACAAGAAGCAGACGATCTAGTGCTGAAATAGAGGAGATGAGAGGAGAGAAAGAACATAGTGCTATAGTGCCCTTTTTATTGATACAGTGACTGTTATTGTTACACATATATTAAACAGGGACCTTTTATTGTTAAAATTTTTATTGACCTTTATATTGTTATTTTGATGTAGTGACATATTGGCATACGATAACTTAAATTTATATTGTACCATGTGTTTTTAATGTCATAGTGACTTTTTTTCATCGTATTGGAACCTTATTCCGTGGAAATCATTTTAGTGATATAGTGACCTTTATTATGATATAGGAATCGTTATAAAAAATACTCACATTTTCACAATTCTTCTAAGCCCCCCTCAGCTCCCGTTACCCACATAGATTAAGCCAATAAAAAGTTAGGGAAGGAGGGGCTCGTTCTTTTAATTGATATACTAATTGAATATGATTAGGGGATTTTTCCCCGCCACGTGGACCAATGATATCCTGCCACGTGTCATCCATGTGGACCAATTAGAGTCCGCCATGTGGGTCCAAGGTGGAACAATGAGGTCACGACACGTGGCAGGCAGAATTGTCGACTTAGCAAGTGGCCTCTTACGTCCTAAAGTTCCAAGCAAAGCCCAATCAGCCCTAGGTTTACTAAAACCTAGTATTAGGCACGTTTTCCAAGACCCTATAAAAGGGAGATGTTTCCCTCATAGGAACGATTATTTAGAAATATTCAATACACATTAACTCTACATCAGAGAAAGTTAGACACACCTGACACCCCAAACCGAGCAATTATACATTGCAGATCCTCTCTTGGAATCCAAGAGAGACCCTTTACTTTACACATTTTACTCCTCAACCACGTTCTAACTTGATGCTCGGAGGCGGAGCTCCCACCCACTGGAGTCTCCGTTGTTTTGCAGGTACAGGCGTCCAGAGGTTAGTCTTGGAATTGTAACTCTCCCGAAGGACATCAAAAAACTCCAAAATATTTGGCGCCGTCTGTGGGGAGAGTACTTCAAAGATGACTTCACAAGAACCTGTACCACCTCTTAATGAGAAGTGGCCTACGGCTGACAGACCAAGATACGGATGACGACTATGAAGTCGCCACCCATACGGCCCCTAACGGGTCCCTTAGGACACGGCGCATCCGTCCCACCGAAAGGAGGGAACGGAACACTGACTAGGCAGGCCCTAGTGAAATTGTCGGCCAGCCATCGGGTCAGTCTCAGGCAGCCGAAGGATCCACCTCGATCAATAGAAATGAGCTCATGACCCTCATGACAAGTTTCAAAGGGGAGATAAAGGACCTTATTGATAAACGAACGGCTATCCCTACCAAGGAACAGTCGGCCAAGAAACCCTCTTATTCTAGGAGGAAGAAGCCGGTTAAAGACCGAGAAGCCACTCCTTACCCTAAACAACGAGAGGGACGTAAGCCTTTGATAAGCCTGGCTGGACTGTAGTTCCTAGAGCCAGGGCAGAGGAAGGCCATCCGGCATATACAGCCGGATGGTTCCAAGAAAACATATTCCGATGCTCGGATGATAATCCAGCAAAAGAAGAATATGCAACTGTCAGAGTCGGCCTCCACGTCGAACTTCAATGACAGTTTTCAGAATGCCTCGCTGAGGTATTCCCAGTCAAACTAAGAAGACCAGACAGGCGACTTGTCCACCCATTCCAGTCCTCAGATGTTCCAGGCGGCCCCGTATGTGCCTCAACAGCCATACATGCCGTATGGACCACATTACATGTAGCCTACCCTCTTCGGGGGGCAGGCTACACCCAACATCCAGACTTGGGGAACAACCTTCAGCTTTCTCCAAGGAAATAACTGAGGCCGCACAGCCGGCCAAGGTGAAGAATGTGTTGGTAGGCACTTATGATGGTACCTCCAACCCAGAAGACCACCTGATGGCATACACCAACCTTATGTATCTACAAGGGTTAGGTGATGCTACTTGGTGTAGATGTTTTCTAGCCACATTGAAGGGCGTTGCCTAGCAATGGTTCGGTAACCTGCCAGCTGGATGCATCAATAACTTTAAGATGCTGGCATACCTATTCGTGTCAAACTTCTCAATGAATATCCCTACAAAGAAGACAAGTCTTGATTTGGGTGTCATACAACAGGGAGAGAAGGAGGGGATGCGCTCATACATCAGGCGCTTTAATATGATGAAAATCAGATTCAAGGGCTGTCCGATGAGGTAGTTTACATAGACTTATTTAAAGGTCTGAAGGACGGGTCGACCTTCAAGTTCGACCTCGTCAGGAAGAGGGTGGCTACCCTTTAAGAGGCACTGATGGAGGCGGACGCCTAAATACAGGCGACCGAACTCTACAACATTAATAAACAGTCGGACTCAAAGAGGTCTGACAAAAAAGAGAGCCGGCCATCAAGGATGGGCTAAGAAAGAAGAAAAGAAAAGAAAAACAAGTCTGGGTGGCTGAATCCTCTGAATAGCCGTCCCAGAAGAAAAAGAGAGAAGCAAAGAAGTACTCCCCAAAGTACGAGTTTAATAAAGACTAATATTACTCCATCTTCATGGAGATTAAGGACCGCGTCTCTATAAACAAGTCAGCTCCTATGAAGCGTTCCGCGAAGAATCGGAACAAAAACAAATACTGCCACTACCATGAGGATATTGGCCACGACACCAACGAATGATATAGCCTCAAGCGGCTATTAGACTGCCTGGCTGATAAAGGAGTCCTCAAGTCTTACATCTTGAGGTCCAAGGTTACCTTGCAGACTAACCCTGGACAGTCGTCCAAGAAGAAGCCCCACTCTGCTAATAGCTCGGATACGGATGAGACTCCGATCTATACAATAGCAGGCGGCTTCGCTAGAGGTGGCCCTACCATCCAAGGCAATAAATATTATGGCAGGTGCCTCGATGTTAATTCAGTCGATGAGGGACAGACATCCAAGGACTACTTCCCCGAAGTTGTTATTACTGAGGAGGACAAGGGCAAGATCAAGAGGCCGCATGATGATCCCATTGTCATCGAATATAAAGTGGCCAGCCAAAGAGTTAGCCGAATCCTCATTGACACTGGGAATTCGTCTGATCTCATCAGTCACAAGTGCCTGGCCAAGCTCAGGTACAAGCCCGAGAGTATACACCAGGTCTCTCATCCCTTAGTAGGATTTGGGGGTGGTGTGGTACATTCGGTAGGTCGAATAGACCTACCCATTCGTCTGGGCGAGAAGGGGGAGGGATGCCAGAGATGAGACTCCGATCTATACAATAGCAGGTGGCTTCGCTAGAGGTGGCCCTACCATCCAAGGCAATAAATATTATGGCAGGTGCCTCGATGTTAATTCAGTCGATGAGGGACAGGCATCGAAGGACTACTTCCCCGAAGTTGTTATTACTGAGGAGGACAAGGGCAAGATCAAGAGGCCGCATGATGATCCCATTGTCATCGAATGTAAAGTGGCCAGCCAAAGAGTTAGCCGAATCCTCATTGACACTAGGAATTCGTCTGATCTCATCAGTCACAAGTGCCTGGCTAAGCTCAGGTACAAGCCCGAGAGTATACACCAGGTCTCTCATCCCTTAGTAGGATTTGGGGGTGGTGTGGTACATTCGGTAGGTCGAATAGACCTACCCATTCGTCTGGGCGAGAAGGGGGAGGGATGCCACATGGTGGTCTGGTTCTTAGTTGTTGAAGAACTGAAGGCCTATAACATGATTTTGGGGCACCCTACCCTGAATGAATCCAAAGCCGTTATCATCCCTTCTCTTATGCTTCTTAAGTTTGAGAGGGATGATGGAACTGTCGGCTCCCTACGCGGAGACCAGAAGATGGCCAGGGAGTGCTACCTCTCTGATGTCAAGCCCACTGTGGTTGCAGCCGGCCCTAGTGGAGAAACTACTGAACTTGACCAAGTCAAGGAAGCCGCGCCTGTTGCAACAGCAGCCGACAAGAAGAGAAAGGCCAACCAAATGATGGCCGAGAAAAAAGATAGGCAATAGCAATCACTGACCGGTCAAAGGCCGGATGAACTCCGTCCTTAGCCGGCTGGTGATCACATGGACATTGTCCTAGATAACTTCCGCTCCGACCGCACTGTTAAGGTCAGGACGACTGCTTTTGCTGAAATTGGCGCAGACTTGCACCACTTGCTGAAAGAATTCAAAGACATGTTTTCCTTTGAAGTGGACGAGATGCTAAGCATCAACCCGGATCTAGCCGTCCATAAACTTGCTGTGGATCCTAAAAACAAGCCGGTAAGGCAAACGAAGAGGAACCATGGTGAAGAAAGAAGCCAGACGGCAGCCGCTGAGGTGATAAAATTGTTGGATGCAGGTTTCATTCGGCAATGCTACTTCCCTGATTGGGTTGCCAATGTTGTGCTTGTAAAAAAGCCAAATGGAACCTGGCGCATGTGTGTGGACTATACAGACTTGAACAAGGCATGTCCGAAGGATAGTTATCCTCTCCCAAAGATCGACAGTTTGGTCGACTCTACAGCCGGCCATGCCTTGATGAGATTCATGGATGCCTATTTAGGCTTTCACCAGATACCCAGGTGGAAGAAAGATCAAGAAAAGACGACATTCGTCACTGATCAGGGTCTGTTCTACTATACTGTGATGCCGTTTGGTTTGAAGAATGCGCCTGCCACCTTTGAAAGAATGATTAATATAGTCTTCGTTAATCAAATAGGAAGGAATGTGGAGGCATATATTGATGATATGATTGTAAAATCCAAGCACCAGATGGACCATCTTACAGATCTCCGAGAAACATTCGCAACACTCAGGCGACACCAGGTCATGCTAAATCCCAAGAAATGTGTTTTTGGTGTTGAGTCTGGGATGTTCCTCGGATTTCTGATTGATCAAAGGGGGATAGTGGCTAATCCGGAAAAAATTCAGGTGGTCATAGACATGCAGTCGCCCCGCACTGTAAAGGAAGTTAAAAAACTAACAGGTTGTCTGGCGGCATTGGGAGATTCCTCAGTCGGTCAGCCGACAAGTGCCTCTATTTCTTCTAAGCAATCAAGAAGAAGACTATGTTTGATTGGGGGACGGATACAGAGGCAGCCTTCCAAAAGTTGAAGGAACACTTGCACTCTTTGCCAAGGCTTATCAGCCCTCTATTGAAGGAAGTGTTGTATATGTATTTGGACGTTTCTAATCATGCTCTCAGTGCCATCCTCCATGCTGAAAGAGACGGCTGCCAGCTCCGCGTTTATTTCATCAGCCATGTTCTGAAGAATGATGAGTTACGGTACCCCATGATTGAAAGTTTTGGCTTGGCCCTCTACATGGCAGTTAAGAAGTTGAAGCCTTACTTCTTGGCACATCCGGTCGTGCTCTATACTAACCAGCCGATCAAGCGGCCACTGACAACCATGGAATCATCTGGCCGAATGATTAAGTGGGAAATTGAAATGCAAAGCCTATAAATTACTTTTGAGCCAAGGAAAGTAGTGAAGGGGAAGGCACTTGCCGACTTCATTGTTAAAATAACTAGGCCAGCTGATCCGGAAAATCCAGACCAAGTCTGGAAGGTATATGTGGACGGGAGCTCCACAATGAATTGATGTGGTGCAAGCGTCATATGCCAGTCTCCTAAGGGAGATAAGTATGAGTATGCACTGCGTTTTAAGTTCCAAGCCTCAAACAATGAGGCAGAGTATGAAGCTTTACTAGCCGGTATCCGTATGTGCAAGGCGGCCGGGGCAATGAAAGTGGACGCCTATTCTAACTCACAACTGATCGTTAGTCAATATCATGGTGACTATGAAGCCACACAACCGACTATGATCAAGTATCTACAGGCGGTCAAAGAAGAGGCCGGGACACTTGAAGAATTTCACCTAAGTCAAGTGCCCAGGTCCGAGAATAACCAAGCGGATGCCCTCTCCAAATTAGCGTCATCCGCCTCATGTGATACACCAAGATCTGTTTTCTGGGAAGTTATGCAGAAAAGGAGCATTGAGGAGAAACCTATTAGAGTCCTTGATCGAAGCTCAACCTGGATGGATGGCATCCGGGCATACTTAACAGACGGCACCTTGCCGGATACTTACCCAGAGATGATTGAAATGAAAAAGCGTGCGTCTAACTTTGAGATTCACAAAGGGGAACTTTTCAAGAAAGGTTATCTACAACCTCTTTTGAAGTGTGTTACCCTAGAAAAGGGTTAAGAGGTCCTCGAAGATTTGCATTCAGGGTTCTGTGCCTCCCATGTAGGCGGCATGACATTAGCAAAGAGAGCCAGGCGGCAAGGCTACTTCTGGCCTACTCTTGAAGTAGACGCCATGGAGATGTTTAAAAAATGTGACAAGTGTCAAAGGTTTGGCAAGCTCATCCATCGTCCGGCCACTGACCTGACGGCTATCCATAGCCCAGTACCATTCGCCAAATGGGGCATGGACATTCTAGGTCCCTATACGCCTACTACAAGTGGACGGAGAAATATTTTGGTAGCAGTCGACTACTTCACCAAGTGGGTAGAAGCAGACGCAGTCAAAGGCATCAAAACCAAAGATGTCATCTCCTTTATTTGGAGAAATGTCATCACTCGGTATGGGGTACCCATGTCTATGGTTTTTGACAATGGACCTCAATTCGAGACGCCTGCTCTCAAGAACTGGTTGGGAGACCAAGGGATCTCTCATTATTTTGCATCAGTCGGCCGCCCCAAAGCAAACGGCCAGGTTGAAGCATTTAACAAGTTAATCTTTGATGGCACCAAAAAGAAAATTGAAAGAGCTGGCGGCCTATGGGCTGACGAGCTACCGCATGCTCTATGGGCCATCAAGACGACTGAAAAAGGGGCGACTTGTGAAACGCCATTTCTCATGGTTTATGGGGTAGAGGCTGTTCTGCCTATTGAGCATTATGAGCCGACTCTTCACGTCATGCTTTATGACGAAGAGGCCAACTGGAAAGCCAAGCGTCTACCACTAGATTCACTTCCGGAACGCAGGGGCAATGCAGCCTTGCGCCATGAGATCTATCGTCTGAGAATACTGAGAGCTTACAATAAAAGAGTGCACAAGCGGCCCCTAAAGGTAGGGGACTTTATGTTACGAAAGATGGAAGTAGTCGGTAGGGCCAACAAACAGGGAAAGCTTACTCCTTATTGGGATGGCCCCTACCAAATCTATGAGGAAGTTAGAGGAGACACCTACCAACTGGAAACACCAGAAGGCAGGCAGCTAGCCAGAATTTGGAATGTAGACAACTTAAAAATGTACTACTTTTGAGATTTGTAAATTATTTGTAAACATATCAATAAAAGTTTGCAATTTATTTTAATTATTGTACAAGTCTCCTCAGTGGGGCAAGCCGCCTATGCAGAACACAGTCGGCCTTATTTCTTTACTTAGCAATTTGTTCTTTTTTGAACAACCTAATCAGGCCACAAGCCGGATGATCAACCTTAGGCCCATGGCCGAATGATCTTTTTAAAATTAAACTAATACGTCTGTCCCAAAATTTGAGCAGGCATCCGGCGACATCCATCCGGGTGAATTCGTCGTAAAGAGCATCTCCCATTTGGGTGGCACATTGCTCTATAAACCTAAAACAAATGGCCAAATCGAGTGTCCACTTGCCAACCTTGTAGCCATTTGACCAGAGACAAAGATAAACGTACCGCTTCCCAAACAAGCGGTAGACAGTTCAAATCTGAGTCAGAAACCGCTTGTCATTACTTGGGATAAATGCAGATGGCACCCTTTGAGTTAATAGCCAAGCAAAACATGGCGAATAAAGGGGTTCAGCCGGCCTAAGCCGACTGATTCCTATACTACTCAAACCAAAAGACGGAGACTGGGTAACACCAAGGTTAACTCATAGTCACTGTCAACCTAGTACGGAACCTAAAAGGTATGAGAAGACCGCCTGTTTTTTGGCAAACAGAGGTACTCAACCACTATTCTTAGTAGAATATACTAAGCTACCGCCTATAACCCAACAGGCGTAGCTACTTTGGCTGGACATCCCGTTTGACGCCTGCTTCTATGCAGCCACCATAGCAAACGGCCAACTAACATTCAACAAAATAAATTAAGTACCAAATTTAGTACATTGAAGTTCATATGAGGAACCATGCGGCCAAAGCCGCCTGTTTTCTTCTACTCAGTCAAATTAGTGGCAAATTAATTAACCTAAAGGGTAAACTCATGGCCACTTGCAAACTTAAGATGGAGCCTAAACGGTGCGAATCCAGCCGCCTGTTTTTTGGCAAACAGATGGCATTCGGCCCCTATCCCTCTAAGTTGAAACATAACAGACGGCCACAACCGACTATTTCTTTTCATTACTGAAATACAAGTGAAATATTGATTAACCTACAAAGTTCATGGAAACTCAAAAGAATCTAAAATAAATTAAGTACAAAGGCAAGGTTCGTTAAAAATTCAGTTGAGGCCGAGAGCCGAGAAATGCTAAGTGTTTGCCTGGACAATGACTAACAGCCGCCTGGTTTGGGGCAATCACCATAGTGATTGATTGACCTAGAATTAGTAATACTGGCAAAGTATCAAAAATTCTAAGTCAATCAACTCATCTTTGAAAAGCAGGCGCCAGTCGGCCAAAGGTAAGAACAGTTGGTATATATTGCATTCATGAAAACAAAATGCAAGCTACATACACTTGGCTAAATTCGTGAAAAGCAAAATTTAAAAAATTCAAAATTTGAAGAAAAACGGCAAAAATAGCTGAACGGTTAATATAAACAGTCGGCCAGATGACCGACTGGAAATGTTGAAGTAAAAAATTGTATATGAACCTCGACCCCATGGTCGGGTAAAGATACAAAACAAACGGCACGCAGGCCGAAGAAAGTTGACATAAAAACTGAATTTAAGCAGCTGGAGGAGGACCTTCAGTGTTGGCAGCCGCTTGATTTGGATCATCAACCGGCGCCTGTTCTGTGTCAGCATTCGCCTCCTCCTGCGGCGGCTCCTCATCACCGTCCGCCTCCTGCTTCTCCTCCTCCTCCTGTTCTGATTCCTCGGAAGTGGAGTCGGACGCCTCCTCATCCGCCTCCTCATCACCGTTCGTCTGCCCCATGACCTTCTTGTTGTATTGGTCAGTACAGACGGCGAATTGGCTCCCCCACTTTTCATAGCCGGTATCAGGGAAGAGGGTCGCCCAAGTAATCTTCATGATGGCGTTTGTGTCCTCTATCATGTCCTGAACTATGGCCATCTTCTCTACATCAGCTTTTTGGTTAAGTTTCTGGGTGAGGTCAGCCTCTTGATTTTGCAGGCGGCCCTTGAGCTTGTTCACCCGGTTGCGGAGTCCCTCAGCCTCTTTGTCCGCCTCTTTAGAAGACCGAGGTCAGCCTTGAGGTCCTTTATGGACTTCTCCAGCTCCAGGATCTCTTCCCTTGCTTGTTGTGGAACAGGCGGCAGATCAGAGCCGCCTGTTAGGTAAGGTGGATCCCTGTTCCACCTATTGTATTTTTTGTTCTTGATCTTATCAGGGTTGGATACTATGTAGAAGGTGTTCCTCTAGTCCTTCGACTTGTTCTCCTTCCCCATGGTCATCATATAGCCAGAGACCTAGCTAGTACCCATCCAAAATCCTCTCTACAGCCGGATGTTGAGGAAATCTTAAACCAGCTTTAATAGCCGCCTCATAGCAGCCAAAACACTCATCCCTATAGCTGGACGACTCTGGCCAGACTACCGTATCCTCAGCATCCGGCACAATTAGAATGTAACCATGTCCCATCACATGGTCAGCCCTAAAGCTCCCTATTTTTTCAGACATGACCTTGCGCCTACCCTTGGGACCATGGCAGAAATAGGGAGTGTACATTTCCCTTTGGGTGGCAGCCGGCTTTTCCCATCTCTCCCCTTTCTCCACCTCATGGATCTCTCTCACTCTATGTAGCCGAGAGTGCTTCTCATGTGAGTCGTCAGAGTGTCGGCTGGAGGTGCTCGGCTTAGAGTTGCCATCCGAGCTCTCGGGCAAAGCAGTCGCCTGATCGGACAGATCATTAACGAGAGGTTCATTCTGAACTTCCTCCCCTAATTCCGCCAAAATGGAATCACTTGGGGTGCTAGGGGCGCTAGGCGGCATGTCCGAGATCTCGCTTATAGACGCATAAAATGAGGAGTCGTCTGAATTTGTTATCCTGGCCGTTCTCTTTGTTCTGGCTATGGTGTCCTGCACAGACACATAGACAGTCAGACTTTGGGCAGTTCGCAAAGGATGGTCCTGCATGGGGCAGGCGACACTCCTAGTTCTAGATTCAGCCGTCCCCAGTGACCGGCTGATCACTAACCTAGGCCGTGTCGGGTGCTTTTGGCTACCATTTTGTAAAGTAGAAAAAACAAAGAGAAAGTGAAAAAGGAAACAGGCGGTTACCTTGGAGGAAGAGAAGTCTTGGAACCCTAGAAAACTTAAACAACTGAAGAAGCAGGCGGTAAAGGAAACAGGCGGTCTGTAAAAACAAGCGGCAATAGTCCAAAGAGTCAGAGCAGTCGTCTAAAATCCTGTCTTAAAGTTTCTAGAATGTCCAAATGATTTGGACACCCCCGATTTATAGGGGGGGATTTCAAGGGTCACCAAAAAAAAACAACAAAAAAAACACAGTAAAAACCGTTAATGATTAGGGGATTTTCCCCGCCACGTGGACCAATGATATCCTGCCACGTGTCATCCACGTGGACCAATCTGAGTCCGACATGTGTTTCCTCGTGAGAGGTCCAAGGTGGACCAATCAGGTCCTGACACGTGACAGGCAGAATTGCCAACTGAGCAAGTGGCCTCTTACGGCCCAAAGTTCCAGGCAAAGCCCAATCAGCCCTAGGTTTACTAAAACATAGTATTGGGCACGTTTTCCAAGACCCTAAAAGGGAGATGTTTCCCTCATAGGAACGATTATTCACAAATATTCAATACACATTCACTCTATATCAGAGAAAGTCAGACACCTGACACCCCAAATCGAGCAATTATACATTGTAGATCCTCTCTTGGAATCCAAGAGAAACCCTTTACTTTACGCATTTTACTCCTCAAACACGTTCTAACTTGATCATCGGAGGCAGAGCTCCCACCCACCGGAGTCTCCGTTGTTTTGCATGTACAGGCGTTCAGAGGTTAGTCTTGGAATTGTAACTCTCCCGAAGGACATCAAAAAACCCTAAAATATAATAGCTTAAGAATAGATTAATATAAATACGACATTTTACCTTACATAGTGACCTTTTTAATTAACTAGAGACATATTATCATAGAAAACTTTTTAATCACATAGTAACGCTCTTGCATCTCATAGTAATCCTTTTGCATTGCATAGTAACTAGCAACTTTTAACTCATATAATGCCATTTTATTTACATAGTGACTATAAAATGTCATATAATATCCTTTTTCAAGTTTTTTTTCTCTTTTAAAGAGATAAAAAAAAGTTAGACATTTTTAGGTACATATTTAGTATAGGTTCTTGAAAACTTGTCACATATGTATACAAAATAGAATAATGAACATGGTGATAATTTTGCATTATAACTTAATTATATATAACACATTGAACTCATAACATTTTAAATACATAGTGACTTTATAATATAGAAACCTTTTAAATAACATAGATACCTTTTTAAATACATAATGACCTTATTATATAGAAACCTTTTAAATAACATAGATGCCTTTTAAAATAACATAAATACCATTTTTTATAACATAGGCACCAAATTTATAACTAATATATATTTCACTAAACTTCTTGAATGTTAATTAAGGATTACATATCAAAAAAACTTCAAATACCACCAATTCAAAACCTTATACAAATTCGTTTGACTATCCATTAGTTGATGCAAACTAGATCATTACATTTGATTTCCTACTTCTGAGCAAAAAACTTCCACATATTTGTTAGTCTGCCTATACTTTCTTTTCCTTTTTACCTTGCTTTGTTTTCCTCTTCCTCCCATCAAAAACATCTTTTGCTACTTGACTCCTTATTTATCTGAATTCAGATAGCTTTTTAAGAACTTCATCTCCGACAGTGTTCATATCAGACAATACCAGAGTAGCAGCAATCTGAGCTCTCAATACCCGTCTAGTTGAAACCTAATATATTAATTTAAAAAAAAGTTAGAATAAAAAAGCTAGTTAAATTCCATGGAGGAAGTAGTAAATATAATAAAAATTGAAAGCAAAAAAAAAAATGATAATAATAACCATTCTCAAAACATAGCAGTTGAACACATCAGTTCCATCAAAGTAAAGCATGCTGACCATAGTATAAATGCCACTATCATTATTCTGTTTTCCAGACTTCCAATTTAGAGAAGGTGGCTCCAAAGTGTACCCAACCATGTTCTTCACTGAGTCATTACTTTGAGGAAGGCGTTGATTAAGAAAAGTACTCATCATATCACTCTAGGAAAAATATAATAATACTTTAGGTTCCATACAACATATCCTAAATAGAAAAATATAAATAAAATCCAAAACATCATATTTCTACTAGGACATCAGAGAACTTCTCAACCTCACTCATGTACTTTGTATCATAACTCATATTATCAATGAACTGAAGCTTTTCTTCCTTCAAATTCACAACAATTAGGAAGAAGTTCTCACTCAAGAGTATAGGAACAAAAATTTGCAATAAATAAACAACTATAAAGATTGAAAAACTTAATATAAAAGTATTTAGTTCAAAAATGATTGTCAACATTTGCAATGTATTACCAACTCAACATTTGCAAAATCAAAATCATTGCAAGGAATGAACAACCATCTTGACCGAATGTCAAATAGCTTTTCAATTTCACGTGTGTTACTATCTTTGTTTGCAACTTCTAGTAAAAAAAGCCTAAAAAAGATCAATCAAGCATTAATAAATATTAAAAAAAATAGAAGGTAGAGTTATTATTTTTAAATGTGATTACTTGAATTACATAGTGACCGTTTTCATTACATAGTGAGATTAACTTATGAATCTTTTATAATGAACAACTACCTTTATAATGAGATAGTAACTAAATAGCTGAAAGATACTTACACTTTGAGAGACCACAAAATATAGTTAGAGGTCCACGTGCACTACTCTTCTGGTTTTCATTAAGCAAAAAGCCCAACAATCAATAATACCAGAAGATATATCAATAGTTGGTTCACCTAATGAAAGGAATTCATTCCTGGTAATCTCAAATGGTTTTCTAAAAGATACCAACACCTCACTGTACAAGGAAATAAAAACACACATGTATATTAGCATAGTCACTTATTATTAAAATTTGAAAAATAAACAACAAAAAGAACCATGACATGACTTACTTGAGATCAAAACCATGGTAATCACTAATGCATTAGTCAACAAGTTCCTGGAATACTACATACAATATCTTCATATTCTTACTACTTGACTTCATATATTGAGTTACATACATATGTAACTTTATCACCAATGAGACTAACATCCATAGCAAGGGAACATTTTAGATTTTCCATTACTCAAAACATGCTCAAAACCTATCCTTGGAACTTCACCAACTACAACATTAATCTCTTTTACAGGTGCACCATTATCATCAATATCAATACCAACATCATCCAAACCATTAGGCACTTTGCTTACCCAACTTACAAGAGACACAATCTCATCAACAATATCATGAACACGAGGATCCATAAAGAATAAATCGCTTTGGGACATTGGAGGTATCAAAGTGGAAGCATCATTATGTTTACGAGTCTTAAATAAGACTTTCAACCCATCCATGTAGAAATTTGATACCACTTCCAAATCTCTTTTTATGAGCAAAAACTTTTCATAAACTTCCTGGGAAAAAAAATGTAGCACTTAGATTTAGTAAATAAATTTGTGACAAATAAAGTAAAATAAAATAAAATAAAATAAAAACAGAATTGAAGGGAAAAATTGAAAGGAATGGTGTCCTTCCAACAAGTGTATTCTTCCGATAGAGGGTTCAGAATTATTACAGAGTTAATTCTTCAGTAAGATCAAGTGATGGGAATGCCTAGGTAGAGGCTGCTTCCGATCAGTAATATCAAGGTACAATTGATATTACAGCTTAATCTTAACTGAACCCTTCGGGTCGAACCCAATCGAATCACCGATCCAAGACGACGAATTGATCCGAAAGGATTTAATGAGTCGACAGAGTTTTACGAATACAGACGTCGGATATCGAGCCTAGGGCGTCGCGGCCGAGCGTCTCAAAATCAAAAGCGACAAGTACGAGCGTAGCCGTAGCACCACAATGGTCTAACCATGTGGATGCTAGGCTAGTTTGAGCTAGCATGCACCTAGCATGGCTAGGCGCAAGCCTAAGCACACTAGGTGTGCTAGGCGCACCATCGCAGCCCTAGCATCATGCCTAGGTGCTATCGCAGCCCTAGCATGATGCCTAGGCACCATCGCTGACCATCGCAAGCACTAGGCGCACCATAGCAGCCCATCGCAACATCGCAGCACAAGCACAGCACCATCACATGGCTAGGCCAGTGCGTGTGTGCGTGTGCTTGTGCCTTAGCCTATCGCATCATCACAGCAAGCATGCCTGCGCACATGCGTGCCTTCGCATGGCACTGCATCGCAGCATACGTGCATGGGTGCTAGGCACCATCGCAGGCCCCTCGCACAAGCACAACACCATTGTAGGCCTTGTGTGCGTGTGTGTGTGCGAGGAAGGCATCGCAGCAGCAACAACATGGGAGTGTATGCGAGGCTGGTGCGTGGTGCGAGGCTGGTGCGTGTGGCTAGCGAGGCAAGGGGCCAGCATGCGTGGCTCGCTAGCAGCACGCATGCTGGCTATGCGAGCATATGCGATATGGGGTAGGCAACAACACCCCGCATGCATGTGCGTGTGTGTGCGATAGCAAGGCAGTAGCGCCTAGCGCCCATCACAAGGCGTGGCTCGCTAGCAGCACGCAAGTGCTGGGCTGGGTGATGCGTGCTGGGCGTGCCAGTTGGGCATGCTAGGGTGGTTGTGCTTGCTGGCCAGCAAGGCAAGCAGCCTGCTCACCCAAGTGCATTGTGGCGGTTTTGTGAGGGGTGGGGACCAAGGCTTGGGAAAAGCCTTGGGGAGCAAGGCAATGGTCCCCCCCACCTCTTCATGGTCCGCACCTAACCCTCTCTCTCTCCCCTTGACACTTGTTGCATTGTGATTGAATTAATTATTAATTTAATTTGGAAATAAATTAATTATCAAAATTATTCATTCTCAGCTCCCACATTGGTTGGGAAATGAAGTTCAAGGGTGCATTTCCCTATAAATACCAAAGGCATGGTATTGGGAAATACACAACCTTGAGTGGAATTAAAAAGGCAACTCTTGTAATTAGAGTAAACCATTGATTCGTAAAACTCATAGTTTTGTTTGTCCGGGTCTTGACTAACCTTCAAGACTTGGGACACTCGGGTCGGGTCGAGGGTACGATCCGTCGGAGATCTCGTAGTTTCGGGATTTTGAAGTAAGAGCTCTTCGGGAGCGAAGCATGCAACAAAGGTATAATTCTTGTTCTTAGTCTTGCTTGATTAAGTTTATTATGCTTGTTAATTGCTTTAGTTAGGGGGCGGGTCTTGGGGGGTTTCCTTCCGCGTAGTGTCAGGTCACTACGAAACCCTACAGCGTTATCGGAGTCATGCTCCTTTTAATTTTTGCAATTACTTATTAATTAAGGTGTTTTAAAAGAGTTTATTTTTCTGGTTCATGCTCTTCTAATTAGATTAGATGCTCGTTTTAATTATTTTAAGACTCGGTTTTATTCTCGATTTGGCTGTCGAACCCATATTTTGGCTCAAAAATAGTGATTTTTGGGTGGAATCGACATTTTGGAACTGATTCAATTCTCTTCGAGGGCTGTCCAGTAGCCAAATTCGAACCAGAAACCCATTTTTACTGGGGTTTTTCGTTTTTCAACAAAAATTTTAATTCTTTTTAAGCCTTGATTAATGCAAGCATTACATGGTTAGATTAAATGCACATTTGCATCACCTAATCTACTGGTTTTAAAAATATCCTTAAGCATAATAATGGAGTTTTTATTAGTGCTTAAGTTGATATACCATTTTTTCACATAAACTTGTTTTTCATAAATTTTGCAAATAAATTGCAATAAAATGTGAAAGCTTGTTGTGAACTTGTAATTTTAAGTTCCTATAATGTTAAAGTTCTAATCTTTAAAGGTTTAAATGATTGGAACCCTAACCCTAAATTCCATATTGAACAAAGTTTGGATTTTTCATGTTTTGTTGATTAAAATCCATCAAGTTCAAATACTTGTGAGTATAATTTGATTAATCTTCATATTAGAAGATGTAATCTTAGTATTTTACACAAGTATGAAAGTTGGAAAATTTTTCATTAGATGATTAGTTTATTTTTCAAAATCCCATTTGTCAAATCCATTATTAATTAGCATATTGGCAAGATTAATTATGGACATAGCTCATTTTATTTTAAGCATAAAGAAAGACCTAATTTTGTTCAAAATAAATTTTTTTGGATAATTAAGGCTTGTGCACCAATAAAAATAAGTTTATTTAAGTCTTATTTTATTTTATTTTATTTTTTCTCAAATTAATTCTAAAATGTAATTTAGAATTAATTTTGTCACACACGAAACATAATTAAATTCCGAGAAATGGCACGCAAATCAAGGCAAAAACACCCAAGCGCCACCGAGGCTAACCTGGTTGCCTAGCAGCCCACATGTGGCTGTCTATGGTGCGCACAGGGGTGTGCCATGGTGATGCTGTGCACTGCTGTGCGGCGGGGAGGCTTGGGCAGATGTGCGTGGAGAAGTGGCAGAGGGCGGGCTTGCGAGGGGATGCTGCTGGGCAGCATGGCAGCAAGCACCAGCCCAGCGCACCACTTGCTGGCAGGCCCCAGCTTGCTAGCCAGCATGCGTAGCATGCCTGGCAGGCTGCTGGTGCTAGCAGTGTGGCTTTCTGTGCTGGGCGCAGCATGCTAGCATCACGCACCACAGCACAAGGCATAGGCTGCCTAGCAGCCATGGTGCGCACCCACCAAGCACTTGTGTGGGATTTTTTGCTTGATTTTGAGCTATACAATTTTGCGAAAATTTTGCCGTTTTTTTATTATTTATGCAATTATGTTAGTGGATTGCTAAACATCGCCCGCAAATCTCCACATAAAGTCCGCAAACTTATATTGAAGTTACAATATTGCCCTTGACCTTAAAAAAAAAAAACACAACCTCAATAAAAATCAAAGTACGGGAATGTCGAGGCTCGTGGCGGCAAGGTGGTTGGCTCGTGGCGGCAAGGTGGTGGTGGCTCGTGGTGGCAAGGTGGTGGTGGCGCCAGGTCCGGCAGCCACAACCATCGGCCTGGCGTCTGGGCAGGATGCCCAGCCACGGTGAGTGGCGTTTGGGACAGGCGCCAATCACTGTGGCTGGGCGTCCTGCCCAAACGCCAGGCTGGTGGACGTGGCTTCCGGACCTGGCGCCACCACCAGCCATCGGTCGTCCTGGCCAGGCGCCCCACCACCTTGCCGTGGTTGTTTTGTTATTTTTTTTTTAATTTTTTTTTGTTTTTTTGTATAATATTGTTTTTTTGGAAATTGAGATTTTTGTTTTTTCTATTTTTGTGTAATATCATGTTTTTTTTGTTGGAAATTGATAATTTTTTGTTTTCTTTTTTTTTTGTGTAATATTGTGTTTTTTTTTTGTTGGAAATTGAGAAAAAAAAATTTCTTTTTTTTCTAATATTTTGTTTTTTTTTTGTTGGTAAGTGAGAAAATTTTTTATTTTGAATTTTAAGCAAGTTAAATGTAAAAAAAAAAAAAATAAATAAAATGGCCGGATTACCACCCTAGAACCGGCGCCTGGCCGGGACGCCGCCACCATGGTGGTGGCGCCTAGCCGGGACGCAAGTACCATGGTCATGGCGCCTTGCCTGGAAGCCTCAACCATGGTGGCGGCGTCCTGGCTAGGCGCCACCGCCATGGTGGCGGCGTCCCAGCCAGGCGCCGGTGCCACGGTGGTGGCGGCTCCTCCGGACGCCAGCCATCTTTTCCGAGGACATTCGTCGTCCCCCGGATCTCCGGCCTCCCCCAGCGTCCCCGTACGACTCCACATTTTTCGGGGAGTGAAATTTTCGTTTTCTGAGAAAATTGACAAAGGGGCAAAACTGTCAAATCATATTAATTTTGTGGGCTTTATGTAGTAATTTGTGGGCGATGTTTAACAAATCCCTTATTTTAACGAGGTTAGACCTCGGTTTTTGCGGCTTTTGCAAAATTTTTGATTTTGACAAATTATGGGTTATGCCGACTTAATTTATTGGATTAATTAAGTATGGATGCGGAATTTAGTGGTAGCTTAATAAATTGCGTGAGCATTTTGCTTTTAGAAATAATGGATTAAACAACTTTGACTAGTTTTAATTAGGTGTGTTAATCGGATTAACCACCTAAGTTAGTTACTAGTTTTGTGTGTTTAATTATGTATTTCGTAAAATTGCATGGGCCATTCACAAATAGTGTATGGGTGAATGGAAGATTGTTTTCAAAACAGGTTATTGAAAATGGCAACTAGTGGGGCCCGACTAGGATAGAAAATACGGACTGCATTCCGTTATGTATTTTTGTAAATCTAAATACGGTTTGCGAACCGTTAAGTATTTTTGTACTAATAGATTAATCTTAGTCGTTCTAGCTAGTTTATTTTATTTTGGCCAAGATGTCTCAAGACGGCGTTTTGATGAAGACGAGCCAAGATGAAGACCCATGGAAATTGAAGATTTCAAGGGGTCATGCTAGTTGCCAAATGCATTTATTTTTATGCTTTATATATATTGTTGTTATATATGAATGTTAGATGCATGTCTAGGATTTCTATATGTTGTGATGATTAGTTAAGTTCACTTAAATCAACCAACATAGAAACCCTAGGTCCCTTAATAATATTGAGCTAAAATTTTCCGTTCCAAGAACAACACTTACCGAACTAATGCGCGTACGTGATGGACTACGCCAAAGCGAGACATCCCTACTTCCCTAGGAACGTAAGGTATACTAGGTATACAAGTTGTCTTGGTTAAGCTCAACGATATCAGTAAGGAGTCCTTAGATGTCGTGGAAAAAGAGATAAAATGTCAAGGATGCATTAGATGCGACATTTTATCAAACCAAGAGTAGCTTGGAGCTATTAGCAATTGGATTGCTTACCTTAAGATATTTAATGATTAAGACAAGCCAAAGCATGCTTAACCATTTCCTGATCTTTGGGATCTCAGAATCATTTTATTCTCGCCTAAAAAAGGGACAATTTTAAATGCGTGGATAAAATGCTCAATAAGATTGAATATATGCTTGAACGCTTTTAAATTTCAACTTATTGATTTATGAATGGTTTTTCATTTCAAATTCTTTCAATTGTAGAACAATGTCTGCAAGTAACTCAAACAACAACCAAATGTGCCCGAAACTCCCCGAAAAGTTAGCCTTTTCCTTAAACTTGGTCAACTTCAAGGAATGGGAGGAGGAACTCAGGAGAACTCTCCGGAATTGTTCCTTGGAGTATACTATTGATACTCCCATTCCAAGCTTCTTTGCCAAAGGGATCATGACCAATGAGGCTCATGAAGAATGGTCTTCCAATTGCAAAAAGGTCTCACGACTTATGGCGAATTCCATCCCGGAAGATTGGAAGGAAAGTCTTACCTCCTATCTCCCGGACATGTTCCTCAAAGCACTTGAGGACGTTGTCAATGTAAGAGTCACCAAGAGTGACAATGGAAACTTTGATGGCCTCGTGTTTGACTTGACTAGGTCACTCTCAAACATGAGGATAAAGCCACCCAACGTGGGATGTCTTGCTAAGGAAAGGCGCCGGCTTTGGACAAAGGTCTACAATGCCAAATTGAGACCCGGCATGCCCCTCCGACCTCATGTGCTTGGAATGACTAGACTCTTCAAACACATGCAACTTCTCCGAATCCCATTGGAAGATGAGATGGTGGGGCATATCTTGCTTGCTTCACTCCACTCGGGCTATGATGCACTTAGAGTGCATATAGCTGCGGGAAATGAGACACGCTCCCTCAAGGAGGTGGTGCAACTTCTTAGCCAAGCCACCGCCTATGGAATGATCAAAAGGCCCTTGAGAGCTAAGAAGAAGGAATTCAAGAAGGTCAAGGCAAAGATGAGATGCTTCCATTGTGGCATACAAGGCCACTACAAGAGAGAATGCATGATCTTCAAGGAAGAGGGGAACATTCCGACTACCTCAGGTATCTTCCTAAACACTTGTGAATTAAGCTTATCATACGTATTAGATACCAAGTATGACTCACTTTATGTTGCCTTTTCAGGGACCAAGTGAGAAGCTTATCAAGTGTTGGTGCATGGACAAGTGGACGACGAAGATGGTTTTTCGGTCGTGCTTGCATGCACTATTTTGTCTTTGAGATGTAATTAAAACTAATCTTAGTTTTTCATCATGCTTTTGAACATACTATAATCCTTGATGTTGGACACCTAGTTATTTTGCATGTAAGACTTTGACAATAGTTGTTTCAAAATTGTCTTGCAAATATATGTTCAATGGAAATTGCATGTTTTACATATGATTAGACAAAGGATTGATACCAAATGAACTAAGACCATCGAGTCGAATCAAACCAACTTGTGGCATTGTCGTCTTGGCCATATTAACATCAAACGCATCAAGAAACTTCTTCAAGAAGGTGTTCTTGACTCATTCGACTTAGAGTCGTTTGAAAATTGCGAAAGGAATGGTGTCCTTCCAACAAGTGTATTCTTCCGATAGAGTGTTCATAATTATTACAGAGTTAATTCTTCAGTAAGATCAAGTGATGGGAATTCCTAGGTGGAGGCCGCTTCCGATCAGTAATATCAAGGTACAATTGATATTACAGCTTAATCTTAACTGAACCCTTCGGGTCGAACCCAATCGAATCACTGATCCGAGACGACGAATTAATCCTAAAGGATTTAATGAGTCGACAGAGTTTTACAAATACAGACATCGGATATCGAGCCTAGGGCGTCGAGGCCGAGCGTCTCAAAATCACAAGCGACAAGTACGAGCGTAGCCGTAGCACCACAATGGTCTAACCATGTGGATGCTAGGCTAGTTCGAGCTAGCATGCACCTAGCATGGCTAGGCGCAAGCCTAAGCACACTAGGTGTCTTAGGCGCACCATCACAGCCCTAGCATTATGCCTAGGCACTATCGCAGCCCCAGCATGATGCCTAGGCACCATCGCTGACCATCGCAAGCACTAGGCGCACCATAGCAGCCCATCGCAACATCGCAACACAAGCACAACACCATTGCATGGCTAGGCCAGTGCGTGTGTGCGTGTTCTTGTGCCTTAGCCTATTGCATCATCACAGCAAGCATGACTGCGCATGGCACTGCATCGCAGCATGCGTGCCTGGGTGCTAGGCACCATCGCAGGCCCCTCGCACAAGCATAGCACCATGGTAGGCCTTGTGTGCGTGTGTGTGTGCGAGGAAGGCATCGCAGCAGCAGCAGCATGCGAGTGTATACGAGGCTGGTGCGTGGTGCGAGGCTGGTGCGTGTGGCTGGCGAGGCAAGGGGCGAGCATGCGTGGCTCGCTAGCAGCACGCATGCTGGCTATGCGAGCATGTGTGAGATGGGGTAGGCAGCAGCACCACGCATGCATGTGTGTGTGTGTGCTATAGCAAGGCAGCAGCGCCCAGCGCCCAGCACAAGGCGTGGCTCGCTAGCAGCACGCAAGTGCTAGGCGTGCCAGCTGGGCATGCTAGGGTGGTTGTGCTTGCTAGCAAGCAAGGCAAGCAGCCAGCTCACCCAAGTGCATTGTGGTGGTTTTGTGAGGGGTGGGGACCAAGGCTTGGGCAATGCCTTGGGGAGCAAGGCAATGGTCCCCCCCACCTCTTCATGGTCCTCACCTAACCCTCTCTCTCTCCCCTTGACACTTGTTGCATTGTGATTGAATTAATTATTAATTTATTTTGGAAATAAATTAATTATCAAAATTATTCATTCTCCCACATTGGTTGGGAAATGAAGTTCAAGGGTGCATTTCCCTATAAATACCAAAGGCATGGTATTGGGAAATACACAACCTTGAGTGGAATTAAAAAGGCAACTCTTGTAATTAGAGTAAACCATTGATTCGTAAAACTCATAGTTTTGTTTGTCCGGGTCTTGACTAACCTTCAAGACTTGGGACGCTCGGTTCGGGTCGAGGGTACGATCCGTCGGAGATCTCGTAGTTTCGGGATTTTGAAGTAAGAGCTCTTCGGGAGCGAAGCACGCAACAAATGTATAATTCTTGTTCTTAGTCTTGCTTGATTAAGTTTATTATGCTTGTTAATTGCTTTAATTAAGGGGCGGGTCTTGGGGGGTTTCCTTCCGCGTAGTGTCGGGTCACTACGAAACCCTACACCCTACAAATATACTTACATCAATAGCGATTAAACGGATTTCCTCATTAGACATTGAACTAGCAGGTAGCTCAAACTGAATAACACCCTTAACATTGTTACAAACACCTTCAGTAACAGCAGATTCTTATCCAGAAGTTTGATTCACAAGAGCTTCCTTGAATTGATTATTAATAACTTGTCCATCCTCAAATTGCAATTTCTCACTCACTGGATATGTATCAAACTCAAGAATGCCACACCCAAAACCCTTGGACAACTTTTCTTTTGTAATTCTATCTCTTATATCCACATCAGTCCAATGTTGAACTAAAGGTATTGTAGAATTTAACACAACATTCCTAAACCTCAATCGATGAAAATAGATAATCTCTAACATCAAAACACAACCACAAAACCATTCTATATTTCCTTCTTTGTAGCTTTTCACAGCTTCACAAAGTCTATCTAAGACATATTTTGACCAATCATAAGTTCTTATTTGATTAACATCAACCAAACATTTTACAATTCTCAAATCCACAGTTCTGTTGGACGTAGGTGCTAAAAAACTTGAAAAGGCATGCATGATAAAAGGTTGTCTGAATTCTTCCCCGCCATCTATTAGTAAAGGGATCTTAGATTCAAAAAAACCCAAAGGAATCTGATCATTCTCACCCATAAGACCAAAATGAGACCTCCATTAAACCTTTAAATCATAATCAGGTTGATGACATTAGCACAACGAGAAATTTCTTCAACTTTCTTAGATGTTTTGCAAGGAAGGCAAAAAACATCATACACATCAAATTCAGTCACGACAAATCCTTTATACTAAAAATAGTAAACATGCAACTACCATGATAAAAATAATCTACCAACCATGATAGCATATCAGTTGCAGTTAATTTCACCTTCAAAGATAACAAACCTCCAAAGCCAATTTCTTTCACAGCCTTGATTTGATGATCTGAAATTTTTTTAATCATCTCTACTAAATGAAATGGCCTAAAATGTGTTTTAAATCCTCGTTGCACCCTGTAATAAGACATACGAAAAGATAAACAATTAGTATCATAGAAAGAATCACATTAAGAAAGTAACAGAGATACCTAATAACAGGACAATAAAAAAGGAAAAACAGGGAGGAGAAAATAAGAAACCAAAGTATTTATTAATAGAATTACCAAGACTAGAAGGTATAACAAAAGAAGTAAAAATGAATGCATGTCACTAGCTAGTATTATATTTAAATATACTATATAACAATAATATTAATAAAACATAACATCATATGTTTATAAAGACTATTTCTACATAGTTGCCTCTTTTTATAGCATAGTGACCTTTCTTTTAAACAAAACTTAAAAAAAAACAAAAAATTCACTTACATATGTACATCACCATCTATGATTGCAGATTCTTGCCTATAAATCACAATGTTCTTATCCTTATTTGCCTTCACTTTCTTCACTTTACGACCTTCATTTTTATCCAACTTTCTCTTCTTAGCTGACAAAACAATAGCATGTGAAGAAGAAGACTCATTCCCCTTCTTTCCTTCCATCACAACAGACAAAGGTATAGCAGGTTGAGCATTTTTCGCATTCCCATGTATTGTTTCATTTGCATTATCAATAGTAGAAGGTTTCTTTTTCTTAGTGATAGTTTTCTTTTTCAATCCTTTTTTTTGGAATCCAAGCATATTTATCAAATTCAACATCTTTAACAATCTCTCTTTGTTTTCCTTTATCTCTGTTAGTGTCATCATCAATCATTTTTCTTCCACCATCAATATGTTCTTCTACTTCATCATCGAGATTGATACATGCTATAAAATTAACAAAACAAATAAGCTAAATAAGATAAGCATACCAAAAACACGCAAGCATATAATTATATATACACTTATCTTCATTTTTATCTAGCAAACATTTATAATATAACAAACTAATAACTTAAATAATAATCATTTCCATTGATATAGTGACTTTTTTCAGTTACATAGGGAACTAATAATATAGTAACTTTTATATTGATATAGGGACCTACATTTTATAGTATTAGGAGACTATCATAAAAGGTAAATACGGAATTACTATTCATATTGCTTGAAGTCTTTGGACTTCCATCTGTAGACAAAGCCTGGCAAAATTAATCTGAAAGTAAATGAAGTCTTTTTAGAGGGTGGCCATCATGGAAGACACCTTTCTTAATTTAAGAGGGGTCCATGTTTGTTTCAACCTTCACCGGTGAAATGATTAATTGTAGTTAACTTTTCTCATGTATTTATATCTAACATTGATTTCTTTGCATCCATGAATCTATAATTCCTAGTTACACAATTCTTGTTAGGTTTCGTAGCGTCCAACGCTACGCGGAAGAGAAACCCACCCAAGACCCGCTCACTAATTAAAGCAACTAAATATTTAATCAATTAATTAACATCATAAAAGAAAGAAAGGGAAATGTTATTCTTACCCAGTACGCGTGCTTCGCTCCTATAGAGCTCGAACTTCAAACTCTTAGCTCCGTAAGCGCGAGAGCCTCCGACAGATTCCACCCTCGAGCCCCGACCCGAACGGTCTCTACCCCGGAGGTTAGCCGGGGCTAGACAAGATAAGATTAGAGTATTACGAACTTAGAGGTTTTCTCACCTATAGGGAGATGCCTCATTAAGTTCAACTCAAGTGTCCCTTCCCAATCCCAAATGATGGGTATTTATAGGGAAGGGAGCTCTTGAACTTCAATCTCCCATCCATATGGGAGAGTTGGTAAAATGAATTTTATCCAATTTATTTTTAATTCAAAAATCAAATTGAAATGCAAGTGAATCAACAAATGACAAGTTTCAAGAGCTGAGCAAGGGGTTAGGTGAGGACCACAAGGGGGGACCATTTTCCCCTTGCTCCCCAAGCAAACCCACACTCACATGCTTCTCACATGCATATCCAACCACATGCAAGATCAACCACACACACATTTGCTACACGCATACGCTGGCTCACGCACATGGTGTGGCTGGGCATAGGCGCAATGCGTTGCTGGCTGCCAGCCTCGCTATGCAGTACACGCACACACTGTGATGGCGTAGCTAGCTTTCTCTAGCTAGTTGCTGCTTGCTTTATGCGTTGCACAGCTCACACAACCCACAATATACGCGCATGATGGGCATTGACGCAAGGCTTGGTTGGCTGCCAGCCTTGTTGTGCTTGCGTGCTGGGCCTTGTGCTGTGCGACATTGCTGCTTGCATGGCCTAGCATGCTTGCTAGGTCCTCGCTGCCCATAAGGAACCTGCTGCCACGCCCCTGCTAGCCCAGCCATGTGTGCTGGTGCTAGCTAGCATGCGATTAGGTGCAGTAGCCCCGCAAGCATGCTCGGCCAGCAACTCTAGCACGCACATGCATGCTTGGCTTACTGTATAGCCATGTATGTGGTTGGTGCCCTATTCTAGCCTAGACTTCGCATGGCTGGGCCAATGCAAAGCTACGACTTAGTTTAAACTTGTCATTTGCTTGATTTCTCGTCTCGACGAATTCAAAACTCGACTCGACTTGCGACGCTCGGTTTTGACGCTCTAAGCTCGACATCCGACGTCTTTGTTCGTAATACTCTAACGACTCATCTAATCCTTCGGATTGATTCGTCGCCTCATATCGGTTACTCGATTGGGTGTGACCCGAAGGGTTCAGTGAAGATTAAGTTGTAATATTTATTACACATTAATATTACTGATCAGAAGGGGCCTCCACCTAGGCATTCCGATCACTTGACCTCACTGAAAAATTAGCTCTCTAATAATTCTGAACCCTCTATCGGAATAATACACTTGTTGGAAGGACACCATTCCTTTCAATCTCCCACTTGTCCTTCCAGACAAGTGTGCAATTATTGTATAGCCCATTTCCTATGTCGCTTAATGTCCCTTCATGAACTATAAGGTAAGATTTTTCGTCATCCTTATTACGTCCAGAAGTGTTTCTCGATTTTCGAGTTCGACTGTCAATAAGAAGATGATTTCCAAAATCATCTGAGCACGGCCATGCATTTTCACAGTCTCGCTCTTCGAGAGGCCTTATAAACAACAAATACATATTCCCTATTGTTAATAGAGGGACATTCCTAGTCTTGTACTGTATGCTTCCCTTACTAAGAGGACCTAGTCACCTGAGTGTTGCCGTTATAATCCCCATTTATGGCAGACGTTTGACAACATCAAAACAACTAGTAGTCAAATAAGAGAACTTGCAATACTCATGGTTGAGGAATAAGGGTCCGATAGCTATAATGAGAAATATACTTATGACGATTTATAATCTCTTAAAGTATTCTCATAGGTCTATTTGGTACAGTTCCAAACCAATACATGTGCAAATGATTTTCGACAATCATGTCCTCGAAGCACAAGAAACGGTGCTATAAATCATACTACACACTAATCTCAAGTGGTCATTAAACGTCCATCATTTAAATGACCTTGATTATGGATAATTTTTTATTGTAATATTCAATGTCCACTTAACAGGTGTTTCTTTATCCAAGACATGGTCTTGATACCTTGTTTTGAATATTCTTTAAAATCAAATTGACTCATTATTTAATTTTAAACCACAATTAAATAGTTTGTGGAATTTTATTAGTAAAATTTTATTCCACCATGAAACTCTTTAACGTTTCATCTTATGATAAATCGTTTTCCCCAAATGTTTCAAGAGTAACATTCTTCACAAAAAAATTATAGAAATCACACCCATATTTAATATGCTTGATTTCTTTCATGCAATCTGGTGAATGTTGTCGTTCACTTATTACATAGGTTTAGCTACTATTACTTTGCAAATCTTAGCATCTTCATTATTGAACAATTTCATAATAAGATGATAAAATTTTGAGATTGTTATGGATCATATGTTATTTAGGATTTATTGTCCAAGTGATGGCTCCCACTCATTTTCATGACTTGAGATCTTTCAACTTAACAACCTACAATCAATGTTTGACAACGAACTTTCCATTGAACACTTTCTTATTATTGCCTTCCAGGCAACAATATTCTCAACATATATTTCAGTAAACATTCTGATGGTGCTTTGCTCGGATTTCATTCCAAACGGCTCACAATGATTTGGGAGACCCTAATCACTTGTGATTATGGAAATTTACCTTAAATTTCCTTACATTATACATGGATGCGCGTCCATGTTACCATTCTCGAGCCACAACGCATTTTAGCACATGCTTATAAACGACTTCCTTATTAAGGATCTAATCCTTGCTAAGGATGTGCTTGCAACATCAATTCTCAAATTACATTTGTTTCCATGCTCCAAGAACTTATCCCCTTTAACTTATCAAAGTACTTTGGATTTTTCTTGATCATAATTTAACGATTCATCACTTAGATTTAAATTGATTGCTATTTTATACTTCTCATGCTCTAAGCATGTAAGTTGAGTGACGACTCCATATCATCATACATGATGGTGTTAATTGCAGAATTATTCCCAATATGTTCCATTCATGTGACCTTTTAGCTCATCCAGTTTCACTGAGTCTTGCTTAACTCTTTGCTATGTGATACGGTTGAATGTCTCTACTAGAGTCTTTCTTGTTTGATTTAGTATTAGCCTAGCTTATACTTGGTTCAAACGCCTACTTAGTTTTATACATATGGGTTGAAAGCCTTTCCTTGTCCTTCATGTTTAACACGTTAAATTTCCCTACTCGTTTAAACATTACACTAAGTCTATCCAATAGATCTTAATTCCCACCATGTACTAAGTGTCGCCTTTTGCTTGGTCCATTTTCAAAAATCCTTTAAAATCTAAGCATTTAGCATTTGATATTCATTTCACAATAGGGTTCGTAAACTTCTTGTTGGACCATTCAAGATTGACTCTTGCTCCCACTAAACTTCTTGTCCATAAGAATTTCTATTATTCTCCATAAGTCAAACCTTTTATTGACTTTATGAGAATACATGTTCCAATTCCTACATGCAATTCTTCATTTAATCCCACAAGCTTGCTTTCAAATCTAGCATTATTTAGATTCTCAAAACCCTTAGACTATTTCCATAGTCTCTTCCTAAAATCCCATTTTAGGAAGGCGGTTTCGTTATCTATTTTGCCATATTTTATATGCGCAATTTTGCTAGAATAATCACGAAAAGACTTAAGCGTTGCAATTAGTGAATAGGTTTTTATTAAAATCAACGCCGTGAATTAATTGTATCCTTTTCAACCAATCTAGCTTTGTATGCACTATGCATTTCACATTTGTCAGTTTTCTTCTTGAAAACTTATTTGCGATTGATGGTTCTTTCACCCTTCATGCAAATGAATCAAGTTCCAAACATGATTTACAAACATGGAGTATATTTCGGATTTTATGGCCTCTAACCATTATTCGGAATTTGGATTTGTCGTAGCTAATTTACAAGACACTATTCCCTTACCATCCAATGGTAAATAGTATGCTTGTAAGTCGTAGGTTTATTTCTAACTTAATAGAAATAGGGTCCTATCCAAGCCTTTGGTGAATTCTATACGTATACGGGTAATTGCATCAAACGCTGAGTTTCAAGGTGCTTTTAAAGCCCTTTGATTATATTGATCTTACTCTACCACTTTTAAAGTTTTGTGAGTATTGAATTATCATTTAAGGCACTTGTAAAGTCCATTGAGTATTATTGATCAATCATTCTCATGAAGCCCTTCTAAAGTCTTCAGAGATTCTCAGTTCTAGTTTGTTGCTAATCTCGATAGTCATCGATTTCATTTACCTCCCACTTATCGTTTTTGAAATGTGTTACTTTCCAGAAAGATACCACTTAGAGCAACAAATACTATGTTCTCAATTAGGTTATGGAGGTAATGCCTGTAGTCTCACTTGAATACTTACAAAGAGACATGTATATTGTCTTTGGGTAAAAGTTCGTTGTGAAACAAATAGTAAGCTCCTTCTCGAGCTACCTTAGCCCTTATTGAGCCACTTAGATCCCACTGAGTCAATGAACTCCCACTGAGCCAATCAATTCCCACTGAGTTAAGAGCCCTAGACATGTACTTGAAAAGACGCTAGAAACTATTTCAATCCATAACTGAATATGGTGTCCTTTCATAGCTTCGACAATTTTGTTTAGTGTAACATTAGTCATTTGTGCAAATCTTTAAGAACTTTATAGGAAGGGATGTGATCCATCATCATTCGAGTCATTTCCAAATGGCATCGAGGTCTCCGTCAAGACATACTATATTCTTTGTGGAGCTCATTATGAATTTTCAATTTCATAATTTTGATATGATCACTCTTGGCTCAGGCAAACATCGCTCGATCTAATCTAGGCGTTTTGATATCTTGCCAAGTTGATTATATACTTCACTGAACATTTGAGCTGCTCAAGGTCCAGTTTGTTCACATATGATGAATGTAGCCACATTCTTTCAAATACTTGTGAGACATTAAACTAATGGAATCCTCTTTAACTTTTGGAGTCAATTGTCTATGCCAAGCATAATAGCTCCTTTCTTTGTCGATTTCAACAAGTAAGACTTGCTTGTCTTAAGACGATTCTGAATCGATCAACTATCAAGAGTCTATCTAATAGAGCCTTTAGTACGTTCTTGTCGATGTGACATTGCTAAAGATGTTTGGAATACAAATCATGTCCATGACTTGAACCTTGTGAGTTTTCTTTTTGGGGAAATGTTTGTTTATAATCTAGCATTCTTGACTCATGGCTTAGACAACCATGACATTCAAATGAAACCCGCAACTATTGCTCTTTTATTGAATGTGAATCTTTCCGTGTGTAAATGGATCGTTTGCTAATTATGGAACACAATAACCATTATTCGTTCCAGCCTTGTCTTAAAAGGACTTTAAACAAAACAAATGACCTTACAACTGATGTAGCACTACTTGCTTGATTCTAAGCTTGTAAGTCAATAACTTAGCTTGTCTTCAATGGTTTTAGGTCACTTTCAAAGTGGAACACTCAAGCAGTATCCAATACTTGTGAATATATTGAATTGCTAAGTTAACCATAATGACATAAACGCATGGGTAGAAAAGGAATCTTATTCCTTTCTTTTGTTCCTTGTTTCCTATATTTCTAATCATACGCCATTTCATAACTTTAAGAACCATCTCTTTAAGTACTTTGACCTTTACACTTTGTAAGGCATAATTAAGCATCTAATGTGCCGTGATACAAAGTTTCATCTTTTCCTAAAATTCGTACTTGAATTACTACATCAATGAGTCCTACTCATTAATGTATGAAGCGAAAAGATATGTTGGTTGTCAACTAATGACAATTTGATTTTTTCAACTCAATATTTCATGTTCATCAAAACTACCCAGTATTTTGAACACATGATATCCAACCGTCCTTTCGGACTTAATTCATAAAAGTCAATTATGAGAGGTTGTATTTTAGAAATGCGTTTCCATTCTTTGAGACCCATTCTCAAAAGATTTCCTTTACCAATCATTGAAAACAATGTAAATTGATTTAGAATTCTACAAATATAAGTGCAAAGTATAACCATTTATCAAGTTCATAACATAATAAGTTTGAAATTCATGCAAACTTTCAATCTTATTAAGCGTCTTATCCACGCATTAAAAAATTGTCCCTTTAAGGCGAGAATAAAACGATTCCAAGATCCCAAAAATCAGAAAGTCATTAAGCATGCTTTGGCTTGTCTTGACACTTAATATTTTAGGGTAAGAAATCCAATTCCTAATAGCTCCAAGCTACTCTTGGTTCAATAAAATGTCGCATCAAATGCTTCCTTGACATTTTATCTCCATTGGCACGACATCTATGGACTCCTTACTGATATTGTTGAGCTTAACTAATACGACTTGTATACCTAGTATACCTTACATTCCTAGGGAAGCGGTGATGCCTCGCTTTGGCGTAGCCCATCACCACGCGCATTAGTTTGGTAAGTGTCGTTCTTGGAATGGCAAATTTGGCTCAATATTATAGGGACCTAGGGTTTCTATGTTGGTTGATTTAACAGAACTTAATTAATCGTCGTAGCATTTGAAATCCTAAACATGCTTCTATCATACAATTCAATCATATATAAACACAATATATATAAATTATAAGTATAAGATGCATTTGGCAACTAGCATGACCCCTTGAAATCTTCAAATCTTCAAGTGTCTCCGATGCAACTTCTTTGGCTTGTCTTCTTACAAGCGCCATCTTCAAGACATCTCCGCCAACTAAGAATCTACTAGCTACTACGACTACGAATAATCTAAATATTAAGGTACAAAAATATGCAACGGTACGCAGACCATATTTAGATTTACAAAAATACGTAACGGATCGCAGTCCGTAGTTACTATCCTAGTCGGGCCCCACTAGTTGCCATTTTCACAAAACTTGTGAAACAATATATACATTTCATTCATCCATTCACTGTATGTGAATGGCCCATGAATTTTACAATGAAAAACAAGTAACAATGCATAAGATGCGCAAACTAGTAACTAACTTAGGTGGTTAATCCAATTAACGCGCCTAATTAAAACTATTCAAAGTTGTTAAATATTTTATGTGATTAAAAGTAATTAGTTCATGCAATTAAAGAAGCTCCCACTAAATTCTACATCCAACTTAATTAATCCAATTAATTATGTCGGTTAACCCAAATTTTGTCAAAAATATCGTTAAAATAAATAATAAAATAATTAAAATGGCTCCAATTACGCAAAACAATAGCCCACAACATACCCCAAGTGCCTAGCATTAAAGCCACGGGGTTAGGCTTGCTAGGCACTAAGGTCGAGGCTTGCTAGCCTAAGGTGCTGGGCTGCGCACCATGGCTCCCTAGCAGCCCCTAGGTGTTGTGGCTGAGCTTGCTGGCCTGCCTGCCTAGCAGAGCGCGCCATGCTTACTAACACCATATGCATCGCAACAAGCTTCGCATGCTTGCATGCATGCTTGTGCTGGCAGCGTGTGCTGGGCTAGATGGGGCTCGCTGCCTTGCTGCCCAGCAGCATGCGGGCACCCTCACACACCACACGCATCGATCTACTTGCACAACCATAACACCAAGCGCAGCCTTGCATATACATCTTAGCACCATGCACCACACACTTGCACACACACTAGCGCACCAACAAGGCAAGGCAGCCCACCATGCACCTTGGCAGCCACATGTAGGCTGCTTGAGCAGCCCGATGACTAGCCAAAGAGCGTGGCTTAGGCGATTTTGTCTTGAATTGCGTGCAATTCCCTCGGGATTTTAATTCCCGATTTATGTGTGATAAAATATTAATTCTAAATTTATTTTAGGAAATTTTGATTTTTACCACCTTCAAATAACCACTTAATTGAATTTACCACCTCCAAAAAAAAAAAAAAGATTTACTTTACCACCACCAAAATTTCCAAAAAATCGATTTTACCACCAACTACCAGATTCCGTCCATGAATCCGTTAGTAGGGCCCACATTTTTGATGTTTCTTCTTCATGTTCCCCGATCTTCCATGTCAACCAACCAGCAACGAAATCAACTACCTCGGTTGGTCGGAATTTCGTGTGGGTTTCGCGTCTGGGTGGTGGTGGTTTCGAGTCGCGATGGTTTCGCGTCTGGCTGGCGTGGTTTCTGGTGGGTGGTGGTGGTTTTGAGTCGGGGTGGTTTCGCGTCTGGGTGGCGGTTTGTTTCTGGTCTGGGTTTGGGTGGTGGTGGTTTTGAGTCAGGGTGGTTTCGCGTCTGGGTGGCGTTTGTTTCTGGTCTGGGTTTGGATGGTGGTGGGGTTGGTCGTAGCTGTTAGGTGGTGGCTAGGATTTTGAGGTCAGAAATTGGTGGAAAGGGGTAGAAATCGGTGCGGCTGTGGTGTGCGGTGCGGTGGTAGTGATTAGGTGGTGGGTTGGTCGTAGCTATTAGGTGTTGACTAGGGTTTTGAGGTCGGAAATTGGTGGAAAGGGGGTCGAAATCGGCGCGGCTGTGGTGTGCGGTGCGGTGGTAGCGGTTAGGTGGTGGGGTTGGTCGTAGCTATTAGGGGGTGGCTAGGGTTTTGAGGTCGAAATCGGTGCGGTGGCTGTGGGTCCCGACGGTGGCTGGTAGCGGTTAGGTGGTGGGGGCTGGTTGTAACGGTTAGGTGGTGGGGCTGGTCGTAGCCGGTCCGGCGGTGGGGGTCCTGACGGTGGCAGCAACCATCGGTTTCTTGATGGGGATTTTTTATTTTTTATTTTGTTTATTTATTTATTTTTTTAAAACTTAACCAATAATATGGCGACACGTGTGCAAGGTGGGCCCCACTAACGGATTTTTGGACGGAATCCGTTAGTTGGAGGTGATTGGTGGTAAAACTAATGTTTAATTTTTTTATGAGGTGGTAAAGTAAATGTTTTTTTTTTGGAGGTGGTAAATTCGACAAAGTCGTTATTTGAAGGTGGTAAAAATTAAAATAAGTCCAACTTAATTAAATTCAATTTTAGTAGTGCACAAGCCTAAATTATTTAAGAACCATTCTTTAAATCAATTTAGTTCTATCTTGATGCTACAAAATTGAAGGGCTACACTCATAATTAATTTAAGCAAATATATATAAATTAATAATGAGATTTGACAAAATTATGGAGGTTGGAAAAATAAACCCTTTCATCCAATGAAAAATTTCCAACAACAACTTGTGTGTAATCGAAAAATTACATCTTCTAATATGAAGATTAATTAAATTTCAATAACAAGTTTTGAACTTTTAGGACTTTAATCAACTCAAAGATGATTAAATCCAAAAATTAGTTCAACATGGAATGTAGCAATCAAAGTTCCAACCAAATAAACAATTAAAGATTGGATCTTTAACATATTAGGGACTTCAAAATACAAGTTCATCATAAACATTCACACTTGAAGCAATTTATTTGCAAAAATGTGAAAATTTCAAGTAAGGTTTATAATTGCAGTAGATTAGTGATGCAACCATACATTTAATCTACCTTTAACATGCCATAATTAATCAAGGTTTAAAGATTTAAAAAATTTCGTCAAAAACGAAAAATCCCTCGAGAAACATGTTTCTTGGTGGATTTTGGCTTCTGGACAACCCTAGAAGGATCAAAAACAATTTAGAACATCTATTTCACCCAAAAATTACTGTTTTTGAGTCAAAATCTGGGTTCGTCAGCCAAAATTAGTAAAAATACGAGATTAAAACTAATTCAAATGAGCTTCTAATCTAACTAGAAAGCAAAACCAGAATTTAAATCCATTTTAAATAACCTCAATTAATTATTGGTTACAATAATTAAAATAGCGCAGCTCCGATACCGCTGTTGGGTTTCGTAGCGTCCAACGCTACGCGGAAGAGAAACCCACCTAAGACGCGCTCACTAATTAAAGAAACTAAATATTTAATCACGTAATTAACAACATAAAAGAGAGAAAGGGAAATGACATTCTTACCCTCGACACGTGCTTCGCTCCTATAGAGCTCAGACTTCAAAGCTTTAGCTCCGCAAGCACGAGAGCCTCCGACGGAGTCCACCCTCGAGACCCGACCCGAACAGTCTCTATCCCGGAGGTTAGCCGGGGCTAGACCAAGATAAGACTAGAGTATTACGAACTTAGAGGTTTTCTCACCTGTAGGGAGATGCCTCATTGAGTTCAACTCAAGTGTCCCTTCCCAATCCCAACTGATGGGTATTTATAGGGAAGGGAGCTCTTGAACTTCAATCTCCCATTCATGTGGGAGAGTTGGTAAAATGCATTTTATCCAATTTATTTTTAATTCAAAAATCAAATTGAAATGCAAGTGAATCAACAAATGACAAGTGTCAAGAGGTGAGCAAGGGGTTAGGTGAGGACCACAAGGGGGGACCATTTTCCCCTTGTTCCCTAAGAAAACCCACACTCACATGCCTCTACCATGCATATTTAACCACATGCAAGATCAACCACACACGCATACGTTGGCTCACGTACATGGTGTGGCTGGGCATAGGCGCAATGCGTTGCTGGCTGCCAGCCTCGCTATGCGGTACACGCACACGCTGTGCTGGCATTGCTAGCTTTCGCTAGCTAGTTGGTGCTTGCACTATGTGTTGCACAACTCGCGCAGCCCACAACATGCGCGCATGATGGGCATTGACGCAAGGCTTGGCTGGCTGCCAGCCCTGCTGTGCTTGCGTGCTGGGCCTTGTGCTATGCGGCATTGCTGCTCGCATGGCCTAGCATGCTTGCTAGGTCCTCGCTGCCCATAAGGCACCTGTTGCCACGCCCCTGCTAGCCCAGCTATGCGTGCTGGTGCTAGCTAGCATGCGATTAGGCACAGTAGCCTCGCAAGCATGCTCGACCAGCAAGTCTAGCACGCACATGCAAGCTTGGCTTGCGGCATAGTCATGTATGTGGTTGGTGCCCTATGCTAGCCTAGCCTTCGCATGGCTGGGCCAATGCGAAGCTACAGCTTAGCTTAAACTTGTCATTTGCTTGATTTCTTGTCTCGTCGAATTCTAAACTCGACTCGACTTGCGACGCTCGGTTTCGACGCTCTATGCTCGACATCCGACGTCTTTGTTCGTAATACTCTAACGACTCATCTAATCCTTCGGATTGATTCGTCGCTTCGTATCGGTTACTCGATTGGGTGTGACCCGAAGAGTTCAGTCAAGATTAAGTTGTAATATTAATTACACATTAATATTATTGATCAGAAGCGGCCTCCACCTAGGCATTCTGATCACTTGACCTCACTGAAGAATTAACTTTCTAATAATTTTGAACCCTCTATCAGAATAATACACTTGTTGGAAGGATACCATTCCTTTCACTTCTTTTAGCTAGCAAGTTGACATGAAGGATGGTCCTTGTATAAAATATGCAACTGATCAAACAAATTTAGGACTCTTGCACCCAATTCACCTCCGGCCTGAATACAGGATAATTCAATGTTAACTTAGGAAAAAACATGGTGACCCTGATTTATAAATTTACAGCCATAATGATCATACTATAAACAACCTAAAGTGCATCAAAAATCAATATAAAGTTTTATGCAACTTTTATATCCTCTCACACACCATCGCACAATCAGTCCGGTATGTTTACCAGATATTCCAAAAACACGCAAGCATATAATTATATATACACTTATCTTCATTTTTATCTAGCAAACAATTATAATATGGAAAACTAATAACTTAAATAATAATCATTGTCATTGATATAGTGACCTTTTTCAGTTACATAGGGAACTAATAATATAGTAACTTTTATATTGATATAGGGACCCGCATATTATAGTATTAGGAGACTATCATAACATAAGCAACTAGCTATATTAACAGGTGTTACTAGTTAGTATTGCTAAAATATTAGCTTCCTCCAATATAGGCCCATTTTAGTCACTCATGGTTAACTTTAGTATTGCTAAAAAAATTTGCTTTTCAAACATTATATTAACAGGCGTTACTAGTTAGCTCGAATTCAACCCCTACATATGAATCAAGAATTACACATTTTTCAACACTTTTTTTTAATAAAATGAAAATTAGTACTATCACTAAATAAAAGTTGACAGACAATAATGTAGTATAATCCAATACATAATTAACATCATATAATTCAAAAAATTGAATATTAAGGTATAATAATCCAAAAATCCGACATTCATCATACCTTCTATATCTTGCAAATTAACTCCTGTTGAGCTTCGAAGGCCTCTCTGTTTTTTAAAAGTCGCACCACCTCTAGTTCTCACCATATAAATATAATCTAATCCAAATCGAATGAAAATGAACAAAATTTGAGAAAATATACAACAGCCCATACCTCTCATACCAAAATTAGGCACTAATATACATAGAGCTCATACCACTATCATGCTAGCTTATACAACTGTCATGCTATAACCATATTTCTAAATTTGAGGGTTAATGACCTATAGCCTACCACTAGACACACTGTCTGCAACCATAACACCACTTAACCAATCACATTCTTTCTTATACACAGCATATAACAACCCATTAAAAGGAAAAATCACATATCTACACACCACATCACACATGAGTGAAATCAACATGCTCACAATCACAAGCAGAACTTTCACCCAATCACACACCTATACACCAACGAGCAGCTTAGTGTCCATTCACATACCCACAAACATCACACCACCACCACACAGAGGAGCATAAACTCGTATATTATGGAGAGAGATGTATAACAATTATAAGAACAATAAGATGAAATGGAGCAACAGGCATCAGGATACACACTATTTGCAAGGAAAGTTGCCTAAACAAGTTAGAACTTTATATTTGAATAAAAGATGAGTGACATTGAGTATAAGTGTATATCCATTTATATAACGGAAATAAGAAACTTCTTTTCATTCATTTCACTTTGGTCAAGAACAACAAATTAACAACAACTTTACAAGCCACCTAAGTATAAAATCTGACAACCAACAATTATCTTAGAACTTCGTATATGGCTACCGATCAACTATTCAACTAAAAATAAAATCCAACTTATAACTCATTGCAAAACTACCATAATTATAGGTTGTATATATAAACAATTTCTACGGCAATACAAAAGCAAGGAAATTATATTTCTGACAATTAGACTAAATACATCAATAAAATGCAGAAAAATTAGAAAAATATCATCAAAATAATCGAATAAAACACAAAGTTCAGAAAATTTGATGATGAAATTGAAAATCGAACACAAAGTGATAAACTAAGCCGAAAAACAGAAGCAAAGTACTCAAAAAATTTGACGTCGAAATTACAAAATTAAACAAAAAACAAAAGCAAATTACTCAAAATATTTGATGATGAAATTACAAAATTAAACAAAAAACAAAAGCAAAGTACTCAAAAAATTACATAAATCGGAAACCAAAAACTCGAGAAATTACTTGAAAAACAACGATATGAAGAAATTATGAAAAACGCAAAATAATTTACTCAAAAACCAAAAAAATCAGAAAATTACAAAAATTGTAATTTCGTATACAATTTGCTTTGCTTCATTGAAGCTAATGATCTGTGTTTGGGGTCCAAATAACTTATATTTGGGCCTAGTCCACAAATGAAAATAAATAAAGCCTAACAGGCAAGGTTCAACCCTCATACTCTAAAGCCAAGTCAAGAAAAGCACGGCCCAGTCATATGGCAGCCCATTTGACTATTCAAGCCTAATCCACTCAATTGGGACAAGGTATAAAAGCTCATATTTTTGTATAATTAGATTCATTCACACAAATTGCCTCAAGCAACAAATTATCTTGCATAGCTTTTCTCTCATTATCTTACATCCGTACTGACTTCGGCATCGGAGGGGCCTTCCTCGGCACAACCCCTGAGGCCAGTTCACGTGTGTTTAACTATGCAGGAAATCCTCAATTCGGTCATCACTCGAATTGGGCTTCATCTCCACTCATCCAAAGGACCTGCCGAAGATCCATTGTTTTCTAACTGAAACAATTAGGCGCCATCTGTGGGGATACATACAAAAATTCAGCCAAAAATCTCATACCAATCTTAGCCAACGCAAAAAAAAAAAAGAAAAAAAAAAAAAAACAAAACATGACTAAGAGTGCAAAAAGCTCTAAAAAAGCGAGAAAGATGGGCCTAATAACGGTAAGGACCGGTAGAACACCTTCACCGTCGCCTGAACCATCTGCTTCTAACTCCTCGAGAGGAGAAAATATGCGCGAGGAATCTCCCTCCCAACGGGATTACCAAACTAGGAACTCGCCGAGGGAGAGCGAGGCTCATAAGCGGAGTCCTTCACCAAGCATGCATTCAACTCCTCCCACCGTTCCTTCGACTGAAGAGGTGGTGAGGACAGTGGCAGTCTGCATGGAGTTCATGAAAGTCCTGGGTGGACGCCTCCCATCCGTGCATACCACTTCTCCTCCACCCCCTCCGAAGTCAAAAAATCAGAAGAGAAAACTAAATTCGGAGGGGAAGGGCGGATTCCACTCTCCAAAGGAGAGAAAAGCGGAAGAGCCAAAAGCCTGGGCAAGTCAGGACGAGAACGACGAGGGAACTCTGGTCACTTCGAAAATTCCCAAGTCCGAAACCCAAAGGACAATCCAAGCAGCCACAACGCTTCTCGCCGAAGCGTTTACGAGCGCCTAGGGGAAAGGGAGAAGGACATTCACAGTCGTCTCACTTATCCCGAAGGCTCTCGTCCAAAGCTGTCACGCGGAGGGACACCCCTCACTTCCACCTCTCTAAGAGGGAGAAATGAAGTTCCTTCGGAAAGACAGAAAGGGAAAGCTGTGATGGTTCCTACTAGTTCCCCTTTCCAGAAGTGGATACTGGAGGAACATGCGCCGACAGTCAAAATTCCGGCACGTATTACGTACAATGGTACTTTGGATCCAAAGGACTACATAGCCTCCTACGAGAGGCATATGTACCTTAATCCCAGGTCCGAAGCTACCTGGTGCAAGTACTTCGCTACGACCCTTAAAGGTGTTGCCCAGTCATGGATTACCAAAGGGCTGAAGGAAGGCTCTATAACGGGTTGGAGTGATCTTGCCAACACGTTCAAAAGCAAGTTTTCCACGGCTAACCGCCGAGAGAAAACTAATGCCGAGCTCATGAGCCTGCAGCAAGCGGAAGACGAAAGTCTCCGGGATTATTTGACTCGCTTCAGCAACGAGACGTCCAGAATCACAAGTCTGGATCAGAGCCTAGCCGTATTCGCACTACGGAACGGCTTACAAGCTGGTAAATTTCTGGATTTCATGGTCATGCATCCCCCGCAGACCTTGGAAGAAGCCCTCGACGCTTCGGATAAATTCATCCGAGCCGAGGAATGGAATAAGGCCAAACTGCAATCTCAGTCAGGACTTGCAAAAACAAAAGGGAAACCAGCCGAAGTTACAGGGTTGAGGAAAGGGAAGGCAAAAGCTTCAGAACCTCCCTCGACCACATAGCCGAAGAAGGATAAGGCTCCCTATCAGGGAAAGTTTGAATCTTACACCCCTCTCACCTTACCACGTACTAAGATCTTTAGTGCGACGAGGGAAGAGGGAAGATTCAAGAAACCGAAGCCACCTCCTTCTTGGCATCAGAAGAAGGGGCAGGATCATTGGTGCGAGTTCCACGAGTCACGTGGACACCACACCGAAGATTGCCTTCAGCTGAAGGACCAGATTGAAGAGCTGGTCCAAAAAGGAAATTTAAAGAAATATGTCGCGGAACGCCGCGAAGAAAAGAAAGCTGAGAGAAACTGTCGGCAGGATCTGGACTACCACCGAAAAAGGGACAAACCTCGCGAGGGAGGAAATAATGATATCCTGACCATTTCCAGGGGTATTTCTTGGAATGCACTGAAGCGCCATCTGAGGGGTCTCACCCATCAGATTCATCATGCTGAGTTCCGAAAACCACAGTCTCCGGTGCCGAACATGATGTTCACATCCGATGACTGCAGGGGGGTGGTGTATCCCCATGATGACCCACTGGTTATCATGATAAGCATCGCAAACCACAACGTCTATCGAACACTAGTAGACGGTGGCAGCGGGGCAAATATACTTTTCCGAAAGGCATTTGACCAGCTAAAGTTGGAGAGCAAGCGCTTGACTCCAGTTCCATACCCGGTCACTGGGTTCAACGGCTCTTCTTCATATCCAGATGGGAAAATTCTTCTTCCCGTCAGCCTCGGCCAAGACCGAGCGAGACGAAGCATTATAGCCGAATTCTTGGTCATCGATGCCCCATCAGTTTACAAAGTCATTATGGGGAGACCCCTCATCCATGATGTTTAAGGAGTCGTCTCGACATATCATCAAGCAATGATCTACGTTTCAGATGAGGGACACTCCGAAAAAATCTTGGGCAGCCAAAGAGAGGCCCGAGAATGCAATTTCCTCAAGCCATCCAAGAGTCGCAATAGTGACAAGGATGATGACGAAGAAAAAGAGAAAGGAAAGGAGCGAGGTACCAATAGGCCGAAAGGCTTAAGTGCTTCGGCCCAGGGCTCCCCAAATAAGAGAACATCTTTGGGGACTGGAAAGGCAAGCTCTTCGGCTGGACCAAAATATTCGGACGAAGATCAGCCGAAGAAAGGGAAGTCTGCTGATATTGACAGTGGACCTGAACCAGAAGAGCCTGGCTCTAAAGAAATGGAGTCAGATGAACAAACTAAGTCAAAATATGTCAGCATCGGACAAGGGCTCGATTCGAGCCTCCGGGTTGAATTAATCCAACTCCTTCGGGACAACCGAGATGTGTTCGCATTCTCGGCAGCTGACATGCCGGGAATTGATCCGAACCTTATCTCCCACAAGCTTAATGTCGACCCCACATGTCGACCAATTAAGCAAAAGAAGAACAAAGGCATCGCAGCCGAAGTAAAAAAACTTCTGGATGCAAGGTTCATTGAGCCTTGCCAATACCCTGAATGGCTGGCGAATGTGGTAATGGTTCAGAAAACTAATGACACTTGGAGAATGGGCGTTGACTTCATGGACCTGAATAGGGCCTGCCCGAAGGACTTCTATCCCTTGCCGAGAATCGATCAGCTGGTCGACTCGACAAGTGGCCATGCTCTGCTCAGTTTCATGGACGCATTTTTTGGGTACCATCAGATTTTCATGCACCCCAATGACAGAGCAAAAACGACATTCGTTACAAGCGCCGGGGTGTATAACTATAAAATGATGCCCTTTGGCCTGAAGAATGTAGGGCTACATATCAGAGGCTGGTGGACGAAGTGTTTGCCAAGCAAAAAGGCCGCAACATTGAAGTCTATGTTGAGAATTCCATCGTCAAGAGCAAAGAGGCGAAAGACCATGTTGCAGACCTAGCCGAAACGTTCGCCACTCTGAGAAAACACCAAATGAAGCTGAATCCGAAGAAATGTGTCTTCGGCATGAGGTCTGGGAAATTCCTGGGCTTCATGGTCAGCAAGAGGGGGATTGATGCCAATCCCGCCAAAGTTCAAGCAGCTCTTGATCTTCCCGAGCCGAAGATAAAAAGGGACATTCAGCGTCTCACTAGGAGGATGGCTGCCTTATCCAGGTTCATCTCAAAAGCCTCGGACAAAGGGTTTCCCTTCTTCAAAGCGCTGAAGCTGCCGAAATCTAAGGAGCTCGTATGGGAAGATGAGCAAAGGATAGCCTTCCAGCAGCTCCGAGAGCACCTGGCTAACCTCCCAACACTGGCAAGGCCAGCCGAAGGAGAAGTCTTGTACTTATATGTGGCAGTTAGCCCCGCTAAAGTGAGTGCGGTGCTACTAAGGGAAGAAAAAAAGGTTCAGCAACCGATCTACTTCGTTAGTCATACCTTAACTGATGCCGAAACGCGCTACCCCCTGCTCGAAAAAGTTGCATATGCAGTGGTAGTGGCAGCTCGGAAGTTAAGGCCTTATTTTGACTCACATCAGATAGTGGTCTTAACGGATCAACCGCTGGAAAAAGTCCTCGGCAAGGTTGAAAAGTTAGGCAGGCTAACAAAGTGGGCCTTCGAGCTCACTGAGTTCAGCATAAGCTATCAGCCGAGGGCACCCATTAAGGCCCAAGCCTTAGCAGATTTCCTGGCCGAATGTTCCTATCAGGAAACACTCGACGAAGGGAAGGGGACTTGGACTCTGTTTACGGATGGCTCAGCCACTGTAAATGGTTCGGGAGTTGGGGTAGTAATTACCTCTCCCGAAGGCAAAAACTTCGAGTATGCACTCAAATTTTCGTTCAAGGCTTCTAACAACGAAGCAGAATACGAAGCAGCAATCGCTGGCTTATAACTGTGCATAGCTCTCGAAGCCGAGCATGTCTGTTTGAAGACAGACTCTCAGCTTGTCGCTAATCAGATTCGGGGCAAATATGAGGCCAAAGAGCCCTCCATGATCTCTTATCTCGCCAAGATCAAGTCAGTCATAGCGAAGTTGAGAACTTTTGAAATTGAGCTGATCCCATGGGGTCAGAATGCTCAAGCCGACGCACTATCCAAACTTGCAAGTTCAACTCTTACTGAGCTGAACCGATCCGTATATGTGGAAGTACGCCGAAACAGAAGCATTGACCAAGAAATTGAGGTCCAATGCGTCGAAGCTGAACCGAGCTGGATGGACTCCATCCTGGCTTATAAGCTTTAAGGAACGCTCCCCGAGGACAGGAACCTAGCCGCAAAAATAAAAAGGGTCGGCTCAAGGTTCATTGTCTATAATGGGGAATTGTTGAAAAAGTCCTTCTCAGCCTCGCTGCTGAAATGTGTGGGTCCAACAGATGCGGATTACATCCTTCGGGAGATCCAATTTGGCATCTGTGAAAACCATATACGGGGAAGGACCCTAGCCCATAAAGCATTACGGGCAGGGTATTATTGGCCAACCATGATCCAAGATGCCAAGGACTTAGTGTAGAAATGTGAAAAATGCCAGAAATTCGCACTAGTTATCCATCGGCCTTCGACAGACCTTTAGCCGATCCTGAACCCACTCCCTTTTGCTCAATGGGGGTTGGATATTCTAGGTCTATTTCCAGAGGCTCCTTATCTGAAAAAGTGGCTGATAGTCGGAATCGACTACTTCAGCAAATGGATAGAAGCCGAAGCAGCCTCAAACAAAACTGAGCAGACTGTTAGGAAATTTATTTGGCAGAATATCATCACTCGCTTCGGCATTCCAAAAGTGTTTGTCTTCGATCATGGGAGGCAATTCGATAAGCTACCGCTGAGGCGGTACACAGATCAGTTCGACATAAAGCTGGCTTATTCGGCAGTTTGTCATCCTCAAAGTAATGGCCAGGCTGAAGCTGCAAATAAGCAAATACTCAACGCTCTCAAGAATAGAGTTGAAGATCAAAAGTCCAAGTGGATAGAGGAACTTTCCGGAACTCTATGGTCACTTCGGACAACCAAAAAAGAGGCTACGGGGCATTCACCTTTTGAATTGGTGTATGGATCCGAAGCTGTTTTACCAGTGGAAATTGGCTCATAAAGTCTTCGAGTCAATCAGTTCTCAGCCGAAGAAAATGAGCTTCTCATGAAAGAGTCCCTTGATTTTTTAGACGAGATCCGAGATTCGGCAAGGGACAGAATGCCAGCATACAAACAGAGAATCAACAAGTTCTACAACCGAAGAGTTCAGTCAAGACTCCTTAAGGTGGGGGAACTTGTTCTTCGAAATGCTGCCGTTGTCCAGAAAAGCCGCATCCATGGAAAACTCTCGACTAACTAAGAAGGACCTTATGAAATCTATGATGAGCTCCAACCAGGAACTTATCAGCTTCGGCAGTTAGATGGCACTGAGTTGAAAAACCACTGGAATGCAGATGTACTTAGGAAATTTCACGTGTAAAACCCCAATGCGGGAGAAAAATCTGTGTAAGTACATTATCTTTAGATCAATAAAAGGCCTTTGAGCCGCAATTATTCATAATTTTATTATTATGCTTTCATTATTTCTGTCCTCGTCATTTTTGAAAAATTCAAGGTTTACACCCGGTGCTGTCCGAAGTATTGCATAATGATGCACTATACTTCGGCAAGCCGAAGAACCTGCCAATATGGGGTAACAAATAGAACCTCGGGGTATTGCATAATGATGCACTGTACCTCGGACGGATTTGTTACCCTCGGCGAGGAGGTCATAGGCTCATTTAAGACATAGCCGAAAATAGGAATTGATAAAACGCCCGAACCATCGCATAATGATGCTTTGTGCTTCGGCAAGTCAATTCCGGGTGGCGATTACACCTCTAAAGTATTGCATAATGATGCCTTCTACTTCAGATGATCGTTGCCCTGGCACTGTTTCCAAGATAGTCGTTTCCTCGGATGAATTTAAACCAGGCAGAATATAAGAAATAAACACAAGTGTTTGAACTATTGCGTGGCAACAAACCTTCGGCAACGCCCAAAAGATCAAGGGCAATAAAACTCAGAACTCTGAAGACCTCATCTTAAAAGTTATGCGGGGGGAGGGGGGGGGGCAGGAGGTACTCACATACCGAGCTCCAAGCCGAAGCCCAGTATTTTGGAAGTTCCAAGCCAAATTAGAGTAAAATGGGCAAGGTATAAAGAAGTAAGAGGAATTCTCAGCTAAAAATTTCCAGGCCAAAGCTCTGTACTTAGCTAAATTTTGAAGAAATTTAAGAAAAAGCAATTAAGTTCAAAGCTATAAAAACAGGCAAATTGAGAGGGAAAAGCTGAGATTCTATCTCGCCAATTCAGAAAAACTAGAACTACAAATACCAAGTTCAAATTCAGAATAAAAAAGTCAAAGTCGGCAGCCGCCCACATAGCGGAAAACACAACTGCCGAAAGTACACAAAAACAAATTTCAATGTTTGTACAAGGCAGGCTGAAATAAAATAGAACAGGCAAAAGATGATGCGGCGTTTACAGATTAAGCGCATGTTGATCCGCATGACTCAGTAGATGACTGCCCGAATTCCTATGCTTCAGCATTCTTGGGAACATCATTCGGGGCAGCTAGAGCCTTAGCATCGGCTAACGGGGAAGCAGGACGGGTGGCATTCAGCTCTTTCTCGGCTTCTTTCTCTCTTTCTTCATTCTCAGCTTGCTGAGCTTAGAACACAACCTCAGCTGGACTGGCCTCGTGCATGTGAGCATCTGCTGGATCCATGGACCAGGCCTCAGCCTGATCCCAATTGATTCTGGGCTCAAGATGGAAGGCCAGTCGCCGAGCAACCTTCCAACCATTTTCATATCCTTCTTCATACTCGGCCTCAGTGTAGATCCTGGTCTTCAGCAGTTCCTCAGCAGCGGCGAGATAAGACGAGGCCTTGGAGGATGCCTCCAGTGCATCTTTCAGCTCCTGGACCTTGGCTTTGAGCTCAGATTGTTTGTCCTTCGCTTCTGTGTGGACGAGGGCAATCTGGCTTTCATGAGGTGCAATTAATTTTTGCCGAGAGTCAGCCACTTCTTTCATTTTGTTCTCGATACGAGCCATGAACTCAGCAATAGTATTGGCTCCGTATTCTTTCATCAGAGATTGACCCTCTTGGATCCAGGAGAAGACAATCTGTTCCAGGCCTTGGCAGAAGGAGCGGAAATTCTTGTCCATCCTCTGCATCTTCAGCTTAGTAGATGAGGTCTCCTCTTCAACCTTTTATTGTTTCAGCTCAGCTAGCCGAGCCAGGCTTTCAGCTTCCTCAACTTTGTCAACCTTGGACTGCAGCTCCTCATTCATTTCTACAACTAAGAAATGATTATGAACAGCCTGTAAAACGTCAATCAGTCAGCAAAATCAGAGATCAGCCAAGGCCCGACACATAGAAAATTTTTCTCAAAAACAAAAAAGAGAGTGAAGGAAAAGAGAAAACTTTGTGATATAACTCACCTACATCAGCAGTTGCTGGTTCTCTACAAAAGGATTTGGCACACTGTCGAGAGGCTCGGCAGCCCCAGCAGCAGCGCCTGCAATCTAGGCCTTAGCCTTCTCCAGCACGGATAAATTGGCCAGATGGCCGAAGTGAGCGCTAGCAGTATCGAGCTTGGACTCAAAGAGGGCCCGGGCATGCTCTAGGATGCGAACCAAAGGTGCTAAGCAAAAGCCCATAGCAGAAGACTGAAAAGTCTTAAACGAATCCACAACAGAGATGGAAGGCAATTCCTCATTTTTCGGCTCGTCGGATTCAGCCATCTGCGGTTTGACATGAGCTGCAGCTATACCCTCTACATGAATATTCAGCGCATCTACTTGTTGCTGAATATTCTCTGAGAACATCCCAGAGTCGCGAGCAGGAGTGGGAGAAGAGGTCTGCAGCTCGGCAACCTCTACAAGTACCTCCCGAGATGGAGAGGTGACTTCCCTCATCTTTCTTTCACTCGGACCTCCTCATGCCGAGGCTTCTTAGCAGGCGGCTCTGGCGCCTTAAATTGTCCTAGACGGACAAGGACTCTTCTTCCACCAGCCATGTCTTCGGCAGTTGTTTCGGTAGAGGGAGAAGCCTCTTATTTCTCTTCTTCTTCCCCTTTAGACTGCAGAAGAGAGGAAAGAGGGGGTAGGAGGACGTGTAAGTAAAAAAAAAAAAACAAATACAACAAGCAAACTCAAAGTAAAGGCACTCAGATCTTTCAGCCGAAGCATCATACTTAACAGTTTTGGCAAATCATACAAACTACATCAGAAGAATATGCATCCGAAAATCTACACTTAGCAAAACATTCTTACAAGTTAAGAAAAGCTACGTGTAACATGCATACTTAAGAGCTGAAGCTACATATTCAAAAAAATTCATCACAAGCCGAAAGATCAAAATGCTGAAGTTCTATACTTAGAAAAGTTTCATGCAAATTCAAGTATGGAAAAAGTGCAGAAGGATCGTAGACTTACTGACGGCCCAAATAGTTCTTCAGTGTTTTCCTCGTTTGAACCCCCCTCACTTTGTGGTTTGGATGGAGGGGGTGGCGGATATGCAATATCACCTCTCGGCACAGCAGCGGCGACAGCAGCAGCAGCCTCTTCTTCAGCTGAATGAAGGAAAAAGGGATCAAGCTTCTTGTACCAGGGCTTTTGCGCCAGGTATTCAAAATCGCTGACAACCTCTAGCTTCCTTGGCTGCAGTGTGAGTGGTCGATCCTTTACAGCGGTGATAACGGGAGTGTTGGTGATCGGCTCCCTTGTTTGGCTGATCCCCAGCACTTCGTAGTTAATGCCGGAGTTTTCTTCGCAGACCTTTGAAAAATCGTTGGAACAAAACATTAGTGCAAATGAAAAACTTCGAACTACAGAAACTGAAAAACAGAAAGTAAAAGCTTCAGCCCCAGCCGAATCACTTACCACCTACGTATCTTCGGCTGAGGCCAACAACTGCTAACATCTTCTCTTGAAAGATGTAATGACAAAACGGTAGCGCCAGGTTTTGAAGATCGGCCGAAGAGCTCCATTTATTGACAATCCGCTTCGGTGAAATCGTCAGGGTCGATGCTAGAGATCGAAGGATCAGGTTTCCTCGTATAGCGAGGTCCCCCGAAATAGTTAGGGTGACTCTCGTTTGAAGGGGCTCGCACCCAGATCCATTGGCCCTGCCAAAATTTGTCCGAAGTGTCATTCGGATAGATGGTCAGTTAGCCCTTCTCATCTTCTATTTGCCACCAGCCGTGACCATGCCATTTGCTCGATTGGGTGTTTGGCGCCAATCTATGCGTGCACCGAAAGCAGTGAACACTGGGCTCCAGCCCATAGAAGAGGCACACCCACAGATATGTCATGACCCTCTTGATGCTAACAGGGGTCAGCTGGGCCAGAGAGATGTTGTACCCGTTCAAAACTTTGATAACGAACGGGTGAACAGGAAATTGCAGCCCATTCTGCAGCTGCCAAACATAAACCCCAATGTATCCAGGAGGGGCCCGGTAGATTCTCTCTAGCGGCGTAGGCATTCGACACCAATAGCCATCGGCTTCCATAATGCCGTAATAGACTTCCAATTGCTCGGTAAAGCGGTACCGAGCATCATTTTCTAGCCACCAAGAGGATGGCTCGGTCATCAGCAAGCCTGAGTTCTCAGACTCATCAGTCCACTCCTACTCTTCAAGAGTCAAAGGCCGAGGTCTTGAGATAGCCCTTCGGCCAGAAGTGCTGGCTTCGGCTGCTTCATTTGGAGGGGCACTATTTAAATGAATAGCCCTCATTCCCTCGCCGCTCGAGGAGGATCCAACCTCAATTCGGGCATTGGGATTACGGCCGCTCAGAAACGACATCATTGCTAGAGGACGATTACGCGTCAAAATTAATTGCGGTGCTTCTTCTTATGAAGCACTAGCCTCAGAATCCATTGTTCTCTTTCCGGGATTGTCGGCCATTTTAAAATCGGCGGCGACGCGAAAAAGACGAGAAAAAGGAGAAAAGCTTAGAAAAGGGGGAAATCCGAATGGAATTCGGAGAAAATTACCTCTATCAGACTTGGAATTTGCCGATCTAGCAGTTCAGAGCAACGAATTATGCCGAAAAGATTCGGAAGGTGCAGAAATTAGTGAAAAGAAGAAGTGGAGTTTGTGCGAGTTCGCTGGGAAGTAAGAGCAAAATTGCGAGTGTGTTTTGATTTGAGAATGCTGGAAACAATTATGCAAAAGCAAGTTAAATATCCGGCAAAAAACCCCACTCACTTAATCTCAATTAGATAACTCTTCAAATTCTTCCCAAACCAATTACAAACCGCCAAAATTAATTATCCACTAAATTCTCTCCACTTCCCCACTATCATTAGTTAACCGTCATTAAGGTTAATTACTCATCATCAACGGTTACTAAAATGTACAAATTCTTCCAAACAAAAATTTAAATTATTTTCATTTACTTCCCTCCATATCTCTTAGCAGCTGAAACCCGACCCGTTATCCTCACGAATCGGGTTTGGGGGGCAAGTTGTTTGGGGTCCAAATAACTTATATTTGGGCCCAGTCTACAAATGAAAACAAATAATGCCCAATAGGCAAGGTTCAACCCTCATACTCTAAAGCCAAGTGAAGAAAAGCACGGCCCAGTCATATGGCAGCCCATTTGACTATTCAAGCCCAATCTACTCAATTGGGACAAGGTATAAAAGCTCATATTTTTGTACAATTAGGTTCATTCACACAAATTTCCTCAAGAAAAAAATTATCTTGCATATCTTTTCTCTCATTATCTTACATCCGTACTGACTTTGGCATCGGAGGGGCCTTCCTCGGCACAACCCCTGAGGCCAGTTCACGTGTGTTTAACTGTGCAGGAAATCCTCAATTCGGTCATCACTCGAATTGGACTTCATCTCCACTCATCCGAAGGACCTGCCGAAGGTCCATTGTTTTCTAACTGAAACAATCTGTATTCTCCATTAAAGGGAATTTCGAGCTTTTGATACTCCATTGAAGCAGCTTCTGAGGTAAGACGTTTTAATATATCTTGTTTTTCTTCAATTTTAAATCAAATTGCAATTGAATTTTAATATTTCTTTTTTTTCAGCCTGAATTTGTCTATTTTTTTACTTTACAATGAATTAATTTTGATTATTCACTTATTGTTGTTGATTTATTAATGCACACTAAGTGTTTGACAAAATACCTCAATGAACTGGTATGCCCCTTCCTATAGCATGGTCACCACCTGATGAGGGGTGGGGAGAGCTGAATGTTGATGCTGGAGTTGTAGGGGAGTTAAGGACTGGTCTGGGGGCAGTGTTGCATGACTGTAATGGCTCGGTTCAGGGTTGTTCTATGGTGCAGGGCGTCGAGTGATGGGAGACATATGTAGCTGAAGCTATGGCTATTATATGGGGTATGAAATTGGCGTATGACTTGGGCTAGAGAAGTATTATTGTGGAAGGAGATTGCCAAGCTGTCAGTTAGACTCATAAGTTAATGAAAGGAAACATAGTTGGATTATCGATTATGCTTTGGATTTTTAATACAAGTGCTACAACCTATTAGTTCAAGTGTTATTTGGTCATTGCCTTGCATGCAAAATTCATCCTCCTTGCTTTCAGGATTGATCAGCATTTCAAGGGAGTTGCATGCATAAACTGAGAGGGAAATGGTGCAAAAGCTTACTTCTGCATTGAAATTTAAGATTGGTATCTAGATACATTTACGTTGAGGAAGTTTACTACTGCCAGCGCAAAGAAGGCAACTTATAGGAAAATGTGCTCGAGAAGTGACCCATTCTTCTGATATAATCTGCTTTCTCTGATGTCTTAACGACTTCTCATTCAATTTAGCCTTTGCATTTGCACGCTTCTCTTCAGCGATTCTTCGAGCTGCAACAAGTTTATTGGAATACCTCTCTTGTGCTCTAGATTTCAATCTCTCTGCTTTCACCTATTACATAAATTTAAGATTCAGTAACCCATGGTGCCAATTTGATTTGTATTTGGAAAAAATGAGGATAATAAAATGCTTATTAAACTGTCAGCTACTATGCTTACTTCATTAGCCTTAGCTTCATAAAATATACTAAGCATATTCTGATATCAGAAAATTAATCAATCATTTTAATACTATCTTCACAAATGATGCAGTAAGATGAATTTAGGATATACCACATTGAAGCAGCTGTTATACTATGAGTTTTGGGGTTTTCTGATGTCCTGCGGGAGAGTTACAATTTCGAGACCGGAATCGTGCGCCTGTACCTACAAAGCAACGGAGACTCCGGGTGGAAGGAGCTCCGCCTCTGACGGTCAAGTTAGTACTTGTTTAAGGAGTAATTAATGCGGAAAAAGGTAAAGGGTTTTCTCTAGGTGAGAGTAATTAATTGGCGTAATCCCGTTTAATGAGGAATAATGATGATATTTATATGCCTTGGGATGCGTGCCTGTATTAGGTTTAGGTCAACCTAGGGCTTCTTAGGCTTCCACAAGACTTTGGGCCTAGGTGGCCGGTTTCTCCATTTGGCATGGGGGAGGACACGTGTCGTGTCGTAATTAGTCCATGGTGGACTGATCAATACCTTACACGTGGTAGGCTCTTATTGGCCTACGTGGCGGACACATGGCAGAACCTGATTGGTCTAGTTGTCAGGTGATGATTGGTAGGGAAAAATCCCCTAATCATTTGCCCCTCACAGGTGACACGTGACTATTCACAGGTCACCTGTGACAGGTGTCGGCTTGTAACAGGCGACGACTTGCTACAGGTGTCGTCCTATGACAGGCCGAGCATTTTTCCCGCTCATTTTTTGAATTTAAAGGTGACCCTTCGCATTCTCTTTTGCCCTATATAAAGGCATGTTGACCAAGTCTTTTGTTCACATTTGCGAACTTTTTCAACAGAACTCTCGGACCCCTGAACTTGAGCTCTGACAATTTGCAACTTCTAACCTGCCAGGACGACTGTTTTACTAGGCGCCTACTTCGATCAAGCTTTTTAGAACTTAAGTCTCAAGTAACCGTCTGTTCCTCTATTCTTTTTGCTTTTGCACTTTTTCTTTCTTTTTTTTTTTTTTTTGAAAATGAGACCTCAAAAGCATCAGGCACGGCCTAGATTAGCAATCAGCCGGTCACCGGGGACGGCTGAGTCTAGGACTAGGGGTGCCGACTGCCCTGCGGTACTTCAAACTTTGCGCAAATCCCGGAATCCAACTGTCTTTGTATCTATGCAGGACAATATGGCAAGAACAAAGAAGACCAAGAGAATAGAAAACTCTGATGGCTCCTCTTTCCGGGTTCCGATTAGTGAAACATCGGACCAGCCGCCTGATACCGTAGGGACCCAAGGCGGCCCCCTAGCCGAGAGCTCTGAGGAGGGAGCTAAGGTAGTTCCTTCTCACTTTACTGTTGACCTAGCTAGTCAGCAGACGGCCCCCGAAGAAGAAGAGGGGTCCGCCCCCTCAGGGAATGGGGAGGAGTTGGACTCTTCTGATAGCGAGTCTGGCTCTAGCTCGTCGAGCCGCCTATCCATAAGCTCAGAGGAGAGGCATAATCGCTTGCATGAGGCGAGAGATTCTCATGCGGCTGAAAAGGGAGAAGGCTGGTCAGAACCATCCGCCTCTCATAGGGAGTTGAACACTCCTTATTACTGTCACGTACCCATGGGCCGGATCAAGGCCATGAAAGAGCGAATAAACACCTTTCTTTCGGACCATACGATGGGTCCGGAATTTCAAGTTTTGTGCCGGATGGCGATGATACCGTCGTCTGGCCCGCATGGTCAAGCTACGGGGACGCCTGTTTTGGCTGCTACGAGGCGGCCATCAAAGCAGGATTGCGATTTCCCTTGCATCCAGCCGTTCAGCAAATCCTCGATGGATACGAGGTGGGGCTTTTGCAGTTAGCCCCTAATTCTTGGTTCAACATTCTTGGCTACGTAGCCAGATGTGAAATGCACAGGGTGGAGCCGAATTTTGAGGCGTTCACCCATATGAACTATCTCAGCCGAACCCCTAAGGCAAGCGGTACCGGCTGGTACCAGATAACGAGCCACAAGGGCTACTTGATGACAATGGGCAAGGAAAATAAATGGAAATATTGGAGAAACACCTTCCTCATCATTGCCAGCCCTGACCATCTGCTAAACAAACGCTACAACAGGTGGAACAAGGATCCGCCTCTTCTTGCAGGCGGTCGAAGCATGCCGCTTGTTCCACTCAAGGCCAGGGAAGAGATCCTGGACCGAGGGCTGTTTAAAGTAGAGATTAGGGCAAACTCTACTACTGGGGTACGAGAGCAGGTGCCCCTAAACTGCGTCCCAGAGTTTCTATGGCTCTATGACGAGTTTTTCCTGCCCGCTTGTGGCCTTAGCGGTCGGTCCTCCAGAGGTAGCCGGCCACTTGAAAATATGTACCTTTCATTTCAATTTGTTTGAAAATTTTTCTAACTTTTGTTTGTTCTCATTTGTAGCTGAAGCTATAGACCAAATTTCCGCTTCCAAGAAGGCGGTTGCTATGCTGCGAGCCTCCATAATGCAACAGAAGCGGACCGCTTCTACTTCTCATGCCATGGAGACGCCCACAGTGAGTTTCGATCCTTAGAAATTGTCTTTGAAAGGCTGCTTAATAAATATTAACCACTCATCTCTTTCGCAGACGGGCACTTCCAAACCCACATCCTCCCATCAACCGGACTCGAAGGTTTGGAAGCTGACTGGTGGGAGTACGCCTGGATCTACTAGGAAACAATCGGCTGACAAGCAGCCGGCCACCCCACAAAGTGTGGGGAACCCACCACTTGTTCTTACACGGCCGCCAAGAAGTATAGCCAACTCTGCTAGACTTTTGCTTATTTCTTTATCACTCCCTTCATGTTTCTGATGTTTTTCCTTGTTTTTGATGCAGGCGGCCCTTCAGAACCGGACTTGGTCCAAATGGCCAGGTCCATGATTAAGGTCGTCCCTCAAGAGGAGAGGGATGTGGTCAAGGGAGTCGGCACCCTTGACCTAGACGGCATCATGGGTCTCTTATCTGAGGTAGACTTAGAATATTTTTCAACTTTATTACTTTTCATGCCGCCTTCTTTTCTTTAATCTGACGCCTGTTTTTCATGTTTTCAGACCATCTTGAGAGTACACGTCCTTCGTAGGTCGATCAACGCCAAAAACAAAGAGGTAAAGGCTGCTAAAGCTATGGCCGCCTCTGACGTTGATAAGGCAATGTTTCAAATTGCCCAAAATGAATTTTTGACAACTAATATTCTTTATTATCAGGCGCAGGCCACTGCCACTATTCGTACTGAGTTGGAGGCGGCCAAAAAGAAGAACAACGAACTGGAGGCGACGGTCAAGAGCCTCAAAGATGAGCTGAGGCTGCTTAGGTAGAAGATAACTCAGTTTGAGACCTTGGAGAAGTCCTTGGCTTCCGTCAAAGAGCGCCTGGTCCAGCAGGAGAAGAGCCTCACTGATGAGCTCTCGGCCAAGGCCGAAAAGGAGAAAATGGAGCTAGCCCAAGCCATGATGGAGGGCTTGGCTAAAATCATGAGAATGACCTGGATGGCTCTCTTTCAAAAGCTTATTATGCCGCTTGGGAGAAGAAGTTCGCTGCTTGTACTGAAAAGTACAACCAGCAAATCATGAAGCAGGCGGCTGAAGAAGACCAGGCGGCCGAGTCTAGCTTAGAAGAGGAGGCGGAAGACGTGGCTCTACATCTGATGTGTGGCATTTATGCCACCATTTTACCCTTTTTCGTTAGAGATTTCCCCCGGATTTGTCACTTGTTTATGCCTCTTTTCACCCCTTTTATCTCGATTTTAGTCACTTTAGCTCCCTCTCGTGTTTTCCCTTCCCTTTTGTCTTTTCTTTTAGTTTTTACCTCCTTTTCGTGTGTTTTGATAGCTCATAGCACTCGTGGGCGAATCATGGGTTACTAGTTTGAGTAGAGATGCTAAGGGAGCTTGCCAAGGAAGTGGAGATGGCCAAATGGAGAGGGTGCGCTGATGAGCATAGCCGCGGGCGCGGGCTTGATAGCCGCGGGCGCGGACAAGAAAGCCCTGTTGCCAACAAAGAAAGTGGAGATGGCAAGCCGCAGGCGCGAAGCAAAGGGCCGTGGGCGCGGCATTTTCCCCCACAGGCGCGGCAATCTGGGTTTGACGAACTTAATACCCAGCTTGGAGAGGGCGCGTACCCTATTCGGAGAGCCCTCTCCCTCGCCCTTTTTCTTCTTTTTGGTAGAAGACTATAAATAGTCTTTAGCTTGAGTTTTTGAGGCATTCACTATTCCATTGGTTTTAAATCATTTTGTAGAGAGAGAATATCCATGTCTTCTAGAGAGAGAAAACACTAGTCTTCAAGAATCAATCTTTGTAATCAAATATTCAAGCTTTCTTCTAGATTGTTGCTACTACTTTGATGATTTGGTAATCTTTCATCTTTATAATATCAATCTTTACTTTTGTTTCTCTAGGTTTTGGTTCTCTTTGTTTATTGTTCTACTTGAGTTTTCATTCATAAATATTCAAGCTTTATTAGTTTCTTTGATTTCCTTTCAAGTTAGAATCATGTTAGGTTGTGTTGATATTGAATATATGCTTATGTCAGTTGCTATTGCTATTCCCATCCTTCTAGCTTAGGTTTTTAGCTAGGGAAGGGGGTGAAAATCATGAGTATGTGATTATCTATTGATTATTGATTGGGATTTATTCTTAAGTTGATGATTTTGAGCTAAAATATGCTTGGAGTTAGTGTGTGCACCTCTAATCCCAAGAGTCTAACCCTTGATTGAATGCATGAGAATGATTTAATCTAGGTGTGAATGATTTCATCCACTTGTTTGAGTAGTTGCATTAGAATGAACTATCTTAGGTAGAGTTTATACTCCTAGGATTGGTTCCTTATTGGTTTTCATTAGTATTCCTTGTTCATGATTGAATCCCCCTCTCCCTAGTGCTTTGTCATTGTTATCTCTCTATTCTTGTCCATTTATTTGCATTTAAGAGTGTTTAATCTATTTCTATTGTTTTTAGTTTATTCTAGGCTCAATAGTAGTTGGTTTGTCCCTAGGATTCTTCAAACACAAATCTCAAAACCCCTTTTTTGTTACTAGCAATTTTTCCTAGATTTCGTATTAATTGTGCTAAACCCCCGTTCCTTGGGAATTGACCCTACCTTACCGCTATCTAAAGTAAAATTGATAGAGATAGGATAGGAGATATAAATTGTAATTTGGATATAGGATAGTAAACTAATGACCTATTGTCCACCGATCAAATTTTGGCGTCGTTGCCGAGGAAGCGGCTTGTTTTGCACATTTATTTGTGTTATTAGTGGATTTGTTGCTTTTTATTTTGTTCTTTTTCCACTTGCTAGTCATTGCTAATTATTTGCTTAGCTTTGGTGAATGCAAAGAAGATCTCAAGGACCACCTACTCACAACCTTGATCACGAAATAGACCGCACCTTGAGACAAGTCCGTAGACTCGATCAAGAAGAGGGACGAGGTTTTGGTGCTATCTTTGATAGTGAGAGTTGTTTCGGGGTTTTTGATGTCCCGCGGGAGAGTTACAATTCCGAGACTGGAACCGGACGCCTGTACCTACAAAACATACGGATGCTCCGGATGATTGGAGATCCGCCTCTAATGGTCAAGTTAGAGCTTGATCAAGGAGTAATTAATGCGAAAAAAATGCAATTTAGTCTCTCTAGGTGAGAGTGTTTAATGTGCGTAATCCCCTTTAATGAGGATTAATGAAGGTATTTATAACCTTGGGAAGTGTGCCACTCTCTAGGTTTAGGGCAAACCTAGGGCTGACTGGGCCTCCAAACAGGATTGGGCCTTGTTGGCTGATTTTCCCTTGTGTCATGGGAAGGACACGTGTCGCGTCGCAATTAGTCCATGGTGGACGAATATATGGTTGACACGTGGCAGGCTCCTATTGGCCCATGTGGCGGACACGTGGCGGAACCTGACTGGTCCACTTGTCAGATGGTGATTGGTGGATAAAAATCCCCTAATCATTTGCCCCTCACAGGTGGCACGTGACTGGTCACGTGTCACCTGTGACAGGTGTCGCACCGTAACAGGCGACGACCTGCTACAGGTGTCACTCGGTGAAAGGCCGAGAGATTTTCCCGCCCAAATTTTGAATTTGGGAGTGACCCTTCGCCTTCTCATTTTTTGCCTATATAAGGGTGTGTTGACTTCAGTCTTTTTCACACTTGAGAACTTTTGAAGAGAACATTCGGACCCCTGAACTTGCTCTGACATTCCGGACACTTTCTGCCTACCGTCTGTTCAGACAAGCCGGCTACTCAGAATTTTCAGAACTTCGTCAACTTCACTCGTTCAGGTAACTGTCGGTTCTCTCACTCTTTTATCTTTTCTTTATTTTTTCCTTTTTGAAATGGCACCACAGAAGCACACGACACGACCTAAGTTAGTGATCAGCCGGTCACCGGGGACGGCTAAATCTAGGACTAGGAGTGCCGCCTGCCCTTTTCCGAACCAATCTTTGCCCTTTATACAAAGTCCAACTGTCTCTGTGTCTATGCAGAACATAATGGCCAGAACAAAAAGAACTGCTAGGATCACAAACTAAGACGGCTCCTCCTACCAGGTGCCGATTAGTGAGATATCTGGTCAGGCGCCAGATGCTGAAGTGAACCAAGGCGGCTTAACCGCCGACAGCTCTGAGGGAGGGGTCAAGGTCGTCCCTTCCCATTTTACAGTCGACATGTCTACATTCTCTCCTTCTCCTATTGAAGGAGAGGAGGTGGGCACCTCTGGGAGAGGAGAGGAGTCGTCCTATTCGGATTCTTCAGAGGACGAGTCCGAGTCTAGTTCTTCTGGTCATACTTCTCTAGATACAAAAGAGAAAAACAACCGCCTACAAGAGGCGAGGCTTTCTCACGCATTTGAGAAAGGAGATATTGGGCGGAGCCGTCCGCCTCCTACAGAGAACAAAACACCCCCTACTACTACATAGTTCCAAAGGGCCGGATCAAGGCCACGCAAGAGAAAATGGGGAGCTTTGTTGCGAACCACACGATGGGCCCCGACTTTTTAGTTTTTGTGCCAGATCCGGAAGACACAGTCGTCTGGCCGGCTGGTACTAGTTATGATAGCGCCTACTTTGGCTGCTACGAGGCGGCCATCAGAGCTGGGCTGCGCTTCTCACTACATCCGGCTGTTCAGCGGATCATGGATAAGTATGAGTTGGGGTTATGGCAGTTAGCCCCAAACTCCGTGTTCAACGTTCTCAACTATGTGGTCGGATGCGAAATGCACGGGGTGGAGCCAAACTTCGAGGCTTTCGCCCACATGAACTACCTCAGCCGAACCCCTAAGGCAGGCGGTACCGGCTGGTATCAATTGACGAGCAACGGAGGCTACCTCATGACAAGAGGTAAAGAAAACAAGTGGAAGGATTGGTGAACCACCTTCCTTGTCATTGAAAGTTCAGACACGGAGCTGAACAAGCGCTTCAACAGGTGGAACAAGGATCCGCCTCTTCTTGCAGGCGGTCGCAGCATGCCACCTGTTCCTCCAAAAGCTAAGAAAGAGATCCTGGACAAAGGACTCTTTAAAATAGAGTCGAGGGTCGACTCTACTTCAGGGGTGGGAGAGCAAGTACCCCTGCACTGCGTCCTGAGCTTCAAATGGCTCTATGACGAGTACTTTTTGGCCGCCTGTGGCCTCAGCAGTCGGTGCTCAAGAGGTTGCCGGCATGTCGAATACTCTCTTTTGCCATGCATTACGGTTAACTTTTTATTAACTTTGGTATTTGTCCTTGCAGCGGACGCCATGAGCAAAATCACCGCTTCCAAGACTGTGGCGGCTATGTTGCGAGCCTCTATCATGCAACAATCTTCAGCCGACTCTCCCAACAAGGAGGCGCCCTTGGTAAGTTCCAAGCCTTTCACACTCTCCTTTTTGAAGTTGGGTTTATGCAGATACTGACCGTGTGTTTTTTTTTTTTTTTTTAGACGGGCACTCCAAGAACTTCTTCTTCCCAAAAGCCGGACTCCAAGACCCGGAGGACGACTGTTGCGAGCTCTCCTGGCACGGCCAGGAAAAATGCGGCGGCTGAGAAACAGCCGGCCACCCCCTCTCAAACTCCAAGCAGGCCGCCTAGAAGTATGGAACTGTCCTTGTGAATTTAGACTTGCTTCCTTTTTACTAGGTCTAACGTACTTGTTTATGCATGATGCAGCCAGCCCTCAGGAACCGGACCTGGTCGAGGTGGCCAAGTCTATGATCAAAGTCGTCCCTCCGGCTGAGAGAGAGGCGGTCAGGGGTGTCGGCACCCTTGACCTAGACGGAATCGCATGGGTCCTTGCTGAGGTATACTTAGCATACTTTCGTCGTTTAAACTCTAGGACGCCTGTTTTTTGTTTGAAAAATGACGCATGTTTCCTTTTACTCAGGCTCTGCTCCGAGTGAACGGCCTTCGCAAGCCGCTTGACAGGAAGAACAAAGAGGTAAAGGCTGCTAAAGCTATGGCCGCCTCTGACTGTGATAAGGCAATGTTTCAAATTGCCCAAAATGAGATTTTGACAACTGATATTCTTTATTATCAGGCGCAGGCTACTTCTTCTATTCGGACTCAGTTGGAGGCGGCCCAGAAGAGGAATAATGAGCTGGAGGCGACCACCAACAACCTCAAGGCCGAGCTGAGACCTCTTCGCCAAAAAATGAGCTCATACGACACCTTGGAGAAATCCTTGGCGAGCGTTAAGGAGCGCCTGGCGACTCAGGAGAAGAGCCTCACTGAGGAACTCTCGGCAAAGGCCGAGTAGGAAAAGAAGGAGCTGGTCCCAGAGATAATGGAAGACTCGGATCAAATCCAACGCCTGACCTGGGGCCGCCTCTTCCCCAATTCCGACTTTGCCTCATGGGAGAAAACATATCGCCAGCGCTTCGAGAGATATAATCAAGAGATCCTGGCGGCTGCTGAGGACGAGGCAATGGAGGATGAGGATCTGATAGTGGCCATTGTGCCGATTGGGGTGGATGCATCGAAAAAGGATGCAGCTGAGGCCGAGTCTAGCAAAAAGAATGCTGACCAAGCGGCAGCTGCTATTGTTGAAGATATGTCCCCATCTTAAGCTTTTTGTCTTCTTTTTTCTTCGGCCTGCGTGCCGTTTGTTTCTCTTTACCCGGCCAGGGGGCCGGGGTTCTGAATATTTTGCCGGTCTTTATGGCCGGCTTCTTTTTGTATCTTTACCCGGCCAAGGGGCCGGGGTTTTTGAATATTTACGCCGGTCATTATGGCCGGCTGTTAATAGAAATTAGGCGACCATCTTTTTAAGTCGCCTTTTCTGACAAAATTTTGAATTGTGCTTTTATTTGCTAAGTATCGAAACTCTGATATCTAGTTGCATACTGTACCGACTGTTTTGCATGGCCGATAGTTGCAGACAAGTAAGAGGTAGCCACGCTGCCTATGCCCCTGGACGATTGGTTGTCTGTTTCCAGGCTAGTCGATCAGTCGGCTATTTATCCAACCGGTATCTGACTCAATTTGAAGACTGGATCCCCTTTAGGCAGGCTGTAAAATTAACCAAGTAGGAAGGTAATTTCCTACCTGCCATGGTTTTAGGCAAGAGACTCTAGGCGGTCTAGGCCGACTAGTCCCTGCTATGTTAACTTAGTGAGAACAGGCGATATATGAACACCTTTTTAGTTTCATACAAAGTTTTAAGGAGTGACCAAGTAAACATGGTTGTTACTTAGTCGCCGAGTGACTGAGTAGTAGGGGCTTCAAGCGGTGGGTACCGATTGTTCCCCTTTATTCGCCAATGTTTGTTGGCTATTAACTCATAAGGTACCGACTGTTCTTATCCCAAGTAGTTCAGTCGGTTGGTTGACACGGATGGTTACTGCAAACACTTGTTGGACCTGATTAGTCGATTAAGTGAGAGGTATCCTTGCTGAGAAACGGCTACGTGGTTGTCTTGGTTAGACAGTCGTATAGGTGCCATGTATTTATTTTATAGAACAATGTTCCACCCAAAAGGGAGCTGCTCTCTGCGACGAATTTCATCCAAATGGATGCCGCCGGACGCCTGCTATGATGTTGGGACAGGTCGGATTAGTTTTAATATTTTAATCAGTTGACATGGCGCCTGGTCTGATCATTTCGGCCGTGAGCCTTTGATAGTTCTTGGTGAACTTTGTTATGGGAGAGTAGCCGGTTGTGTGGAACGAGCGGCATGCCCCTCGTTAAGTAAGACTTGAAAAATAAAACATGGAGAGTAGCCGACTGTTTGTCAGTAGGCATGCCCCTCTTAGTACAAAATTGAATGAAAAAACAAACTTTTATTAAGTAGCTCTCGGCTATTTACATCATTCAAAAATAATATTTCTTAAGATTATCTACATTCCAGGTTCGAGGCAACGGTTGGCCGTCTGGTGTTTCCAGACGGTAGGTACCGTCCCTGACCTCTTCATAGATTCGATAGGGTCCTTCCCAATTGGGAGTTAATTTGCCAGACTCATTAGCCCTACCGACTGCTTCCATTTTTCTTAGTACAAAGTTCCCCACTTTGAGTGGACGCCTGTGTACTTTTTTGTTGTATGATCTGGTCATTCTCAGGCGGTAAATTTCATGGCGCAAGACGGCATTGCCTCTACTTTCTGGGAGTGAGTCTAAAGCCAGGCGAATGGATTCCCAGTTCGCGTCTTCGTCGTATAACATTACTCGAAGAGTCGGCTCGTAGTGTTCAATTGGAAGAACAGCTTCCGCACCATAGGTTAGGAGGAATGGAGTCTCTCCAGTCGCCCCTTTTTCAGTCGTCCTAATGGCCTAGAGAACATGTGGTAGTTCATCTTCCCATAGGCCGCTTGCTCGTTCAATCTTTTTCTTGAGACCGTCTGAGATGATTTTATTAAAGGCTTCTACCTGGCCGTTTGCTTGTGGCCGGCTGACTGATGCAAAGCGATGCGAGATGTCTTGGTCACCCAACCAGCTTTTGAGAACAGGCGTCTCAAATTGGGGACCATTATCAAAAACCATAGACATGGGAACTCCGAACCGAGTGATTATATTTTTCCAGATGAATGAAATTACATCCTTCATCTTGATTCCTTTTACAGCCTCCGCCTCCACCCATTTAGTGAAGTAGTCGACTGCAACAAGTATGTACTTCCTACCGCCTGTAGCAGGCGTATAAGGACCCAGAATATCCATGCCCCACTTAGCAAACGGTAGTGGGCTATGAATGGTAGTGAGGTCAGTAGCCGGACGGTGAATTAGTTTGCCAAACTTTTGACACTTGTCACATTTTTTCACCGTCTCCATTGCATCTGCTTCTAAAGTAGGCCAAAAGTAGCCCTGTTGCCTTGTCCGTTGGGCAAGCGACCTGCCGCCTACATAGGAAGAGCAGTAACCAGAGTGGAGATCTTCTAGAATCTCTCGTCCTTTTTCTGGAGTAACACACTTCGAGAAGGGTTGAAGATACCCTCTTTTGTGAAGTTCTCCCTTTATCATTTCAAAACTGGCTGCCCGTTTTTTTCAGTGCAGCCGCCTGGTGATGATCATCCGGCAAGGTGCCGTCTGTCAGATATGCCCTGATTGGATCCATCCAGGTTGAACTTTTATCTAGGATTCCAATGGGGTCTTCCTCGATACTTCTTTTCTCCATTACTTCCCAGAAAACAGTTTGTGGAGTATCACAGGAGGCCGAGGATGCTAATTTTGGAAGAGCATCCGCCTGGTTGTTTTCTGATCTCGACACTTGTGTCAGATGAAAATCTTCAAGGGATCCGACTGCTTCTCGTACCGCCAGTAAATACTTGATCATTGCCGGATGGGTTGCTTCGTATTCACCATTGTACTGACTCACTATCAATTGTGAATCAGAACAGGCGTCTATCTTTCTTGCCCTTGCCGCCTTGCACATGCGGATTCCGGCTAGTAAAGCTTCATATTTTGCCTCATTGTTTGAGGCCTGAAAATTGAAACGTAGAGCATACTCGTACCTGTCGCTCTCTGGCGACTGACATATGACGTCTGCTCCACAACCATTTGAAGTAGAGCTCCCGTCCACATATACCTTCCAAACTTGGTCTAGAACTTGATAATCAGGGGGACGAGTCATTTCAACAATAAAATCAGCAAAGGCTTGCCCCTTCACTGCTTTCCTAGGCTCGAATGTGACTTCGAGGCTCTGAATTTCTGTGGCCCATTTGATCATCCGGCCTGACGACTCCATGGTGGTCAGTGGCCGCTTAATAGGTTGATCTGTATACACGACGACTGCATGTGCCAAAAAGTAGGGCTTCAATTTTTTAACAGCCATGAAGAGTGCGAGACCAAATTTCTCCACTAAGGGATACCTCAACTCGGTATTTTTCAGTACATGGCTGACAAAGTAGACCGGGAGCTGGCAGCCGTCTCTTTCAGCAAGAAGGACAACACTTAAAGCATGATCTGAGATGGCCAGATACATGTAAAGTACTTCTTTGGGCAAAGGACTGACCAGCCTCGGCAAGGAATGCAAATGAACTTTCAATTTTTGCAAGGCCGCCTTAACATCCGGCCCCCATTCAAACCTTGCCTTCTTAATGGCCTGGAAGAAGTATAAGCATTTGTCGCCTGATCGACTTAGAAATCTTCCCAAGGTCGCCAGACAACCTGTTAGCTTCTGAACCTCTCGGACGGTGCGAGGCGACTGCATGTCGATGACCGCCTGCACTTTCTCAGGGTTCGCCTCTATTCCTCTCTGATTGATAAGGAATCCGAGAAATTTCCCAGACTCAACCCCAAATACACATTTCTTGGGATTGAGCATGACATGGTGCCGCCTGAGTGTGGCGAAAGTTTCTCGGAGGTCCGACAGATGATCTATCTGAAGCTTAGACTTAACGATCATATCATCAATGTATGCCTCGACGTTCATCCCAATCTGATAAAAAAACACAGTATTTATTATTCGCTGGAAGGTGGCCGGGGCATTCTTCAGACCAAACGGCATGACCGTGTAACAGTATAACCCTTGATCAGTGACGAAGGCCGTCTTCTCCTGATCTTTCTTCCATAGAGGAATTTGATGGAAACCAGAGTAGGCGTCCATAAAGCTCATCAGAGCATGGCCGGCTGTTGAGTTGACCAGATTATCAATTTTAGGCAGAGGGTAGCTGTCTTTTGGGCATGCCTTGTTTAGGTCCGTGTAGTCCACACACATTCGCCAGGTACCATTTGGCTTTTTTAACAAGCACTACATTTGCAACCCAGTCTGGGAAGTAGCATTGCCGAATGAACCCTTGTTTAGGTCAGGGCGCAAGTCGTCTAGGATTAGGTCCGTATTCTCACCAGCCGGCTGAGGGCGGAATTCATCTGACCGCTCCTCTGCCGATGATTGCTATTTTCTCTCTTTTCTTGCGGCCCCCATATGAGCAGCCTTTCTTTTCTTGCCTCCTGCTTCTTGAACAGCCGCACTCTCCTTGACATTGTCAAGGTGTGTTTTTCCACCACTTGACCCAGCGGCCATGACAGTGGGCTTGATATCTGAGAAATAGCACTCTCGGCCCATCTTCTGATCTCCCGTTAGGGAGCTGACTGTTCCATCATCCCTCTCAAATTTGAGCAACATAAGAGACGGGATTATAACAGCCTTGGAATTATTTATGGTTGGTCGTCCTAGAATCATGTTGTAGGCCGAGAGTTCCTCAACTACCAGGAACCGGACCACCATGTGTCGACCTTCCCCTTTTTCACCCAGGCGGATGGGTAAATCCACTCGTCCCACTGGGAGGACGACTCCTCCTCCAAACCCTACTAGAGGGTGGGATACCGGATGTATGAAATCAGTCTGGTATTTCAGCTTTGACAGACATTTGCTACTGATAAGATCTGAGGAGCTGCCGGTATCTATAAGGATTCGGCCAACTCTCTAGTTGGCCACTTTACACTCAATAACAATAGGGTCGTCATGTGGCCCCCTTACCCCTCCTAAATCTTCTTCAGTGATGACAATTTCTAGAAATGAATATTTGAAGGGTCGTTCTTGGTGAACGGAATTGACATCTAGCCGCCTGATATTGTCCTTGTTGCCCCTGATAGTGGTGCCGCCTCCTGAGAAGCCGCCTGCAATGGTGTAGACGACTGCATCATCTGTCGGCCTGTTGATTCTTTTTGGCCGACTGCTTTTTCGAGGAAGTGTTCCCCTTAGATTTCTTGACATAAGAGTCAAGATCGCCTTGTTTAGCCAGGCGGTCCAGATACCGCATGAGACTGATGCATTCGTTGGTTTGATGACCAATATCTTCATGATAATCACAGAATTTTTCTTGGTTCCGGTTGCTCGCAGAACCCTTCCTGGGGGCCGGCTACTCAATTGAGATCCGTCCCTTGATCTCTTTTAGGATTGCTTGGCTATCCTTGTTAAACGCATACTTCGGGGAGTATGGTTTGAATTCTTTCTTCTTCTTCTGGGCCGGCTGTTTAGAGGAATCAGCCGCCCAGACCTCTTTTTTCTTTTTCTCATCTTTGTTGGACGACTGCTTCTGTCGCCCTTCTTTCTTGTCGAATCTCTTTCCGTCCGACTGCTTTCCTGTACTAGAAAGATCGGTCGCCAGTATATAGGCTTCCGCTTCAATCAAGGCTTCTTGAAGAGTCGCCACCCTCTTTCGAACCAAATCAAATTTGAAGGTCGACCCGTCCTTGAGACCTCTGAAAAAGTCAGTATAAGCTACCTCATCCGGCAGCCCTTGAATCTGTATTCTCATCAGGTTAAACCGCCTGATGTAAGAACGAATCCCCTCCTTCTCACCCTGCTGAATTGTCCCTAAATCAAGGGTCGTCTTCTTCGCAGGTATGTTCATGGAAAAGTTGGAGGTGAATAAGTAAGCAAGCGTCCTGAAGTTATTCACACAACCAGTCGGCAGGTTGCCAAACCATTGTTGTGCAATTCCTTTATGATTCGCTGGAAAACACTTGCACCAAGTGGGATCATCCAACCCTTGAAGGTACATCAGGTTAGTGAATGCCATCAAATGGTCTTCTGGGTTAGTAGTGCCATCATAGGCGCCTACTAACACATTTTTCACTTTGGTCGGCTGAGCGGCTTCATTAATTTCCTTGGAGAAGGCCGATGGCTGTTCCCCAAGTCTAAGCAACCGTAGCTGCCAGTCCATAGGTTGGACATTTTTTGTCGCCTGTCCTCCAAACAGAGGTGGCTGCAGAAAATATTGTTGTTGCGGTACAAATGGTAAGTTTGGTACCGCCTGGTCACTATGAAAACCAGACTGACGGGAGGTACCGCCTGTTTGACTCATGATGTGACTGAGTATACCTCATAGAGGTATGGCGCAGACTGTCTTGGAAATTCGAAGTAGAGGCCGACTCTGACAGTCGGTCATTCTTCTTCTGCTCTAGTAATAGTCGAGCGTCTATGTATGTTTTCTTCGAACCATCCGCCTGTATATGACGAACGGGCTTCCTCTTTCCTGGAGTAGGAAAGCGGTACTTTGCAAAATCAAGCACAGGCGGCTCCCACTTCCTAGAGTTAGGATGAGGGGTCGCCTCTCGTCCTTGAACAGGCTTCCTCTTGCCTGAAGAGGAAGGTTTCTTAACCGACTGCTCCTTGGTCAGAGCAAGCGTCTTTTTGTTGAGCAGTTCCTGAATCTCTCCCTTGAAGCCCCTCATGAAGGTCATGAGTTCGTTTCTTGTAATGGGAGCAGACCCGTCAGCCGGCTGCTGCTGAGCAGGCGGTGCGCCGACGGGATCACTGAGTCCAGTTTGAGGATCTTCCCGTTCTCTCCTTTCAGTATGACGGGTGCGCCGGGCCCTTAGGGTCCCGTCTGAAGCTGTATGAGCTTCAAATTCAAACTCTTTTTTAGTATGATGGTCCGACTGAACTTGAGGATCGTCCAGGGGACGCCTCTCTTCAGGAGTCGGTACAGACGTGAATGCCATCTCAAAAGTACTCTCCCCACAGACGGCGCTAAAATGTTTCGGGGTTTTTTGATGTCCCGCGGGAGAGTTACAATTCCGAGACTGGAACCGGACGCCTGTACCTGCAAAAAAAACGGATGCTCCGAATGATTGGAGATCCGCCTCCAACGGTCAAGTTAGAGCTTGATTAAGGAGTAATTCATGCGGAAAAAAATGCAATTTAGTCTCTCTAGGTGAGAGTGTTTAATGTGCGTAATCCCCTTTAATGATGATTAATGAAGGTATTTATAACCTTGGGAAGCGTGCCACTCTCTAGGTTTAGGGTAAACCTAGGGCTGACTGGGCCTCCAAACAGGATTAGGCCTTGTTGTTTGATTTTCCCTTGTGTCATGGGAAGGACACGTGTCGCGTCGCAATTGGTCCATGGTGGACGAATATATGGTTGACACGTGGCAGGCTCCTATTGGCCCATGTGGCGGACACATGGCGGAACCTGACTGGTCCACTTGTCAAATGGTTATTGGTGGATAAAAATCCCCTAATCAAGAGTGATTCTTGGTCCTCACATTCCCAAGGTGACGAAATGGCAGGACCACAAGCGGATGTTTTATTTCGTGAGTTCGGTAATCTGGAGGATTATGAGCTCACCGGTGGGATATTGCTACCCGTCACGGAAACTAACTTCACCATCCATCCTCAATACACTCGAATGGTTCAAGCGGAGCAATTCTCGGGTTCGCCATGTGAAGACACCATTGAGCATCTCGATAGGTTTCTTGAACTTTGTGCCATGATACAAATCAACCAAGTTTCTTAAGAATACATTCGGATGCACCTATTTCGGCAATCTCTTGCGGGGGAGAGCAAAGAAGTGGCTCAAGCAAGTCAAGCCTAATTCTCTCACAACATGGAGGGAAATTGTCCAAGCATTTTTTAAAAGGTTCATCTCCGAAGAAAAAAACCGCCGACATGAGGAGGAAGATAGCATCTTTTGAACAAGAGGCGGAGGAAAGACTTAGTGAAGCTTGGGAGAGGTTTAAAGAGTTGGTGCAAGCATGTCCTCACCATGAATACAATCAAAGCTTACTCATGAGCTTCTTCTATGATGGTTTGGAACCGATGTCTCGAGCCAATTTGGATGCGGGGGCGGGTGGATAATTGATCAAAGTCCCTCAAAATCAAGTTGAAGCAACAATTGAAGAGGTAGTAAAAAACTACTCTTGGGGAGGAAGAAGGAGGAATGCGCCAAAGAAAGGTGGGAAGTATGAGTTGGAGAAAGTCGATCAATTGCAACATCAAATTGAGCATTTGGGAAAAGGGCTTGCAAAGTTGAATACTAGTGTCTATAGTGGGGCGAGCTCCTCCCAAGTCAACTCTTTCTCTTGTCAAAATTGTGGTGGTACAAACCATGACACATCCTATTGTGGAGGTTTAAGCCCGGAGCATGTAGTCAAGGCTCATAACAAGATGGTTGATTCACAACTAGCACAATTGGCCAAGAGGTTTCCTATCAACTCATCTTCCACTTTACCCGGACAATCACAAACCAACCCTTCCAATATTGTGAAACCCGACTCTTGCAAGGCAATCACATTGAGATCGAGTACATCTTATGAGGGTCCCGAGGAAGAGGATGGCAAGGAAAAGAAGGAAGGAGAAGAGAAGATGAGTGAAGATAAAGAAGTTGAAGATGAGAAGGTTGATGAGAAAGAGAAGAATATGGAGAAAAAGAAGTCTAAGGATGTGGTGACATCCTCAACTTCTAGTGAGGATAAAAATCTTGATGGACCGGTTCCTTTTCCCGGTCGGCTTGCGGAGAGAAAATTGAATGACAAATTTGCAAAGTTTCTAAGTGTGATGAAAAACTTACACATTAACCTCCCTTTCATTGAGGTTTTCACACAAATTCTCTCATACTCCAAGTTCTTGAAAGACATTCTCACCAACAAAAGGAAGCTCAATGATGAGCTTATCACTCTTCCCCATCAATTGAGTGCACTTGTTCAACACAAAATGCCCAAGAAGCAAAAGGATCCGGGAAGCTTCACCTTTCCAGTCAAGATTGGGAACATGGAAGCTAGGGGTGCCTTAGCCGACCTTGGAGCAAGTGTTAGTTTGATCCCTCTATCCATTGCTCAAAAGCTTAACATTGAGATGATCCCCACAAGGAAAATTATTCAATTGGCTGATCGTTCGGTGAAGCTACCTTGTGGTGAGCTTGAAGATGTCCCTATTCAAGTTGGGCATATCTATGTGCCTTGTGACTTTGTAGTGATGGATATGGAAGAAGATGTGGATACACCTTTGATTTTGGGCTGTGAAGCTCTTAAGACCTTAGGGGCGGTAATCAATTGCAAGAACAATACCATTACATGTGAGGTAGCCGATGAAAAAATTGTCTTTGAATTCTCCAAGCTACTCAAGACCCCCATGGTTGAGAAGTGCTATAGGGTTGATGTTGTCAATGAAGAGCTAGATCGTTTGGGAAGGGTTATGATGAGTCCTCAAGATCCAATGTTTGAAGCTATCACATGTGAGGAAGAGTCCTCAAGATCCATTGAAGAAGCCAAAGAGGAGGAAGCGAGTGAACCTAAGCATGATGAGCTAGAACATGAGGAGGAAAAATTGGAGGAGAGTTCTAAGCCTCCTCCCTAGGTAGAACTCAAACCCCTTCCCCCTTCTTTGAAATATGCTTACCTTGGAAATGAAAGGGAATACCCTATTATTGTCAATGCTTCCCTTAATGGTCTTGATTTGGAAAAATTGATTATTGTTTTGAGAAAGTATAGAAATGTGATAGGGCATAGCATTGATGATATCAAGGGCATTAGCCCTACTTTATGCATGCATCGTATTCACCTTGAGGATGATCACTCCACCTCCATTGAGCCTCAAAGGAGGTTGAACCCCAACCTCCAAGAGGTTGTCAAGAAAGAAATTTTGAAATTGCGCGAGGCGGGTATAATCTATGCTATCTCCGATAGCAAGTGGGTTAGCCCGGTTCACGTGGTTCCCAAAATGGCTGGAATGACCATTGTCAAGGGAGAAGGAGGAGAGGAAATCTCCACCTAGACGGTGACCGGGTGGAGGATGTGCATTGATTATAGGAAGTTGAACAAAAACACTAAGAAAGATCATTTTCCTCTCCCCTTCATGGACCAAATGTTGGAAAGATTCTCCCATCATGCTTTCTTTTGCTTTTTGGATGGATATTCCGGCTTTTTCCAAATTCCTATCCATCCAAATGATCAAGAGAAAACTACTTTTACATGTCCATATGGGACATTTGCATACCAAAGAATGCCCTTTGGGTTATGCAATGCCCCGTCAACTTTCCAACGATGCATGACCTCCATTTTTTAGGAAATGCTTGAAAATGAGATTGAAGTTTTTATGGATGATTTTAGTGTTGGTGGCTCATCTTTTGACACATGTCTTATTAACCTTGAAAAAGTTTTGAAAAGGTGTCAAGAGACGAGTTTAGTGTTGAATTGGGAAAAATGCCATTTTATGGTCGAGGAAGGTATTGTCCTAGGCCATAAAGTATCAAAAAAGGGCATTGAAGTAGACTCGGCTAAGGTTTCGGTGATTGCTAAGTTGCCCCCTCCTACCTCCGTCACGGGAGTGAGAGCTTTTCTTGGGCATGCTGGTTTTTACCGGAGGTTTATCAAAAAAATTTCATCAATCACCAAGCCCTTAACCAAGTTACTCAAAAAGGATGTTGTGTTCAATTTTGATGAGGCTTGCCTTGAGGCATTCCAAAAGCTCAAGGAAGCCCTCATCTCCTCTCCTGTTGTGCAAGCTACGGATTGGAGCTTGCCTTTTGAGCGAATGTGCGATGCAAGTGATTTTGCAGTAGGTGTCGTACTTGGACAAAAGAAAGAAGGAAGATCTTGTGTCATCTACTATGCAAGTAGAACGCTCGACGAAGCTCAAAGGAATTATACCATAACGGAGAAGGAAATGCTAGCGGTTGTCTTTGCCATGGATAAGTTCCGGTCCTACCTCATATGCTCAAAGGTGATAGTCTACACAGATCATATAGCGATCCGCTATCTTATGAACAAAAAGGAAGCGAAACCGCGTCTCATCCGTTGGGTTCTTTCGCTCCAAGACTTTGACATGGAGATGAGGGATAAAAAGGGAACGGAGAATTATGTGGCAGATCATCTATCTAGACTTCCTTTTGAGAATAAGGAAGAGGTGCCTATCAATGAAGAGGTAGGGTTTGAGACCCTCATGGCCATGGCATCAGCATCAAGCCCTTGGTACGCGGAAATTGCCAACTATTTAGCATGTGGAGTCGTTCCCCCGGAATTCTCCTCTCAACAAAAGAAAAGATTTTTCAAGGAAGTGAGGAGATATTTTTGGAATGATCCTTATTTGTTCAAGCAATGTGGAGAAAGCCTCTTTCGGAAATGTGTTCCGGATCATGAGATAGAAGGAGTTCTTGAACATTGCCACTCATTGCCATGTGGAGGGCATGGAGGAGTTGAATAGAGCGTGGCAAAGATCTCCCAATCTCTTCTTTGGTTGCCAACAATGCACAAGGATGCCCGCAAATTTGTCTCACGGTGTGATAAATGCCAATGAAGTGGTGGCATAACCAAAAGGGATGAAATGCCTCAACTAAACGTTTTGGAGGTCAAGCCATTCGATGTTTGGGGTGTCGACTTCATGGGGCCTTTTGTCTCTTCTTGTGGAAATCTTTATATCTTGGTGGCGGTGGACTACGTGACCAAGTGGATTGAAGCTATACCATCCCCCACCAATGACCATAAAGTGGTGCTCAAGCTTCTCAAAAAACTCATATTTCCACGGTTTGGGGTTCCTAGAGTGCTAATCAGCGATGGTGGTTCTCATTTTGCCAAGAAGCAATTCGAAGCTCTCCTCAAAAGGTACGAGGTTCATCACAAGGTTGGTCTCCCTTACCACCCTCAAACACAAGGACAAGTGGAAGTGTCCAATAGAGAGATCAAAAACCTTCTTTAGAGGATGGTGAACAAGTCTAGAAAAGATTGGTCTCTCAAGCTCGATGACACGCTTTGGGCTCTAAGGACGGCATACAAAACCCCCATTGGCACGACCCCCTACTGGATGGTGTATGGGAAGGCTTGTCACTTGCCGGTTGAGTTGGAATATAATGCTTGGTGGGCGATCAAAGAGCTCAACATGGACATGTCCTTGGCGGGCGAGAAGAGATTGCTTAAGCTCAATGAACTTGAGGAGCTCCAATATGATGCTTACGATAACTCGAGGCTCTACAAGGAGAGGACTAAGAGATGGTACGACCGACATATAAGGAACAAGAGCTTCAAGGTTGGAGACAAGGTGTTGTTGTTCAACTCTAGGCTACGGTTATTTCCCGGAAAACTAAAATCCAGGTGGTCGGGGCCTTTCACAATTTCGAGGACTACTCCTTACGGGTCTTTTGAGTTAGAAGCGGAGGGGAACAAGTTCATGGTTAACGGCCACCGTTTGAAGCTCTACCATTGCAATGATCAAGTTGGCATGATTGAGTGCATGAGGCTCAATCCGCCGGATCCTAAGCCACTTCCTTGAATATGATGTGAATGGTCAAGCTAATGACCTTATAAAGAAGCGCTTCTCGGGAGGCAACCCGAGTTCTCAACTCTTTTGATTTTTTGTTTCTTGTATTTGATAAGTCTTGGACGATTTTTCTTTAATCACTTATTGTGTGTATGTTTGTTCTTCCATTAGGTACTTGGATCTTTGGGATTTTAATCTATTAAGTTGAGCTTGGAGAGGAGAAGGAGAATAGAAGAATTGAAAGTGGAGATGCTAGGAGAAACCCTGGAGAGGGCGTGCACAGAAGACCCGCGGGCGTGGCCCATAGGCCCGCGGGCACGGAGAAAAGGTTTCAGAATTTAAAAGAAAGGAAAGATGCATTTGAGATGCCCGAGAGAGGGCGCGAACAGGAACCCCGCGGGCGCGGCATATACTCTTGCGGGCGTGGACAGGCACAAGCGCAGGCGCGCATCTCTCCTCCGCGGGCGCGGCAGTCAGCAGTTCAGAATGTCATAAAGTTGGAATGCCGGACCCGCGGGCGCGGCATACAAACCCGCGGGCGCGGACAGGGTATGCCGCGGGCGCGGCCCTTCAGAGCTGCAACTTCTCCTTGAACTCTCAGCCATATGCCCGAATTCCTTTTTCACCCAAATCAGTTTTTTCCCTCTTTCTCTCTCTACTCCTCACTCCATTCCAAGCCCTAACCCATTCTTCATCAAATTCCTCCCCAAAATCATCAAAATCCATCAAATTTCATCACTTTACTTGCAATTTCTCAACAAAATCTCAATTTCCACCATCAAAAACCCAAAAATCTCGGTACTACTTCTTGTGAAGGATTTGGTTCCACCATTGAAGGGTTCTTGGAGTGGGCTTTTCTTCTTCTTCAAAGGCTAGTAGGAGTACTCATTTGAATTCATTGTTGGTATAAATTTCTCTTCTACTCTTTATTTCCTTTGGATTTGAAGTATATGCTTGTTTGAGAAAATTTCATGTTTGTTTGAGAAAATTTCATGTTTGTGATTTTGCATGTTGAAATTATTGATGGTTGTACTCCTATTATATATTCATTTATCATCTTGACCATTATTGATTGTTAAGTTGTTGTTTGTGATAATTGTCTCTCCATATAGATTTCCTTGTTGTGAGTTGTTCTTGGTAATTACTTGGAGGTGTTCTTTGTGGTGTTTGATTGGATTCGAAAGTTGTCGCGGTTGATCTTGGTGTGGCTTATTGAGGAGAATTTCTTGGTATTAGTATATTTGTGTGGTAAAAATGGTGTTTAGTTCAAAGAAAAGAAAGAGTGGGAAAGAACTTCAAGGTTCATCCTCCTCAAAACCCCAACAAAATGAACAAACACAAACCGCTCCACCACCTCTACCACCCCTCAAATTCCACAATAAAAACCACAAACCCATCTACGACAACCTCCTAAACAGGAATTTGAGACAAACCAAGCATTACCACCATCCCACCGCCACCAAGCTTGGCATCGACGAGGATTGTTGGTTCTTGTTCAACAACCTCGGGCTCGGTTCCTTTGTGTCAAGTGCATATCGAACCTACAAAGAGCCTACCCTAGAGTTTCTTGCTTCTTTCGAAAGTCGTGCCGCAGGGGATAATGATCTCTCCATCTCCTTCCAGCTCTTTAACAAAAAAGAAACCTTCACCCTCCGCCAGTTTAACGAACTACTGGACTTCAACCCCGATGCCGATATGTTCTTCCCCGAGCATGCAGGCCTCCATGCTTATGAGCCTCTTCATTGTTGGAAGGTCATTTCGAGAATGGACGCTTTCAACTCCAAGTACTCTTTAGCCAGCCAGATCATGCACCCAGCCATCAGACTTCTGCATCGAATTCTCGGGTACATGGTCTTTAATAAACAAGACTTGGGGAAGATTACAACTGAGGAAATCCGGATATTATGGCTAGCTACGCAGCCGGAGATTGGGCATAGAATGAACTTCAGGTTTCTTTTCACTAAGTGTATCGAAGGTGTCCTCTTGGGCACAAGGAAGGGGGAAATCCATTTTGGGGGAATGGTCACTCGGATAGCCGAGAAGTTGGGGCATTTGGCTAAGCTTGAATCTTGCACCCCCGTGGGGAAGAGTGATGGGAGTGATATTTGGCTCGACCTCGATCAACTAAAAACTATGAAATTCATTGCAGATACCGAGGATCGAGGAAGGACTTGGAGCTTACTTGTCTCCCATGAACATCATTGTTTCCTTCCCAAGCCGGAATTCACTTCCTTCACAAGGGAAGGAGTAAATTATCCATGGTGTGTAAAGAAGGACTCGGGTGTCCTTCCTAGTGCAAGAATGGTTATGGGTGAAGGGTCCGGTCAAAGCCATGAAAGTAAAGAGGATGAGTTCCCACAACAACAACAACAACAACAACAACAACAATAAGGAAGAAGGCAACAACAACAACATCATCAACCCGACTACCAACAACAAATGGAGGCAATGAGAGCCCAAATGGAAAGCATGCAACTCGGCATGCAAGGTATGTTTGCTTCCCACCAACACCTCTCTTACCAAACCAACGCTTTATATGATTTGAGTGTACGTAGAGGGGATGTAACCCCCCAGTCAACTACCCATGTGTGGCGGCCCAACAAGGGCCCGTGCCATCTTGGGGGTGGGGGGTGACAACCAACCTACGTACCCTTATTGGCAGGGTCCCTCGGACCCCAATGTGCCCAGGCGTGATTTCCCCGATGAGTCCGGTCATTATGATTACCGGGTTTCGGGAGGGAGTGATTACAGGGGTGATCCTAACTACCCCTATGTTGATCCCTCTCACCCCGCACCCCTTGTTCAACCCGAGCCACATGACCAGTTATCTGCATCCCAACTTAACCTCTTCAAAGGTCATTATGGGTGGCCACCTGGCTACTCCGGAGGTTGGGACCCCTACGGCCCCCCCTCGGGTTTCACTTATGATAGTTGGAATGCGGATAACGATGGTGCCGACCCTAGTGGCCATTAGTTTCCCCCTTGTTCTTTTTGTTCCCTCCCTTTGTTGTCCTTCCCCTTTATTACATGTCCTTGTGTCGCATCGAGGACGATGCTTTACTCTAGTGTGGGGGGGGGGGGGGATGTTTGAGTCAAAGGAGATTGTTGGGAATGCTTGAGCTAAGTGTGGGGGAAGGAACCTAGGACTCAAGGGACTATTTAAGGGTTTTGGGTGTAGGTGTCGTTGGTAGCGTTGTTGTTGTTTGGTATCTATGATGTCCATTTCTATGATGATGATGATATGATGATAATGTTATGATGATGATGATTTTATGATGATGGTATGTTTGGGTAGTAGGTCATACCCAAAGAATTGAGTTCATTGATTTTATTTCTCTCTCTAGTACTAACTTTCTTTTCTTTGTAGTGCTTGCCTTGTTTTTCTTTGTTTTTCTCTCTCTTGTAGCTTGGAAGAAATTGGAAGCGACACGTGGAGGCACGGTAAATTGCATGGTTTCTTTATTCTTTCTTCAAGAGACATGGGTGAGATCTTTCCTTTACTTTTCTTTTCTCTTCTCGTGTCGTGTTTAGTTTAGGATTTAGCTTAGGAAGGAGTTGAATGGTTCGAGGATATTTGCATGCGGTTACAAGGAACCTGGGATCGTTGGTATTGAGACCGAACGATCACTTGTATGTCGATTGGGATTTATTTGAATCTTTAAGCCTCTTATATGAACCTTCTTGATTCCCTCTTTCTTTTGTTCTACTTCCTTTTGTGTAATAAGCGTAATTATGGCATGATGATATGGTTGTGTTTTGGAACTTGCTTGCTACATTTGGACTCTATCTCCGTGATGATGCATCCTAGAAAGTTTGTCCTTTTTCTTAACTGTGTGATGAGATGCACATTTCGAGATTGTTGTTGATTGAATTAGACGAGCCTTAGTTAAGGTAGCAAGGGTAAGAACTTGTGAGGGCGTTTGAACCCCTAGTTCATGGGATGTGGTAAGATGGAGTTGCTCCCTGTAGTGGATTTGAAGCCCTCTAGTTGGTATTTGATTACTTTTCTCGTCCCTTGTGAGGTTCACTTTGTTCAAGCCTTCATCAACTTGTTGAGCGGCGTGTTAGGATCCTCGACTATGCATGTTTGAATCCTTGTGTTGACTATTAGCTCCCAAGATCGTGACCTTGGACCTTTGAGGGAGGAAAAGGGCACCATTTCTCATTTTTATCTATATTCTCTTTTATTTAGTTACAAATTTGATTTTTCTTTTTGCATCAACCTTCTTGCCAACCAATTTGAGCCTAATGTTTTCCCATTCTTGTCTCAACCTCATTACAAGCCTAGCGACCTATGTTTACCAACCCTTTTAGTTAGTGAAGCAATGGGTTTGCGAGGTTAGTGTGAAAGAGCGTCATGAATGTGAGCATGAATCATTTGTGAAATTGTTTTGTAATTCTAGAGTTGAATATGTAAGGAAGATCAGAAAATAGTGTTTCAAAAAAAAACAACAAACATATATATATATATATATATATATATATATAATATATATATATATATATATATATATATATATATATAAATGAAATGAGAAAATTATTTATTTTGTATGTACTTGAATAAGGGGTGGTGATGTGATGAAATCGAAATGTTGGGTGACTGTTTGAGTTGTGGTTGTTTCTTGAGTTTTGTCCATGAGATTTGGCCACTCTCTTGCTTCGCTTAGGATTTACCACCACTATTTCAAATGTTCTCCCTACCTCTACCTGAAGCCAAGTCATTACAACCCTAATAAAGACCCTTAGACTTTAGGGGTGCGTGGTCAATAACCGGTGGAGGGAGATGGTTTTCAACCCTATGGAGAGAGCGTGCATAGTTGAGATGTCGGGATGATCTTTTACCTCCTCAAAATGAATCTTTTTCCGGTTCCTTCGTGGAATCATGAGGAACCATCTAGGGGGACGATTTGAAGCTAGTGGGGAGAACGCAGACCGTTTTAGAGGGGATTAGGGCGGAAGACAACTCACTAGTTCTCTATGCTTAATTGAGGCTTGACTCTTGAAATCTTTAGCATCTTGAGGCGTGCATGCATCATGTAGTGGAGAATAGCTAATATTCTTTGATGTTTTTGACATGGTTGAGTCCGAATAAAGCATTTGTCCTTTTGATCTCTAATGTTGTTATTCCAAAACCATGTCATATTATGTTTGCCTTTGTGGTGTTTGATTTATCTTTCTTTCTTTGTCTTGCTTGAGGACAAGCAAGAGGCAAGTGTGGGGGATTTTGATGTGTGGCATTTATGCCACCATTTTACCCTTTTTCGTTAGAGATTTCCCCCGGATTTGTCACTTGTTTATGCCTCTTTTCACCCCTTTTATCTCGATTTTAGTCACTTTAGCTCCCTCTCGTGTTTTCCCTTCCCTTTTGTCTTTTCTTTTAGTTTTTACCTCCTTTTCGTGTGTTTTGATAGCTCATAGCACTCGTGGGCGAATCATGGGTTACTAGTTCGAGAAGAGATGCTAAGGGAGATTGCCAAGGAAGTGGAGATGCCAAAATGGAGAGGGTGCGCTGATGAGCATAGCCGCGGGCGCGGACAGGAAAGCCCTGTTGCCAATAAAAGAAAGTGGAGATGGCGTGCCGCGGGCGCGGCAATCTGGGTTTGACGAACTTAATACCCAACTTGGAGAGGGCGCGGAGCCTATTCGGAGAGCCCTCTCCCTTGCCCTTTTTCTTCTTTTTGGTAGAAGACTACAAATAGTCTTTAGCTTGAGTTTTTGAGGCATTCACTATTCCATTGGTTTTAAATCATTTGTAGAGAGAGAATATCCATGTCTTCTAGAGAGAGAAAACACTAGTCTTCAAGAATCAATCTTTGTAATCAAATATTCAAGCTTTCTTCTAGATTGTTGCTACTACTTTGATGATTTGGTAATCTTTCATCTTTATAATATCAATCTTTACTTTTGTTTCTCTAGTTTTTGGTTCTCTTTGTTTTATTGTTCTACTTGAGTTTTCATTCATAAATATTCAAGCTTTATTAGTTTCTTTGATTTCCTTTCAAGTTACAATCATGTTAGGTTGTGTTGATATTGAATATATGCTTATGTCAGTTGTTATGGCTATTCTCTTCCTTCTAGATTAGGTTTTTAGCTAGGGAAGAGGGTGAAAATCATGAGTATATGATTATCTATTGATTATTGATTGGGATTTATTCTTGAGTTGATGATTTGAGCTAAAATATGCTTGGAGTTAGTGTGTGCACCACTAATCCTAAGAGTCTAGCCCTTGATTGAATGCATGAGAATGATTTAATCTAGGTGTGAATGATTTCATCCACTTGCTTGAGTAGTTGCATGAGAATGAACTATCTTAGGTAGAGTTTATACTCCTAGAATTGGTTCCTTATTGGTTTTCATTAGTGTTCCTTGTTCATGATTGAATCCCCCTCTCCCTAGTGCTTTGTCATTGTTATCTCTCTAATCTTGTCCATTTATTTGCATTTAAGAGTGTTTAATCTATTTCTATTGTTTTTAGTTTATTCTAGGCTCAATAGTAGTTGATTTATCCATAGGATTCTTCAAACACAAATCTCAATACCCCTTTTTTGTTACTAGCAATTTATCCTAGATTTAGTATTAATTGTGCTAAACCCCCGTTTCCTTGGGAATCGACCCTACCTTACCGCTATCTAAAGTAAAATTGATAGAGTTAGGATAGGAGATATAAATTGAAATTTTGATCTAGGATAGTAAACTAACGACCTATTGTCCACCGATCAGTAGCCGATTGTGGTGGAAGCATCTAAAGAAGCTGCGCCTGATGCCGAGACAAGTAAGAAGGATGCCTCTTAGAACCAGGTGTCCCATACTGATCAGGCGGCAATCAATATCGAAACTCTACCACAACCTTAAAGCTTTTTATATTCAATCTTTTCTTCGGCCTGCGTGCCGTTTGTTTTTGTATCTCTTTACCCGGCCGAGGGGCCGGGGTACCGAATATTTTGCCGGTCTTTATGGCCGGCTATTTATATGATTTCAGCGACCATCTTTTTTGTCGTCTTTGCTTATCCAGGTTTCGAATTTTACTTTGTTTTTTCAAATTTTTTGCTAAGTGTCGAGGATCCTTGATATCCGCTTATATGTCATACCGACTGTTTTACATGGCCAAACGTTGCGAACAGGTACAATGTGAGGGCTGCTTATGCCCCTGGTCGACTAGTTATCTTAGTTCCAGGTTAGGCGATCAGTCGGCCATTTACCCAGTCGGACCCCAACATATTTTGATGAAAACGTTAGGTTTGCTTAACTTGAAACAAGTTAGAAAAAAAATAGAAATAGTTCCCGAGTCCTTTCTTGCCAAAAAGCAGTCGACCTGTGAACCAACTTTTCAAACATGCTTGGTTTGAAGAGAAAACATCTTAGCAGGGTTTGGGTACGAAAGCTCTGGTTCGCCTTTAGGCAGGTGGACTCGTCATACCTTTTGAATCCTGGCTAAGTATGAGAGTGATTATGGGTAACCTTTGAGGTTACTCAATCGTCATGTTTATGCTTGAGTAGTAGAGGTACCAAACGGCGTAGGCCGGCTAGTCCCTTTGATTCAACAATTTTGTTGGTTATTTACTCAAGATGCGATAACCTAGTAAGAAGAGGGGTTTGAATGCTCCTCTATAAGAAACAGGAGGTATATTCAAAAACCTTTTAGATTTCGAACCAAGTTTTAGGGAGTGACTATAAGTTGACATTGATGTTACTTAGTCACCGTCACTTCTGTTTGAGTAGTAGAGGTACCAAGCGGCGGAGGCCGGCTGGACCCCTTAATTCGCCAATGTTTGTTGGCTATTAACTCAAGAGGCACCGGCTGTACTTATCCCAAGTAATACAGTCGGTTATCCGACGCGGATGCTAACTGCTAACACTCGTTGGATCAGTGATAGAGTTATCCTTGTCTCAAAAACGGCTACTTGGTTGTCTTTGTGGACAGTCGTATAGGTGTCGTGTAATTAGTTTATAGAACAATGTTCCACCCAAAAGGGAGCTGCTCTCTGCGACAAATTTCATCCGAATGGATGCCGCCGGACGCCTGCTATGATGTTGGGACAGGTCGGATTAGTTTTTTTATAAAAAAAAAAGTTGGATCAGTTAGCTGGGCGCCTGGTCTGATCATTTCGGCCATAAGCCTTAGGTAGTTCTTTGGTGAACTAAGTATGGGAGAGTAGTCGGCTGTATAGGTACAGGCGGCATGCCCCTCTTTATTGAATGCGTATTTGAAAACTATGGAGAGTAGCCGACTGTTTTACCAGTAGGCATGCCCCTTTTAGTACAAAATAGATGAAGTGAAATAGCAAACTTTTATTAGTAGCTCTCGGCTATTTACATCATTCAAAAATAATACTTTTTGAGATTATCTACATTCCAAGTTCGAGGCAAGGGTTGGTCGTCTGGTGTTTCCAGGTGGTAGGTACCGTCTCGAACCTCTTCATAAATTCGGTAGGGTCCCTCCCAATTGGGATTTAGCTTGCCTGCCTCATTAGCCCTACCGACTGCTTCCATTTTTCTTAGAACAAAATCACCCACTTTGAGTGGACGCCTGTGCACCCTTTTATTGTATGACCTTGTCATTCTCAGGCGGTAGATTTCATAGCACAGAGCCGCATTGCCCCTTCTTTCTGGAAGTGAGTCCAATGCCAAGCGCATAGACTCCCAGTTCGCCTCTTCGTCATACAGCATTACTCGAAGAGTCGGCTCGTAGTGTTCAATTGGAAAAAACAGCTTCTGCACCATAGGTTAGGAGAAATGGAGTTTCCCCAATCGATCTTTTTAGAGTTAGGGTGGGGGGTCGCCTCTCAACCCTGTACAGGCTTCCTTCTACCAGACTGAGAAGGTTTCCTATCCGACTACTCCTTGGAGGGAGCAGGCGTCTTCTTATTGATTAATTCTTGGATCTCTCCTTTGAACCCCCTCATGAAGGTCATGAGTTCGTTTCTTGTAATAGGAGCAGATCCTTCAACCGCCTGTTGTTGATCAGGCGGTGAGCCGGCTGGATTGCTGGGTCCAGCTTGGTAATATACCCGTTCTTTCCTTTTAGTGTGACGGGTGCGTCGAGCTCTTAGGGTCCCGTCAGAGGCCGTGTGAGTCTCGACATTGACTTCATAAATGAGGATAATAAATGCTTATTAAACTATCAGCTACTATTCTTACTTCATTAGCCTTAGCTTCATAAAATATACTAAGCATATTCTGATATCAGAAAATTAATCAATCAATCGGATACTATCTTCACAGATGATGCAGTAAGATGAATTTAGGATATACCACATTGAAGCAGCTGTTATACTATGTGTTTTGGGGTTTTCTGATTACCTGCGGGAGAGTTACAATTTCGAGACTGGAACCGTGTGCCTGTACCTGCAAAGCAACGGAGACTCCGGGTGGAAGGAGCTCCGCCTCCGACGGTCAAGTTAGTACTTGTTTAAGGAGTAATTAATGCAGAAAAAGGTAAAGGGTTTTCTCTAGGTGAGAGTAATTAATTGGCGTAATCTCGTTTAATGAGGATTAATGATGACATTTATATGCCTTGGGATGCGTGCATGTCTTAGGTTTAGGTCAACCTAGGGCTTCTTGGGCTTCCACAAGACTTTGGACCTAGGTGGCCAGTTTCTCTATTTGGCATCGGGGAGGACACGTGTCGTGTCGTAATTAGTCCATGGTGGACTGATGAATACCTAACACGTGGCAGGCTCTTGTTGGCCCACGTGGCGGACACATGGCATAACTTGATTGGTCCAGTTGTCAGGTGATGATTGGTAGGGAAAAATCCCCTAATCACTATGCTTACAAGTGTTTGTTGCAGGTTGCAGGTTGCAGGGAAAATTTGCAATTGATGTTAGTGAGGCGCTGGCTGCTAGGAATGCTTTGCAAATCGCAATTGAAGCAGGTCTCAATAAAATTATATTGAAGACGGACAATGCTAAATTGTACCATCATCTCAAGAGCAACAAACGAGAGAAATGAGGTTGCTCACATATTAACACATTTGAGTAAATGTTATGTTGAGATGAGAGTGTGGATCATAGAGGTGCTCGATGGTTTATCGGATGTAGTGGTTCTTGACATTTCAAGTCTTCCTTAATAAATTTGCTTGTTTGCTTTGTGTCCAAAAATAAAAAAAATAAAAATAAAAAGTAAACCTATTAGCTCAAATGGTAGAGCACTATGCGAATGCATAGAGGTGTAGGTTCGATTCCTACATAGGTTATATTAAAAAGTAATTACAAAACACTTTAAAGTAATTCAAAACATCTCAAAAGTATATCAAAATAGCTAAAACATAAATCAAAAGTAAATAGTATTTACTTAAAAGTAAATAGTATCTACTTAAAAGTAAATAATATTAACTCAAAAGTAAATAGTATTTACTTAAAAGTAAATTATATCTACTCACAACTATTCAGTCTAGGGTACACATTGCTAAAAAGAAAAAGCAGGGTATTAGTTTACCAACATGTTTTATCTTTAACCCTGAGATAAGTGACCTTGAGTTTCTAGTAATAAAAGTATATACAAAATAAGTTAAAGTAAATAAAATATTTATTAAAGTAAATAGAAATGAAATTCACCTTCTCTACTTCTAAAATAAAGAAATTGCTATGATAAAATGCTTATTGACAGTCTCTAATTGCTATGAATGCTTAAATACGTAGTGTAAGATTATAAGACCTTCTGTCATACCTTTAATCCTTGGATAAGTGAGCTTGACTTCCTAAGTAATAAAAGTAGATACAAAATAAGTTGAAGTAAATAAAATATTTCTTAAAGTAAATACAAATGACCCTACGTGGGATTCGAACCCACAATAAATAAATAATTACTCAAAAGTAAACCAAATAATCTTAAAAGTAAATAAAATAATCTATAAAGTAACTGCAATAAAGCCTTGGGTTATAGTAACATAGTTTTGTTCTTTTATTTTGTACCTGGGTAGGGGTTAGAGTTGGAGATGGGGCATGTCATTGTTTGGTGATAAAGTGTTGAACTCAAAATATCTCAGCTCAAAAATAAATAAAAAAGGCTAAAAAGTAAATTAAAACATCATTAAAGTAAATAAATAATATTACTTCTACTCATGCTTCTGCTGCTCCTCCTGCACAGGTTGTACTCTTGCTCAAAGCAGCTTCCCGATCATTTACAAGAAGGTGGATATGGATGCATATGTTTGAGTGGGGCGGGCTATTAGGCTTGGGACAGTGACCATGGATGAGTTGGATAAGGTTGTAGCAGCTGGAAAAGTATGCTCATACAATCATACTACACTTCTTCTGCAATTGCTGAAGCTCTCGCATTAAGATACGACCTCCAACTAGAAAGAAGATTGGGGTATTTAAAAGTAAATAAAAAAGAATCTAAAGTGAATAAAAAATACTTTTAAGTAAATTGAATGAAATACACACAAATAATTGAAAGAAATAATTTCATCTCATAAATAAACCTACGTGGGATTCGAACCCACATCGTTTGTGCACTTGCACAATGCTCTATCTATTGAGCTAGTAGGCTAGTGTATATTGTTGAAGTAAAGAAAATTACTCAAAAAGTAAATTAAAAAAATAAAACGATCTCAAAAGTAAATAAAACGATCTCAAAAGTATTCCTCAATTGAATGTTCACATTATATTAGTATTCCTCAATTTCAGCTTTGAATTGATTGAAATTGAATAGTTTAATCAGTCGTCTTAAGAGACTATTCGAAATTTCTTGTCAAACAGTTGGATTTTCTGATGAAAAAAAAAAACGTAATGCAAGACAGAAATTTACCCTAAGAATAATTTACATGATGAGAGTCTCCTCAGCAATCCAATCTCTTGTGACATGATTTTCCCTGCTAGAAATAAAATTCTGCAAACAAGCGACTGTTAGATATATGCTGAAAATAATAAGATTTCACCTCACCTAAAAAGAAGTAAAATATAGAAATGCAACTCATAAGACCAAAGACCTGCATAAAACTGAAATCATTGAAAATTATTCTGTGCGAATCATGAACTTGCCACAGTTAATCAGCAGTGCAACAGTTTTCTGTAAGGGCAGATGAATAGTTTTATAAACTGCATCCCCACATGAAGGTAATACTCCATAGAAAATGTCAGATATCGGTACCCCTCATCTCTATCAAAAAAGTTCCTGTTAGAAATCCTGCATAAGGACTGAGTTTGCCATGTAAAGAAAATAATGACAGAAAGCTCACAAAGACACAACAGCAAGTCTATACTGATTTTCTGAAGGATTTCCAATAAATTTAAAATTAGGAAATCAAAAGAAGAAACAAATTCCACACATAGAAAGCTCAAATTGCTCAAAATGCTTAAATTAGCAGCAGTACAACTCACAACGAATGCATCAGCATTTTAGGTTCACCGCCCCCACAGACTGGGCACATCTGATCCACACTCACACCCCTCCTGATTAGATTACCAAGAACAGCTACATCATTGTGCAACGCTCTCCATCCGAAAAGCTTAATTTTTGGGAGTAGCTTTGTAGCTCATAGAACTCCCATGCCTGGAAATTGCTCACAGCAGTAGAGGCGTGAGCATTTCTTTAAGCCTGAATCTCAGCATGGTATGCGCTCTAAAAGTATATACAAAACACTCAAAAGTTGATCAAAATACCTCATATGTAAATAAAAATGATTTAAAAGTAAATCACATTAGATCTAAGGTATAACCATGTCATCCATATGACAAATAACCATGTCATTATCCAGGCCATATGACAAAAAAGTCTATAACAAGCAATGACATACACAACATCTGTAACATAAAAGAGAAACCATTGTATATAGTTCCCAAATGAGAAGATGAGAATGAGTTCACATCATCACATGTTCATAATATAAACGCAAAAGTAAGTTAATAAATCTAAAATGTAAATATCAAAATTAATCTATGAGAATAGTATAAAGTTAAATTAATCTAGATCTGAAAGCCACAATCAAGAACCAATATCAAATTACTTCAGAAAAGAAAATCAAACCAGAATGCTGCAAATTTAGCAATTAAAATGTATCAACTATATCAAACGAATTATAATTATTACAACCAAATAACAATAGAACATAAAATTACTACCAAAACAATATGGAATCATATATTTGATTAAAATAAGCGAACAAAAAAAATCAATCGAACAAAAATTATCAAAAATGAACCTTAATTTCAACAATATAAATTTCAAATATGCAAACATTTAATTGCAAAATCCCTAAAATATGAACTATAATCACAAATACTGAAACAAATAATTGGGAAAACCCTAATATCCACAATCAAATTCGCAAAAACTTGTTTCAAAATCGAATTGAATCAAAGCAACAACAAAAATGAAAATAAATCAACTTACCTGCCCATTTATTTTCCTAAGCAACAATAATCAGAGATAGATAACTATCAGCGCATAGGCGCTATTGATGAAGGAAGCAAATAGGATGACAATCTATGTAAATATGTTGAAGTTGGGTGGGGACAAGGTGCCACCTGGAGGAAAAAATAACGGGGCAAAGAAAGTGAAAACGGGGAAACCAAAATCTAAGCGGCAAACCAAAATGAAGTCTGACAAAGCAACTTTCCTCTTTCATTCCTCTCCCTTCTTAAAGCAAAGTTTGACTGTTCAATGGCGAATTGAGCGAAATTATATTGAAGGCATTGAAATCCTGTCCCAGGTGCATTAAAACCACTCAAATGGCGTAAATTTGTCAATGGAAATTGAGGATGAGAACGAGGTTAGCTGACATTCTTGGCGTGGATGTAGCTGAAGCAATTGGTGACGGTGGACAACATGGACATGGCTGCGCTCAGGAGCTGCATTTTGATTGTGAAAATGTAATTTTCATACATGCATTATTGTAATTAATCAGTTTGAAGGTAGATTTGTAATTAATTTTGGAAATGGAGAAGTGTGATGTAGTCGTTTATAGATGGTTAGTAGTTAATTTGTGAATCCGAACTACATTTTGACAATGCGAAATCGTTTAACTGCTGATTTATTGGGAGTTGATTTAGCGGAAGCATTGCGTGAAGGTGGTGAAGGTCATGGTTGCGCAAGGGAGTTGCGGTTTGATAGTGAGAATGTAAGTGTTTGAAACCCCTATGTAGGTCGTTCTGTTGTGTATGAGGTAGTCGTTTGAGTTAATAGTTAGTAAGGCATGAATTGAGGGTGTAAACAAAATTGAATTAGCTGAAAAGGTAGGGTTTTTTGGTGTCTCTCAATTATTGGTATTGTGCCAATTTATAGTTGTTGTTGATAGTGATTAAATAAGTAGGCATATTGTTTAAATGTAAGTCATTTAATTTTTTGAGTGATTGTTGTTGGTATTGTTAGATTGTTGATTGTAACCTGATCAATTGGTGAGTGTGGTTAATCTGTGTTGTGTCTGTTGGATTTTGGAGAAGGTTGAAATTAATAGTGAGGGTTGTCTTTAAATTCTAAAATTAATACTTGGAAAATGGTTGTTCATTGGTTTGGTGGTTTCTGTAGCCATGAAAATGATGTTATGTATAATGTATATATTGTACTTTGTGTTACTTGTGGTGGTTGTGTTGTGTATATGATTGTTTTGTGGTTGTGTCATTGTTATAGGGGGGTGATGGTGGTGAGGATGATGTATGTGCTAATGAGGAGGGATTTGAGAGTGAGCATGGGTATGGAGAGGGAGATGAGGAGGAGAATGAACATGGAGCAGAAGATGATGGAGAGGAATGGGGGTCAGATTATGAGGAGGTTGAAGTGGAGGAAGGAGTTGAAGATGAAGGAGTTGAAAATTGAGGGTTATAAATGAGTATTTGAATTGGATAATTATAAAATGTAGACTCTTTTAATTAGATGAGGAAGATGTTAGGCTTAGGTACCTTTGTTATGGTTAGGACCCTTTATTGTAAATTTGATATGAACTTTAATCCAAGTAATTGAGTAAGTAAATGGCTAATTGATAATGTTAAATTGCCATAATCTTTGATATGAAAGTAGATTGTTCATTGTTATTTGATAAAATGGTTGTTGTAGTTGAGTTGATGAAATTTGTTTAATGTATTATAATTGTTTGGGAATGTGTTGGTTTAAGAATGGTAATGGAGTGAAGGATGAGTTGCTGCTATTTGTATGAGTTATTGGCGAACCTGTTTGTGTTAAAAATTGTACAAACAAAAAAAAATAAGCTTTGAACTTGTTATTTATCGAACCAGTTGCTGTTAAAGAAGGTAAAAAAATAGTTTTGTTATGAATTATGTGATCATATAGTTTGTTGAGTTTGGTGTTGTCGTGTATGTGTTTGGTTATTGGTTGTTTGTTATAATGTTGTATTTTCAATGAGTCATGGTTTTGCATGTGAATTAGGTGGATGTAGCTGATGGATATGAAGATGGTGGGGAGGATGATGTATCTGTTTATGAGGAGGGATTAGAGAATGTGGGATTAGTGAGTGATGATGGATTATGAGAAGGTAAGGTGCAGGAGGATGAAGAGGGGGAAGGGTTTGAGGTTGAGGATACAGCGGCAGATTACGAGGAAGATGAAGGTTCAGCCTGGTGTTAAAGGGGAATTTGATGGGGCTGGTGAAGAAGGTTCCTCATTCATAACCCCAAAAAAGAACATGATAATGGTGCACACTGTGTTTGGTGTGGAAGAGGAAGTACCACCCCCAAGTTTGGGCATGGTATTTGAGAACTAGGATGAGTTGGATACCTATTTCTGGAGTTATGCTAGGCAAAAGGGTTTTGGTATAGTGAGGGCTGCTTGTGGGTGGGTGGATGTGAAGAAGGAATTGGAAAAGGGGAAGTGTTGTAAGCAGAGAAGGAATGCAAAGTGGACTTGTGACTGTTATGGTTACCCTTCAAGGAAGAGTAAACAGTATGCACTTAAGGAAGGGTTGTTGCAAGATGAGGAGACAGTTCAGAAACGGAAGAATAAAAAGTGCGGGTGTCCTATGGAGTTGTATGCCAGTGTTAATGAGGAAGGGAACTGAGTTGTTCGAAGGCTGAATTTGGAGCACAAAGGTCACATTGTTACTCCGGGAAAGTCAAAGGATGTAGCGATGTACCGGAAGTACGAGTTAATGGTGAAAAACAATCACTTGGTGAAGCAGGTGCATACGGCGAAGAAGTCTAAGGTGAAGGTATCCCAAATGTACATCTGTTATGCTCGGGAGCGTAATGGAGTGAAAGAGATGACATTTACGCAAAGAGACTTGGAGAATGCAGTGGCTCAGAAAACGAGACTTGAGCTTACTGAGGGTGATGTGAATGGCATGATAGAGTACTTCAACAAAATGAGTGCCGACAATCAGAATTTTTTCCATCTATGTCGGTTTGGGAAGGACGGGGCATTACAAGATGTTGTGTGGGTAGACGCGAGGAGTAGAGCTGCGTATGAGGAGTTTGGAGATGTTGTGTGTTTTGACAGTACGTATTTGACAAACAAATTTCACCTTCCCTTTGCTGTGTTTATTGGTGTGAATCATCATGGGCAGAGTATTTTGTTTGAGTGTGCATTGATCTCTCGGGAGACAGCGGAGACCTATGAGTGGGTGTTGAGGACTTGGCTACATTGCATGGGGGGTAAAGCTCCTATCTCAATCCTAAAGAATCAAGATCCGGCGATTAGGAAAGCTATAAACTTGACTATGCCTGAGAGTTGCCATAGGTGCATATGACACATACTTTAGAAGTTTGGGAGGTATGTGGGTAAGCATGCGGACTATGAAGCTGTAAAGGATGAGTTTGAAAATATCATTTATGGTAGTTTAGATGCTGATGAATTTGTAGATCGTTGGGTGGACGCAGTTGATTATTACAAACTAGGAGATAACAGTTGGCTCGAAGGTACTGCAATTCGATTTCTTCCCTTTTTTTTTTTGTTTTTTGTTTGTGATTGTTGCTGATTTCTGTTAGAATATGCATAGGTGTAGTTGTCTGTGTTCAGGGGACTGGAAGCTGTTTCAGTTCTGATTTAGGGTAGGAGCAGGTTTAGTGGTAGACTTTTGTACCACTGAATTTTTTGTTGCAAGTTTCTTAGTTGTGGTACTAAGACAGTGAATGTACCATTCACCGGAGTCCAGGTGTATAAGGTTTGTATGTTTTTAAATGGGCCATTAATTACAATTATTTGAAATGTATGGCTGTATGAGGAAAGCCACATGTGGATCCCAACCTATTTGAAGCATTTATTCTGGGCCGGGATGATAATGACCCAGCGTTCTGAAAGTTTCAATCACTTCTTCAAAGGTTATGTTGACAAGCATACAACGTTTTCTGAATTTGTGCTTCGATACTGCGATGAAATGCAGGTAAGGGCCGAGTTAGAAAAAATTGCGGACTCTAACACACTACGGTACATTAGGCATGTAGCTACCGATTTCCCAGCGAGGAAGTGTTCCAAAAGTGTTACACGGACGCGAAATTCAAAGAAGTCCAGTAGGAGTGCAAGAGGATGTTGTACGTGCGTCGCCTAGATGACTATGAAGTTGGTGAGAATCAAGTTGAGTTTGTTATTGAGGACCGAGTGTGGATCAAGCCAAAATATGCAAAAAAAGAATCTGTGACTAAGACTCGGAGATGCTACAGGGTGTGCTATGACAGTAATACATATGAAGCTAGTTATGGCTGTAAACAGTTTGAGTGCCATGGAATCATTTTTTGACATATGATCTTTGTGTATTACCATTGCGGTGTTTCTTTTGTTCCTGAGAAGTATATTCTACGGCGTTGGAGGAAGGATATTCAAAGGAAACATACACGAGTGAATGTAGCTTACCATGATCCACTTAAAACCGATGAAGCCAAGTAATATCACAAATTGATGGGGATGTATGAACCAATTTGCTCTAAGACTTCAGCTTGTAAGGACGGTGTTGAGGCTGTGGCAGAGTTGTTGCAATTGATAGACCTCAGAGTTAATGAAGTGTTGGCAATGGTTGCCAAAAAACAGGAACAGGTAGCTAAGGATAATGAAAATGAAGGTCAGGATGATGGCGTACATTGTGTTGTTCGGACGCCTTCTTCTGTGGCTTTAAACAAGGGGTCGGGTTGTACAAATACACTAGCTACACATGCATCTGGGTTGCCAAATACAATCCCTACACCAGTTAGTGCCGTTGTGGGGAGTTATGATGGATCTGTACCAACAGTGATTAGGGATCCACCGTTGCCCAAGAAGAAGGCCCATCGTACAACCAATGTAAGGTATCCATCTTGCACAGAGAAAAAGGGAAAAGAAAAGGCTGCTAGGGCGAAATACGCAGCAAAGAAGCAAGCTGCGGCAGCACAGAACAGTATGTCATTGTCAACGAATGACTATGTACGATCGGTTGGAGGGATTCAAATGAAAGATGTGGATGGTTCCTTAGGGTACTTCACTTCTGTTAGGGGAACAAATTCTGGTGGTTTTTTTGCAAGTGTACTAGGTACTCCTGGTACATCAGGTTCTAATCACTTGTAATGTAATCGATTCAACTGGTTAATTAATGCATTGGAATGTATTTGTTGTTTAAACATGTTTTAGTGGTACACTTATCGTGCATGAACTGTACCATTGGGCAGTTATATTCATGTGTTTCCTGTGAATGTGCACCTTATGATTCGCAGATTGTTCTTGTAATTAGGGTGGTACATTCTTAGCATATGTAGAATTTGAAGGTCAGAGTAGACGTTGTCAGAGTTGAAATCCATATTTATCTATTCTTTTATTGGTGTTGTTGTAAAATTTTATTGTTGTTGTTCTGTTTATATTTCTTGAATTTCTGCTTTTGATACAACGTAAACTAATATAGGTTTGTTTGATCATGGAGTAGTTGAGAACAATACAACTAATATTGTGAACTACCGTGTTTGTGTGTATTGTTTTGAACTGTAAAACATATTATTACATACAACAGAAACACGAATTTAACAAATCATAATCTGTAAATTAATTCCGGGGGTTTTTCGGCAAGTGTATTAGGTACTCCTGGTACATCAGGTTCCAATCACTTGTAATTTTATTAATTCCACTGGTTTGTTACTGGTTTGATATTTGTTTGTTGTATATGTTGATATAACATCTTTCAGTGGTACAGTTATCGTTAATGAATTGTACCATTGGTCATTTATATCCATGTGTTGTAAGTACAGGTATTTAAATGAATAGGTTCCTATAATGGTATACCATACATGTGTCCCACTGTAATCATGGTGGTACTTCGTAATATTAGAACTAGTAGCGTAGTTGACTATTAATTGTTTTTGTTGTTCTGTTTATGTGTGTTAAACATTTGCATTTGCTACTACGTAAACAACGTAAAATAATATTGGTAAGTTAAATGACCAAGTAGTTCTGAACTATACAAAGATACTAGTTTAAATATGGGAATACTATATTTAGCTTATTAATAAACGTAAGTTTATTTACATTTTCAACATCTCCTTCACCTATTATTATTATGAACATCTCTCCGATAAATACTAGTTGTTCTAATATGTGAAACATATTATTGTGTACAAGTTAAACACAAATGTAACAAATCATATACAATTAGTTAAAAAAAGAAATGTCATTAAACCAAATAGTTATCCCATATATCTTGCATCCCGTCTAGACCATGTAATATGGTGTACAATATGCTTATCTCCCTAACACATTTACAAGTTAAACAAGCTATTTTATTTTCAACAGCTACGTTGTAAACACCATCCCAGGCAGATAAGTGCTTTTCGTTTTGTATTTTTAGTTTGCAAAACAGCCGCGCCTGCGGCATATTTTGTAAAAGATACTTATTTCTCATCCAATTTGACGTTGCCAATTCACGTAGCTTCCTTCTGGACGATTCCTGCTGATCCGATGATGTTGATGGTGTTCTCCAAAAACTTAATACCTTTGTTTTCATTTCCCGTAAATATATATATGAGGCTTAATATATATGCTGCCTCCGTATTTTGCAACTCCGTTGCTCGTTCTAGACTCTTTAAACCTTCGTCTACCGCCATAGTAGAGAAGTACTGGCGCTACAGTAATTAGTCAATCAGCGAATTGAAAACAGTAATTAGTTTTATAGACAGCATTATTATTGTAATTTCTAAAACTCATAGACAATAAGAAAGAAGCCTCACAAATCCAAAGTGAAGAAGTGCTTCAGGATGGTCATTCTCCACGCACTCCATGAAAAATGTGTTCGCCTCCTCTTGGTGTAACCACATTTGTGTTCGAATCCAAGAGAAGGGAATTGGTTGAAGGACCCTTTTCTCCTCGGATATTCTTCGGAGGGTCTTGTAACTTTCAACATTACAAACACCAGAAATGAAAGTACTTAAATCTCAGTGTGTATGTAAACGTAAAACATAGTGCAAAATGTAAAAATCCATCCTTAATCTGCACCGAAATAAGTCAGCTGGAGATGACTTGGCAACGCATGATAAAATGGTGGATAAAACTTCAGAGGGCAAAATGTCAACCATGGAAGATGAAATCTCTTGCCTTTTCGCTACTATATCCATGTTTATATTTGAGTTTTTGGGGAATGTTCAACTCGGTTTTTTAGAGATAGAAAGCAAGTGAGTTACTTTTGAGTGTTTGTTTAATTTTGATAATGTTTGAAGTAAGTAATTGAACCAGTGAATTGTCCGATATATAGAGAGGAGTGCATAGCATAAGTGACGGTTCAAATCCTTGAGGAGTGGATGTAGTGGGAGAGAAAAGTAATATTGACTATTAATTAATAGCTTCTGCGCAAATGGTGGTTTACTTGGAACATTAAAAGGAATTCGGAAAAATCTAGGGAACCACCATTTCCATGACCCGTCACTTCAATACGTCATTCCACGCATGCATTTCATCATTAATGGTATATGTCATAAACAATATTTGTACCACTGAAGTGTATTTGGGCTTATATTAGACTGAAGTGATTTTATGTTTGTACATGGAAGTAAAGTGTATTTTATCATAATTACAATTTTTTTATGGGATAATAAAAACTGAACAATGTGCTATTTCAAACAACCTAAGTTCAATATGATACCAATAATTTGTCGTACAAGGTTTCACTAAATTAGTTGGGACACTAATAACTAGTTACTAGATTTGACCTCGCTAACCAAGTCATAGTTTATTACTGATTGGTTAACCACACATGTTGGGATGTTTACATTACTAGTACGACAATGTACAACATTATTTAATGATAATTTTCAATTTCGATAATGTATTTTTTACATAGACTTAAATTTACGAGTACTAGAGTTTGTGGCAACAATGAACTTGGAATCCTTTAACGAGGTCGCAGTGTCAACATGTACCTTAAATTCGTAATGCACGTGAATCTGGTTGAACTTGTTCTTTGACTCATGTAGTTGTTGCATGGATCGTTAATCCCCTTAATGGTTATCGATTGTTAAACGATTTAAGTAATTCATGTATCATGCTCGGAGTAGACGTTGTCATTTGATCCGGGGTACCACTAAGACAACAAGGGTACCACTTTAGTCACGGTTGTACACAAGGCCTTAAAAAAAGAGCCACTGAACAGGAAAATGGATGTTTCTTAATCAGGGTGGTACAACTTATAGTATAAAAATGAGCACTAAAAGGAAAAATGCTTAATTCTTGTGTAGGGTGGTACAAAACCCTCATAGGAGGACATTTGGTACTCACATTATTTGGTATCACTAATATCGCTAACACTATTTTCCTGTACGCCTAAAACTATGTTGGATTATGCAATGACTATGTTGGATTTTTCCTGTTTAATGTGTGTATTAGGTCATTAGTTATTACGAACAGGGGAAACCTTGATTATTCGAGTTAACTCTGGTAAGGGTAGATATGTTGCGTACATGAAGACAATATACACCACTACAATCAGGATGGTACGTTCTGTACTTTCATTTATACCACTAAAAAACCAGTGGTACGAGAATACTGGCCCTTTCATATAGGCCGAGCAATCCAAAGCTTTCCAGGTTTTGTTTGTACTTATTTCACTAGTTGCGTTGGTTGGCATTATTATATGAATTGTGGAATGTAATGATCAACTTCGTTACATGCATCTCACTGAGCAGAACGTCCATCCCAATTTTTTATTGCTTTAAAAGATCAATGGTACAAACCATACAATTATAATGTACCATTGGTAAAATTACATAGATTTAAACATCCTCTTCGTTTTGAAGAGGTTCAATACTAGCACGTCTTTCAACCATAGCCGGAGAAAAAACCTTGACATAAAATGTTCTATTACCAGCATAATAAATAATCATTGTTTCACCATCAAGCAAGTTATTTTCATTAACAAAACTTTCCCAGCCAATATCAAGACACATATTACTTCTGCTATTCCCAATGACCTTCACTAGCTGCATAGGCCATGTACGACTATTAGGCCCTCGAAGAACTTCCACAGGAATACAAACTCCAGTCAACAAGGCAGTCCAATCCTCTGGAAGGACCTACAATATTCACAAAGTTATTTACAAACAGAAAAAAAAAACATGCTACAAATAATAGATAATGTATATAAAAAAAATAAAAAAAACAACCTACCAGCTTATGTCTACATTTATCTCCAAACATAACAACATGACTTGGCAAGTTACCATACATCTTTAGTATTCAGAAAGTATGTTGAATATCTTATGGTTAAGAAGCACCTGTATTTATATACAATCAAATTCCACTAACAATAACCATATATCATGTTGTCAAAGTGTCTTAATTATGTATACATATGTTTAACCCAATTTAACACAAAATATGAACAGAACTAAAGTTTCATAATATTCCTCAATCCATTTTGACTAAAACAGTTTAATCCTATTAGTCAGGTATTATTTTTCAATGTAACTTATGTTCATAAGAATTGGAATCATAGCTTTTAATCTATATTAAAACTGAAAATAGGGTATCAACTCCATAAAAAAAGGAAAAATAAATAAATTAAACAGCTAAGAAAGAAAAATTCATTCCTAAACACAACTGTTGGGACCAATTTTTGATTTTCGTCAACTGTTTTTTTCCTTTGTTTATACGCCATTTTAAACTGAATTATCTTTAAATCTTAAAGTTTAAACTACATATTTTATTGTGTCACAGACATTCGTATCCCTTTTAATAAAAACCAAAACAAAAAAACGTGATACTATCTTCTAATGAACTCGTAAAAGGAACCACTGAAAAGGAAAAGAAATTACAGACGCTAAATCTGGGGAACTGCAATTTCCGTCACACGTCATTTCAATATGTCATTTAAACGCATGCAGATAATAATTAATGGTTCAAGTCACGAACAATAAGAGTACCACTGGAATAAGTGTGATTTTATTATGGTCGTTGTAAGTCATGTATACTTTCTACTAATTACAATTTTTGGTATGGGATAATAATAATTGAATAATATGCTAATTCAGACAACTTAAATTCAGTATAATACATGAACTTAGTTTCAAGTTCCAGATGCAATACATCTACTCGAGGGTACCATTAAGACACTTAGGGTACCACTGTAGTCAAGGTGGAACAAATTACCTTATAGAAACAACCACTAAAAAGGAAAATGCATGTTTGTTCGTCACAGTGGTACAACACCGTCATAGGAGGACACTGTTTAATCAGAATTTTGGTATTGACTAATATCATTCTTATTAGGCTTCAATAATTGGTCACAAACAACTTATTACTATAGTAGTCCTCATTAACCAACTACAGGGTCAACCATGATTTGTTAATCACAACCTTTGGGAGATTTACGTTGATAGTAGCACATCGTAGGATATTATTTAATGACAATCTTGGGTTTCAGTAATATTTTTTTAATAAGACCTACATGTAACAGGTTACCTCAGTAACTAGTTCGTAATCTTTTAATGATTCGTAAGCACAACCCTTACATGTACATGAAATCCGTAATCACAACCTTTGGGATATTTACGTCACTAACGAAGTCAGTTACTCATTTGAGTTATTCAGTTGTTGCTTGGTTCATTCATGGCCTTACTTGTTATCGATTGCTAATTGATTTAACCAATAACACCCTTTAATGAACAGTGTGTTCATGTAGTCCTCCTTATGAAATTGGATTTACCACTGACTTCGGTAACCTAATGACAATGAAATTTGTGCAGACCTTACTACAGTGGTACTTTTTCACGTGTGGATTGTATCATTGTAGACAAAGTGGTACATTTTATGAACCATAGGGTACCATATATAAAATGGGGCCCATGATGGAGAACTGGCGCCTAAACTAAGGTAGTTTCCCGCTCTTTGTGGTTTCACTCCACTATATATACTTGGGTCTGGAGTGAAACAAGTCATTTGTCCAAAAACGTGACAGTCCTTCTCAAACACTTTCTTCACAAATTACTTACAATGTCAACCATGTCCCTCTACATTGACAAGAAGTCGAACAATTTCTCGGCCCTTTGCATCTGCGGACATCTCATGGATATCAGCCAAAACTTGCAACTTCTTGGGAGATGACGCTACCCTCATGGAATTTTGGATCTCAATGTCGGAGAAGAATTCGAAGCGGCTGTACTACAAATGTCACCACTGTGGGTACTAGAAGTGGGCTGTTCAGTCGGACCTCATTAAGGATGGTCCACCCACCAACATCGGCGGTGTTGTTCAACGGGTAGAGGTGTTAGAGCACCAACACGTAAAGATCGTAAAATTTGGGCTAACTATTATTGTAATTTCCCTTTTCGTTTATTTTAAATTGTAATAGTCGTTTTCGTTCAACTGTAGTTATTAGTAGCGTAGTTTATTAATAGTTATCGAAACATTGTTTGCGCTTCTGTATGCTAAAACTCCATATGCAAATCTATCATCGAGTAGTTCAATTTCATGTCAAAATAGGACAGTTGCACTGGTACGAAACACAAAAGTCTCTCAACCAATGTGAACAAAATTATAGTTAACTCACAAAAGGATTTAGTGCTGTGAATGTACCACCTAATACAATAGTGGTACATTAGACGATGACTCCTGAAAAGAACACCCAAGTAGTTTTAGATGACAAGAAACATAACCTAGTACCATTAAACAAGCCACTGGTACATAACACATAGTAAGAGGTAACCTGGTAACGAGAATGGTACATAATGATACCATTTAACTAGCCAGTGGTACATAATACATACTAAGACTAATGAAGGTAATGCGTACATACAGCTAACATAGAAAATGCAACACAACACTACGTACCTAGTCGAACACATAATCATGGTTCCCTTCCCACGAATCCCCATATGGGTCACCATAATTAGGCTCATAACCATCCCAACATTCACCAGAATCAGGATTGGACTTGTTCTCAAACCCATCCTTCGCCTCGGTCAAACGACGCACATACTAAGATGGGTAGTCGTCTTACTGAAATGGCTCACTGATGATAGGATCTAAGTGTTGCATCTCATCGTACCCGTTTTCAGCCAACATCTTGCTTCTAATATACATACATTGTTCTTCGCTCGTATGGATCATGTCAAAAGGATCCTCTACAAAGAAATTTAGCCACTTTACTGTGACGTGAATCAAATCTTTGTCGTAGTCCGACGTAAAATCGTGACCAAGTAGTAGAAGACCAAATTTATCACCTTCCTCACAGTGGTTATTGAGCATGTACTCAACATTTTGATGCCAATCACACATAGGGAGGAAAAGCTCCCAAAATTTAATCAAGTGTTTGCAATAGTATGGATATCGCATCCAGTAGATGATGTTTTCAATGAACTCACGAAGATTCACACTTACATCGATCTTGTAAGCCTCAACAACGTAGTGCATGAAACAGAATGCTTCCATCCGAAAGTACCCGGGACCTCCTAGTTTAAAAGGAGTTAGGAAAGGGTACTCCGGATGGAAATCTATCCCACTGATGGGATTTTGAAGCCTTCCACGAGCAATTGTAGCTGACTGGTGGGCAAACATAATTTCTTTACCTCTTTTGGAGAGGTAAAAGCCCGAACAACATCGTTTATGTCGTGATACCCATTTTTTTTCATGAATTCCAACCGCTTCATAAGGCGCCTTGGGCTCTTATCACCAACCACCCCCTTATCAGCCACCACTCTCTTACTTCTTTGGCCACCCAATTTTTTTTTCTTTTGGCAACTTCTCTTACTTCAAGGAAAGGAAACCACCCATGAACTAATGCTTTCCCCCCTTCTTATACTCGCAACAATCAACATGCGTTACGTTCACTCCCAACTATGTTGTGTAGGTTTCGTTACTTCCAGTGGTACAAAACTTGTACCATTACATTTTACATTAAGTGTAAATATGTGTTTGTGACTATAAAGAGTACCACTGGAATGAATGTGTGTTTCTTTGGAAACGACAGCTTTGTGCCATAGTACTGGACCTAGGCCACGTAGCCTGTAACAGGCTGAACATTCACCACCGTAACTGAAGGTAAAAAATAAAACAATAGATACAATGGTACAATCAACCAACCGAATACAAAATCAAATGTACCACCAGTGATTAACTTTTACCATTAACCAGACTTTGTGCTTCTTTTGACAAGACAACTCCTTGGGGAACGCATAATATGGGGAAATGCCATTTTCGTCAGCCGTCATTTCAATATGTCTGATCATAGTGGTACATGTCGTGAACGATTAGTGTACCATTGACAGCTGTTTAGACTTATTTTAAGACAACTTTGTGTGATTTTATGTTTGTCCTTGTAAGTTAACTCTACGTTAGAGCATCAATAGTGAGAAGCATCTTAAAATGGGGGGGGGGTTCTTAATCTCTATCCATTGCCATATCATCACCAACTCCTACTAAGAGTCATCCTTCATATAATCTACGAAATGCACTAGTTCTTACTAAGAGTTAGTTTTGTAGATTGTGTATAACTTTTTAAATTTTATATAAGTGTTCATAGTCAAAGTGTAGCAATAGTATTACTAATTTTTGTCATCTTTGTGTTAGTTCCGTTACGTCCAGTGGCACAAAAAATGTACCATTACATGTTTACATTAACTGTGCCTGTATGTTTGTGACTATAAATTGTTCCACTGGAATGAATGTGTGTTTCTTTTGAAACGACAGCTCTGTGCCATAGTACTGGATCTAGGCCATGGTACATTTAGTTCCAGCGAATACAAAAGTCAAATGTACCACCTAGTGACTACCTTGTACCGTTTCCAAGACTTTGTTTTGAAGACAATACATTGGGGAACTGATGCGGCAGTTTAAAAGAATTTGAAACGATTTCATCACAACAAAATTAAGTTTCCAACCATACTCTGCATCCATTGCCTTCCATTTCTCCATCTCATCTCCATCCCCAGCCCCAGTTACAAGCAACTAAAATGGCCAGAACTTCCGTTGTCAAACATTGTAGCTCAAGTCTTAATTGTTACCCCACCCACGTCAACCAATATTATAATTTCAAAAAACCCTTAGGGGGGTGTCCGAAATAAACCTGAATTTAGTAAAGTAATTTAGGAACACTAACAAAGGGTATTTTAGGTCGTTACTAAGACACCTCTATCAAATGATATTTGTGGTCCTAAACATGCAACTAAATGAGTATAGAGGCAAGTCAAGGGTCGAACACAGGGAAACGATTAAGCACTGCTATCTATCTCCTAAAGTTAATCTAGTTCGGTCAAGGAAAATAGTGGATGAATTAATGACTAAAGAGTATGTAAAATTAGTTAAAATAAATGCTAGGGGTAGGGGTCGAACATGCTATGAAGTCAAAGGAGCTAGGCTTAGGGAAGTAGGTTTACATGCAAACCAAGCAACTCATACAAGGCAAAGTCAAGAGTACTCTCTAATCACCTATCGGGATTAAGAGCTTTCCTAGTTAACATGCACTTACACTATCGTCATAAGGAATGCAATACTAAGGTTAGACAATAATCAATCACCCAATGACTAATCCTAAATCACACTATCGTCATGATTTAATTCAAGTCACTCAACCACAACATGCATATGGCCATAAACATGGAGTAGCCAAAAAGTATAGGCGCAAGGAAGATTTAATTGCAAGTATTCCAAACTAGCCTAGCCTATCATACATCAAATTCAAAGCATGTCTCCACCAAACCCCTAGCAATAAGAAAACTACTCACAATCCATAACCCTAACTACAATTACACTAATCAACAAAGTAATTAAGAAATTAATGAGAGAGATGATAATTTCACCAATTAAACCAACAAAGATGGGAACTTTAAGCATATAACAAAAGAATAAAAAGAAGAATACCAATAGTTTCATTCAATACCAAGTGAGATGACAAACACCAATAGAGTTCCAAAATGCTTCCTCAAAATACCCAAAGTAGCTAAAATTGATAAATTGAAGATCTACATTAAGATCTATGGAAGAATTTCCAATACAAGAAAGCTAAAATCTATGCTAAGAATGTTCCTCTAAAGAGTATGCTGAAAGTTTCAATATGTGAATAATGAATGCTGCCTTCTCTCTCCTCTTCTCTGCTTTTTAAATCTGATTTCAGGTTACGGACCGCAGCAGACAGGCGCGCCCGCGCTACACAACGGCGCGCCCGCGCGCTAGATGGTGACGCGGCCGCTCCTCAAGAAGTGCGCCCGCTCAAAAATGGGTGTCACAGGATTGGGCCAGCTCAGCGCGCGCCCGCGCCAGGAAGTCGCGCGCCCGCGCCAGGAAGTCGCGCGCCCGCGCCAGGAAGTCGCGCGCCCGCGCCAGGAAGTCGCGCGCCCGCGCCTTTAGTTGCGCGCCCGCTCCAAACTGCTGGTTCAATGCTTCGATCCTTGCTCTGGCTCCTTGTCAATTCGAACCGCAATCAATCTGCAATTACAAAATAGGAAGGCGAAGCGTAATACAACGAAGAGGGAGGGGAACAAAGCCTACCTAAACCAAATAAAAACACATTACGCAGCACATAGGTAGACTGCTTAAATTAGGCAAAACATAACAAAAGCACACTAGGATGAACCGAATTATTGCTAAAACTACTAGAAAGAACTACCCTAGGAGTGACATAAATATCACTCATCAAATTCCCCCAAGCTAAACCTTTGATCGTCCTCGAGCAAAGCTAAAGACAAAGAAGAATAAGACACAATCATTCAAACATGAGAAAGTAGGAAAGAAGGGGAAGGGGAATACACTAACTCACTTTCGTAGGAATCACGGTTGTTTTTAGCATAAACAACAAGCCATTTAAACCCCAAAGTCGCAACTCTTGGCAACATGCTCAAAACAATTACTAAACAAGGGAGCAAATAAAGAGGAAACTCAACTATAAACACGGAACAAAACATGGAGATGAAGAACATATTGAAAAGAAAAAAAACATAGATGGATGTCAATCTTTCTAAGCAATAAGAGTAAGCACGTTTTTGGATGCCAATGGTTGATTGAAAGATAAGTTATGCTAAGCATAGAGAACTCTAACATGCTCCACTCCACCCTCATTCCATACATTCTTACCGCGTTCCCTCATCTAGGTTCAAATTCACCCTACTAGGTAGCACCTCATGACTCCACGAAGGAGCCGGAACAAAGATAAGACAATGAAATCAAGGGGAACCCGACATCTTACCAAGACATGCTCTCTCCATATGCTTGAAATCTAGCTCCCTCCACCGACAAGTGACTCAACCAATTCTAAGTAAAAAGGACTTCAAAAAGGGTTGTAACGCAGGCTGGGAGGTAAAGGTGAGGGAAAATTTGAAAATTTTGGTAGTTAATCCTAATTGTGAAGAAAAGAATGAGGCCAATTCTCAAAACAACGTAGAATATCTCCAAATTTCCAAACAAAATTGCATCTCCCCAAAGCTTATTCAACACAAACTCACCATACTATATACAAGACGCGTAGAGCCTCTCCCCCAAGCTTGAGTGGAGCATTGTCCTCAATGCTTAGACGAGTGGGGTAAATGACATCACTTTTTTTTGTGTTTTTTTTTTATTTATTTATTTTTTTACTATTTACGTTTTTTTTTCTTTTTTTTTTTTTTTTTTTTTTTTTTTTCTTGAATACACACGTGCTTTCCATTTTTAACCATTACCTTCCATCTTTTCAAACCAAAAGCACAATAAACTCTCATGGCTCAAACTTCTCAAGTCTAAGGTTAAGAAAAGAAATAGATGGACCATGGGGTTTTTAATGTGCTATAAACAAGGAAGATGGGGCTCAACATGGCTAGCAAGGGGAAAATGCAAATAAAACTACAAGAAAGCAACAAAAGAAGAGAGAAGCCTAGAAAAGCAAAATAGTCACCGAAAAAAATGCCTTTGTCCTCCCTAGATTAGTTAGGTCGCGATCTCGGGTAGCTAGAAATCAAGTTCTTGATTTAAGCATGCCTTGGTAGGGATCCTATGCCGCTCATACAAGAAGTGTTGGAGGCCTGAACAATAAAACTCACATCGGGTTACAAAAACGACCTTTAGGGCTTCAAATCCCCTAATGAGGGCAACACCTTCTTACCACAAACAAGTGAATTTGGGTTCGATGGGCCTTACGAGTTCTAGCACAACTACCTTAGCATAGAAATATCCTAGAGTCAACCAATGGCAATCCAAGAGCGCGGAAGCTCTTAAACCTTAGGAAGAAAGACATTCAAGAATGCAAATCCATCAAATTATTGCTCAACAATAGACAAAATAGACAACAACCACATGGTTTGTTTTAAGCAAAAGAAAAATCCTATACAAAACAAAAGAGCATAAAGGTAAAAGGCATGCAAGCAAATAAATCCCAATCGTCAAACAAAGATCGTTCGACATCAATACCAACGATCACCATTCTTTTTCACCCCTCTCCTTTTAGTGTTATTAGATCCTTTTTCTTTCTTTTTGTTTCTGCTTTTGTTCTTGCTTGAGGACAAGCAAGAGGCAAGTGTGGGGGAATTTGATAAGTGGCATTTATGCAACTATTTAGATCCTCTAATCGAGGTATTTTTCTACGTTTGTCCCTTGTTTGTACCCCTTTATTATGTTTTTATGCTTTTCCTCGTGTTTTGTAGGCTTTTGGAGTTGATTTTAATAGAATGAAGAGCTTGGAGAATTGGAGTTCATTTGAAGAGCTACAAAGGAAGTTAAGGAGCAAGCAAGCAAGGCCATGCGGATAGCGCGGGTCGCGCTTTCAGAATGGCGCGGGCGCGCCAAACCCAGCGCGGGCGCGCCAAACCCAGCGCGGGCGTGCCTAACATCGGGGTCGAAAATATTGAAGGAGGCAGAATGTAGGCGCGATTTGGGCGCGGCTTAGGCGCGGGCGCGCCTAAGATAGGCGCGGGAGCGCAAGGGCCTGAACTCCAAAACTGACCTTTGTTCACTCTTTTAGCCATAACTTTTGATCTATACATCGGATTGAGGTGATTCAAATTGCCTTGGAAACTAGACTTGAAGATCTTTCCAATGGTAGGTCGCAAACCACAAGAAGCTTCCTAGAACAGAAGTTAAGGATATTTGAATTTGAATGTCGCTGCCAGGCCGAAACCCAGATTGGCGCGGGGGTGCCATTCTACTGCGGTTCTATTTTTAGCCCGATTCTCTCCTATTTTTGGGAAAGTTTTGATGGTGGGTTTCTTTGGGGGTTTTCTCTCTCATCTTTGAGGGGTTAAACCCTAACATCTCTCCATCAATCTTCACATAAATTAGGCTTAGATTTAGATTTAATCTTTGTTTTTATACTTTATAATGTAGATTAAGAGTAATTTAGGGTATTTTAGAGAGAGAAAGTGAAGAGCTTCAATGGTGGATTGAAGAATATGAAGATGCAAAGTGACATTGTTTTGGATTCCTTTTCAATACTTCAATGAGCATTCTAAACTCTATCTCATTTATTGTTCTTTCTTAATTTCTTGCTTGATTAGAGTAGTTGTTTAGTTTAATTGCTTCTCTTTGTTCTTCTTGCTGGGTTTTGTGTTAGTTGTTCATGATTAGTGAGTAATTCCCTTTACTAAGGGATTGGTGATAGCATGTGGTGAATCTTGAATGTATTAGGCTAGACAAATGTTGGTTATATGTGATTAAATATACCTTGTAACCATGTTTTACTAATTACTCCATGTGAATGGCCAATCATGTGTTGTAATTGGGTGGATTGAACTAAGTTATGACGATAGTGTAACTTAGGGATATCCATTAGGTGATCGATTCTATGCAAAAACCTTAACTTTCACAGCTTATGACGATAGTATGAGCATGTGTTAAGTTGGGAAAGCCTTTGACCCCGATAGGTGGTTAGATGGTATTGTTGGTATTGCCTTATATGAGATATTTGGTTTGCATGTAAACTCATTTCCATTGCCTAACTTTATTGAAGATCATTGTCATGTTTGACCCTCTCCCTTGGTGTTAGTTTAACTTAATATTAATCTCATTTTTGTTTATTGTTCTATCCATCATATCTCTTTGACCTAGCTTAATTGGTGGTGGTGTTGATAGTGTTTATGTCGTCTCCGTGGTTCGACCCTCTACTTACCACTAAACTTGTTTAGTGTAGGTGTAGGTTTATAAATATTGTTTGGTTGAGGGTAGTTAGTCCAACGACCTAATTATCCTTCACCAAACACCTACAACTTTTATAATGGGATATACTAGCCTGTGTAATCCATTAGATCATATCTCCTCCAATCAATGTGCTGCCAAACTGATTGCATGCTGTTACAAGATGACAGGCCGATGTCGGGACACCTTCCTCTTTTAGAGGACTTGGTGGGTTGCTACGACGAGGGAGCTTTTGTCATGCTGTATTGGCTCATAGAGAGGTTCTATTCCTCGTCGTCCCCTCTCACGGTACCACCTGAGATAGAGGAAGCAATTGACTTGAAGCCCAATCTTAACACCGACTCCATAGTTGGTTACAGTTTCCCCACGCTTTGGCGCCACATATTTGTTGGCTCTTTCACGGATACCCTCCACCTCATGATGGTCGATACTACTAACATCCACCTGAGGTTCCAGGTTGAAGGTTTTACCTTTAATCCAAGGCTTAACCATCGCTGGCCCATTCGTAAACGGTACCACTGTGTTAGCTATAAAGGAGAGCATATTTCCTCATCTGAAGTGTATGGCGTAGTCGATCGGGGTTCGCTCATAACCCGAGGGTGCACAAGGCCCTCCTTTATAGAACACTTCGCGGCCCTACACGAAAAATTTAACCCCATCTTGGTCATCATTTTGGAAGCTCGTATTGGTAAACATGAGGTGAACAATTGCGTTGTTTGTAGCCTCCCAGGTTTATCAAGCAGAGATATGTGGTCCGGAGTCAAGGCATGGTGGAGTTACGATGTTTTGGAAACCAAATATACTAAGGGCCAATTTCTTGCACAGATCGAGTGAACCTAATGGGTTGCTTATTGATGTTGTTTGGAATATTTTCCAGGTAATTTGTTTGTTTTATAATATTGTTTGGAATGCAAGTTGTTTAGCTAACTAAATTTTGTTTGCAATTACAGGCTCCACCACAACCATCATGGCCTCCGCAACAAGTTCAATTGAACAATGACCCGTTTAGCTCGGACGAGGAGGCAGAGCCAAGTAGTTACTACTTCAATTCTGGTTTGGCTTTCGATGGCTCCAACCACCACTGGGGATTTGGAAAAGACCTATGATGAAGATGCTAGGGATAAAATACTCCTCAATGGTATGCTCTGTGTCTTTGTTTAATTAATACTGTAGTTTTATTTGCCTTTCCCTAAAACTATTTTTCTGTATGCCTAAGACTATGTTTGGTTATGCCTTCACTATGTTCGACTATGCCTTCACTATGTTCGATTATTCCTTGAGCCTTGATTGTTTAATGCATGTATTAGCTCTGAAGTTATTACGAATAGGGGGAACCTTGGGTATTCCACTTAAATGTGATAGTGGTACATTTAATTCTCGAAAACTTACCACTGAAAGGAAATGAAGTTGGTACATTTAATCATAGTGGTACATACCTATGCTGTGTACATACTACGTACCTATGTTGTGTACATGAATAATGACCCTTACATATGCATCTTGTGCCCATGATACGTACCTATACTTTATACGTGAAGTGAATATGCACAACTGCAATCAAAGTGGTACGTTTAGTACTTTTAGTTGTACCACTAGAAAACCAGTGGTAGGAGAATACTCACCTATTCATAAGGGGCAATTAGTCCAAAACTTGTCATCTAAATGAAGGGTGAACTGTATATAGTGGTTGGATTACTTTCCATGTTTTCTTTGTAGTTAGATTACCATTTGCGATCCTTAGCATTATTCTATGAATTATGGATTGTAATGTTGAATGTCGTTGTGCTGTTTTACTGAATTGAAATTCCATCCTAATTCATGAAAATATTGACGAATAAATGGTACAACCCATACCAATTTAATGTACCATTGCAAAGACAAATGGCACTTGTACTATACCATTGTGAACTAAATTGTAAGAATATCATTTACATTCCACCAGTGGCACTTGCAATGTATGGCACTGTATGTTGAGTTTAAATTAGCCTGTTCGTGTATATTGCAAAAAGTAATTAACGTACAGTTGCTGCATAATCTACTCGCAAAATGCAACTAAATGAGTTGTGCCAATAGTTATCCCAACAAACATCAAATGCAGACATCAGGACATCACATCAAACACTTAGCCATGAGTGGACAGACCACCTCCACGGCCAAAGCAACCTAATAGTTACCCATGAGTGGACAGACCACTGCAGGGAGGAGTACATTTTCTAGCAACTGTTTAAATGTTCAATACGGAGTACTCAGAGACACCACACTTCAACCCTAGAAAATAATTACACCATTGCCTAGGCCACTAGCACAACACATCACAGTTTTCGCGTTGTTTTCCTAGAACCTGGAATCAAATCCCCCAGACCATCTTTCATTTCATTCACTTCACACTGCACGTAGTCCAAGAACAAATTTGCCCGAGCACTAGGAATCTTCCCCTGTAAATGTATGAACAAACACTGTAGCTGTTTAGGGTAAAAATACCCTAGACATGTGGCCCAATGGGCTGGTGACACGTGGCGTATCGCCATTAGTCAATAGGGCTCCAATCCCCTGTTGACACGTGTCCTTGGAACCCTACATGGGGGACTTGTCTGTCCCACTATAAGTAGTGGGACAAACCTCATTAATGGGGTATTCATAAATACAAACACAATTACCGAGCAATATTAGTTGCGGAATTCTCCCAATCAGCGAGAAGTACTTTAACTTTTCCGCACTTTTTCCTCCTGTACGTATACTAACTTGATCGTCGGAGGCGGAGCTCCTACCAACCGGAGTCTTCGTGATCTTGCAGGTACAGGCATCGGCAGCTCAGTCTCGGAATTGTAACTTTCCCGCAGGACACCTCAGAAAACCCCGAAACATTTGGCGCCGTCTGTGGGGAGAGTAATTCCAAGATGATTTCTGATATTGTACCACCGAATCCGGACAAACGGCCCTTGGTCGAGCTTGAGGTCCAGACGGACCATGAAAGTGGAGACGACTATGAAGTCGACACCTATGTGGCCCCAAACAGGTCCTTCAGAACAAAACGCACCCGTTCCAAAGAAATGAAGGAACGAGGTGAGAAATAAGCTGCTCCAAGCAACACAGCCGGTATGCCGGTTAGGAATGCCCAGGCAGCAGCGCGATCTACTCCCTAAAGAATCTCATCCGGTCAACCACCCTCCAGAAGGGTCAGCCGGCCAAGAAGCCTTCCTCCTCTTGGAAGAAGGCTCTGAAGGATCGTGTGCCCACTCCTCATCCAAAGCCCAAGGTGGGGGAGGGGCCAAAAATCGACTTAAATAGGCTCCGCTTCCACCAAGTGGAGCAAAGAAAAGCCATTCGGCACCTACAGCCGGATGGATCCAAAAAAAACCTTCTCTGATGCCCGGACGTTTCTCCAGGAGAAGAGAAGTCAGCAGCTGATTGCGTCGGCCTCAACGTCGACCTTCCCTGACAGCTTCCGCAGTGCCTCCGTCAGACACTCGGAAACAGACCAAGAGGGTCAGTCTCGCGAACCCTCCGCGCGATCAAGTCCCAAAGTGATCCAGCCGAGACAATATGGTCCGCCATATGTACCGGGTGGATCTCTTTTTCTACACCAGGCCTCTTCGGGAGTCATGGGCAGCAGCCGTTCCAACCCACGGATTGGCAGCTGCGTCTGCTTAATTTGGGAGAACAGCCTACGACGTTCTCGCCAGACATAACTCTAACCTCATGATGGTACCTCCAACCCGGAAGACCACTTAATGTCATACTCCAACCTCATGAATCTACAGGGGTTGGATGACGCCGCATGGTGTCGATGCTTTCCGGCGACCCTAAAGGGCATTGCCCAACGGTGGTTTGGTAACCTACCAGCCGGCTGCATAAAAAACTTCAGAACTTTGGCGTACTTGCTTACGTCAAACTTCTCAATGAACATCCCTACCAAAAAGACCAGCCTTGATCTTGGGGCAATACAACAGGGTGACAAGGAGGGACTTCGGTCCTATGTCAGGCGGTTCAATCTGATGAGAATTCAGATTCAAGGGCTGTTTGTCGAAGTTGCTTACACAGACTTCTTCAAGGGTCTGAAGGATGGGTCGACCTTCAAGTTCGACCTCGTCCGGAAAAGGGTAGCCACCCTCCCAGAGGCATTAATGGAAGCAGAAGCCTATATACAAGCGATGGAGCTTTGTGCTGTAAAGCAACCGTTAGATTTCAAAAAATCTGACAGAAAAGATAACCGGCCACAACAGCCGGCAAAAAAGGAAGATAAGAGAAAAAAAATCTGGGCGGCAGACCGGGTCTGGTCAGCAGGCCCAGAAGGCAAGAAGAAAATCTGAACCGTACGTCCCCAAGTACGAGTTCACAAAGGACTGCTCCTCCATTCTCATGGAAATCAAGGAACGGTTCTCCCTCTAGAAACCGGCCGCCATGAAAAGTCCCGCCAGCAGCCGGGATAAGAGCAAGTACTGCCAATACCATGAGGATGTTGGCCATGACACCAATGGCTGCTACGGCCTCAGGCGGCTGTTAGATCGTCTAGCTGACGAGGGAGCTCTTAAGTCCTACTTTCCAAAGCCCAAAGGCAACCCCAAAACAAACAAGGGGCAGGCGGCAAAGCCCGACCCTACTAACTCTGAAACAGATGAAGAGACAGTCTTCACCATAGCAGGCGGTTTTGCCGGCGGAGGTCCAACCATTCGGGGTACCAAAGACAACATCAGGAAGCTGGTCAACTTAGTGGATGAGGGTCAGGCGTCAAGAGACCCCTTTCCTGAGGTCTTTATTTCTGAAAAGGACCGGGGCAAGGTCAGGCGGCCCCACGATGACCCCATTGTCATCGAATGCAAGGTTGCTAACCAGAAAGTTGGCCGGATTTTGATAGATACTGGGAGCTCGTCTGACCTAATCAGCTATCAGTGCTTGACAAAGCTCAAGTACAAGCCCAGCAGCATGAATCAGGCGCCTCACCCCTTAGTCGGCTTTGGGGGAGGAGTGGTGCATCCGGTGGGTAGCATTGACCTTCCCATCCGGCTGGGTGAAAAGGGGCAGGGATTCCATATGGTCGTAAAATTCTTGGTTGTGGAAGAGCTGACTGCCTACAACATGATATTTGGCCGACCGACCCTCAACGAATCCAAGGCTGTGATCATCCCGTCTCTCATGCTGGTCAAATTTGAGAAGGATAATGGCACAGTCAGTTCCCTAAACGGGGACCAGAAGACGGCTAGGGAGTGCTACCTCTCTGATGTCAAACCAACTATGGGTACAGCCGGTCCTGGCTAGCCCATAGATGTCGATAACTATGATCCCGCAGTCCCGGCTCCAAGGGCAGCCGGTAAGAAAAGAAAGGCGGACCAATTGGCACCCGTCAAAAAAGAAAAACAATAGCAATCACTTGCCGGAGAAAGGTCGGATGACTTTCGACCCCAACCGGCCGGTGAGAGCATTGTGTCATCCTGGACGATAGCTGGCCCGACAGAACCATCAAGGTAGGCACGGTTGCTTTCAAAGTGTTGGGGGCAGACTTGCTCCAACTGCTGAAGGAATTCAAGGACAATTTTGCGTTTGAAGTGGAAGAGATGCCAGGCGTAAGCCCGAATCTAGCTGTCCACAAACTCGCCGTGGATCCAAAAAAGAAGTCGGTTAGGTAGAAAAAGAGAAATCATGGCGAGGAGAGATCTCAGGCGGCAGCCGCCGAGGTCAAGAAGCTGTTAGATGCTGGGTTCATCCGACAATGCTACTACTCGGATTGGGTAGCAAACGTTGTCCTGGTTAAAAAGCCGAATGGTACCTGGCGGATGTGTGTAGACTACACAGATCTGAACAAAGCATGTCCAAAAGACAGTTACCCGCTCCCACAGATCGACAGCCTGGTCAACTCTACAGCCGGTCATGCTCTGATGAGCTTCATGGACGCCTACTCAGGCTTCCATCAGATACCCCTCTGGAAAAAAGATCAAGAAAAGACGGCATTTGTCACTGATCAGGGGTTATTCTGTTACAAAGTGATGTCGTTTGGATTGAAGAATGCGCCTGCTACATTTCAGCGAATGATAAACACAGTTTTCCGCCATCAGATAGGCAGGAATGTAGAGGCGTATATCGATGAGATGATAGTCAAATCCAAGCTACAGACGGATCACCTAGCTGACCTCCAAGAAACGTTTACCACACTCAGGCGGCACAAGGTCATGCTTAACCCTAAGAAGTGTGTCTTTGGTGTTGCTTCTGGGAAGTTTCTCGGATTTCTGATTGACCAAAGGGGGATTGAGGCTAATCCGGAAAAGGTACAGGCGGTAATTGACAAGCAGTCACCCCGCACGGTAAGAGAAGTCCAAAAACTCACCGGTTGCCTGGCGGCATTGGGGAGGTTCCTTAGCCGGTCTGGCGACAAATGCCTCTATTTCTTCCAAGCAATTATGAAGAGGTCAAGGTTTGAAAGGGGAGAAGAGGTTGAGGCGAAATTTCAGAAGGTCAAGCAGCATCTGCATTCTTTACCAAGGCTAGTGAGCCTCCTGCCCTAGGAGGTTCTCTACAAGCACCTGGCCGTCTCAGATCACTCCCTTAGTAATGTTCTCCTTGCTGAGAGAGACGACAATCAACTCCCGGTGTATTTCATCAGTCATGTCCTTAGAAATGCTGAGCTCCGGTACCCTATGATTGAAAAATTTGGGTTGGCCCTCTACAAAGCAGTCAAACGGTTGAAGCCCTACTTCCTGGCTCATCCGATAACTGTATACACTGATCAGCCACTCAAGCGCCCAATGACCACCATAGAGTCATCCGGTAGAATGATCAAATGGGCTGTTGAAATAAAAGCCTAGAGATAACTTTCGAACCCAGGCGGGCCGTGAAAGGTGAGGCGTTTGCCGACTTCATTGTTGAGATGACTAGGCCGGTGCAACCGGAAAATCCTGATCAAGTTTGGAAGTTGTTTGTAGACGGTAGTTCTACAGCGAACGGCTGTGGTGCAGGCGTTATTCTCCTGAAGGGGATAAGTTTGAATATGCACTATGGTTTAAGTTCCAAGCCTCAAATAACGAGACAGAATATGAAGCTCTGCTAGCCGGCATACGTATGTGTAAGGCGGCAGGAGCAAGGAAAGTTGACACCTGCTCAGACTCTCAATTGATCGTTAGCCAATACCACGGTGACTGTGAAGCCACCCATCCGGCTATGATCAAATATCTGCAGGCGATCAGGGAAGAGACTGTGTCACTTGATGAATTCCATTTGAGTCAAGTGCCACGGTCTGAAAACAATCAGGCGGATGCGCTCTCCGTCATCCGCCTCCTGTGAAGCGCCTAGGACAGTTTTTTGGGAAGTCATGGAAAAAAGAAGCATTGAGCATGATCCCATTGGAATTTTGGACTGAAGAACCACCTGGATGGACCCCATCCAGGCTTATCTAACAAACGGCTCTTTGTCGGATGTCCCTTCAGAAGCAGCTGCGCTCAAGAAACGAGCTCAGAGCTTTGTTATGTACCAAGGAGAACTTCTCTGAAAGGGGTACTTGCAGCCGTTTCTAAAGTGTGTGACCCCAGAAAGGGGAAAGGAAGTCTTGGAAGATCTGCACGCGGGTTTTTATGCCTCACATATAGGCGGCAGATCCCTGGCTAAAAGAGTCAAGCGGCAAGGATATTTTTGGCCCACTCTTGAGGCAAACGCCCTGGATCTAGTGAAGAAGTGTGACAAGTGCCAACCGTTTGGCCGGTTGATACATCGTCCGGCAACAGACCTTATTGCTATACACAGTCCGTCCCGTATGCAAAATGGGGCATGGATATCTTGGGACCTTACAAGCCTCCATCAGGCGGTGGACGCTACATCTTGGTAGCCGTAGACTACTTCACCAAATAGGTTGAAGCAGAGGCAGTCAAAGGCATAAAGACCAAGGATGTGATTTCCTTCATTTAGAGAAACATCATCACCCGGTTTGGGGTCCCTATGTCTATGGTCTTCGACAATGGTCCTTAATTTGAAACGCCTGTGATCAAGGGCTGGTTGGGGATCAGGGAATCTCCCATTGCTTTGCGTCTGTAGGCAGGCTCCAGGCAAACGGACAAGTTGAGGCCTTCAATAAGATTATCTCATACGACATTAAGAAAAAAGTTGAAAGGGATGGTGGTCTATGGGCAGAAGAGTTGTCTCATGTTCTTTGGGCTATCAAAACAACTGAGAAAGGGGCAACCGGTGAAACCCCGTTCCTTATGACATACGGCACCGAGGTTGTTCTCCCTATCAAACACTATGAGCCAACTCTCCGCATCATGCTGTATGATGAGGAGGCCAATTGGGAGGCCATGCGTCTTGCCTTGGATGCTCTTCCAGAGCGAAGGGGCAATGACGCCTTACGACATGAGGTCTACCGTCTGAGAATGACTAGAGCCTACAACAAACGGGTACACAAGCGACCCTTGAAAGCAGGGGACTTTGTACTCCGCAAAATGGAGGCAACTGGTAGGGCAAACGAGCAAGGCAAGCTAACCCCAAACTGGGAGGGCCCCTACCGGATTTTTGAAGAGGTTAGAGATGGCACATACCGCCTAGAAACCCAGATGGTAGGAGGTTGCCTAGAACTTGGAATGTAGACAACTTAAAAAAGTACTACTTTTGAGAATTGTAAATCTTTTGTAATTACCGTATGATTAATGGAAAAGGTTGGTTTATTACATTTCTGTAATACCTACGCCATGTCTTGTACTTAACACAAGCGGCATTCATCATATAATTTCCATGCGCCATGTCTTGTGCATCACACAAGCGGCACACTTATCACTAAAACACATCCGGTGACGCCCATACGGGTGATTTCACTGAAGAGAACATCTCCCTTCCGGGTGGTAAATTGTTCTAGTGATCATAACTCAGGCGGATATAATAAACGAAAATTAACAGTTATTTCCGCCTGAATGATCCATGCATCAAAGAATAGCTGACTAGTACTCCCAAAAGTACAGCCGGTTTATTCTTTGAAAAGCAGTACCAACAGAGGCTAGCCCCAAAAAAGGCAGCCGGTACTTCCAGTACATCTAGACCGCCGCCTGCCCCTTCTGAAGAAGCAGGCGCAGGACAAATATGCTTATACTAACCAAATTTTACGCAAAAGCACCACGCACGGTTCACTATCAATGTTAGCAAGGCCCTAAGCTTTGGGCTCCTAACGAAAAAACGCAGCCGGCAACCAAGCAAAACAAGATATAAACGGTACTTAAAAATCGTGCTTTAACCCGGGTTGTACGTGTTTAAATATTAACGGTCCCTGACCGGGGGCATACGGATAGGTGACTGGTAGAGTTGCAATATTCCTAACCCCACCCCGTCTTAGGTTCACACGGCAATAGTACTTAAAGAAATTTGAAAGAAGCGCAAATAAGGAGAAATCATTCAACAAAACCGGTACAGCCGGTGAGGAAATATATATATTAATATTCGAAATAAAAAATAATAGCAGAATAAGCCGACTCATCCAGCGTGATTACAAGATAATGCACGGCACGCAAGCCGGGAGGTCGTTGCTATTCTATCTGCACGGTCACCCGGTCATTCGGAGCCTGAGTCTCTTCCTGGTGTGGCGGGTCAACGGTAGGGACGGAGTCAGGAGCAACTTCATCTTGAGGAATCTCCTCGTTAGAAGCCGCCTCCTCCTCCATCCTTTTGAATTCCGCCTCAACCCACTTATCATACGGCTCAGGCCCCGGCTAACCCTCCTCCCCAGCCAGAATGGCAAGATCTGCATATTTGTAGGCGAGCTCCCAGACGTTGTAGTCTGTACCCGGATGGATAATGGAGAACGCCCTCTTCATTCTGTTCTCGCAGTCTTGCTCATTCTCCTCAATGAGCCGGCTCTGTTCTGCTTCAAGGGTGGCCTTGAAGTTGCCCTTTGCAATAGCCGCCTCTTTGATCAGGCGGTCATTCTCTTGTTGCAGGCGGACGCTGGCCTTCTCCGCCTGATCCAACCGTTTGACGGGCTCCTCATGTTCCTTGAGCTCCTTCTCGGCATTGTCCAGCGCCACCTTGAGATTGTCCAATTTGACCTTGGACTCATTGAGGGCCTTCTAGAGGGTCTTGACCTGGTCCGCCTGTCGCATGATTATAGATTTAATTTCTAAGTCATGCACAATCATTGAATATTCAGCAACATTATGTACGTCATCCGCAGAACGTTTGGCTCTCCTTACCTCCTCCTATTTACGTATGTAGGCCTTTTTTAGACCTTCCACTCGCAGCAGTGCCTACAACAATACAACCGGTGTCAGTAGAAAAACCGAATGTGCATACATCAAATAAAATGTCGGGTGGGTACTTCAAGCTTACATCAGCTAGCTCGACCATTACACGATCGGCATTGAAGGTGTTGATCCCAGGGATCGCCTCCTTCTTGTCCCGGGGGACGGCTTTCAGCATGGCTCGGGCATACTGAGCTGCATCCGGCCAGCGGGGGGAATTATCTTCACCAGAAAAAGATAGTGAGAAAGCTGCATATGCTCCGCCTATGGATCGTCCCTTAGAAACTCATGTTTGGGCACCCAGTTTCTGGGCACCCTTATTATCTCTACGGTTGAGAGGGTGGAAGGGACGAGCTCAAAAAAGCCGGAGTCTAGTATTTCTTCTCTATCCACCTCCGGCACTGGGGGCATCCGGCATTTCTGCCCTAAAAGTTCAGGTTTCCGGTTGTATGTCCGGAACTCTTTGTTTTCCTCTTCGGTTTGGGCCTTGACCAAATAGAAGCGGTTCTTCCAGTCTGACCACTTAGACGGTTTATTGAGTGTCATGAGGTACTGGGGTACGTGGTCAGGGTATACCAGGCTCTCCAGTCGCCTAGGCTCCTACTCAAGTAGTGCATATGGGCAAAGGCTTCCCAGCCGGGATTTAGATCCTACATTTCACAGGCGGCAATGTACCCAAGAATATTCACCCATGAGTTGGGGGTGAGTTTCCAGACGCCCAGGCCATACCCCCTGAGTATGGCCTTTATTGTGTCATGAAGAGGGAAGCGGAGCCTCGCCAAGAATGTCGCCTCGTAGCAGCCAAGCCAGCCGTTTGCGTTGCGCTGGTCATCCTCCCAAGCAATTGTCCCCTTCTTAGGAGGGACCACCAGTCTATATCAAGCCCCAAGGGGCCGTTTGAGGACGAAATCTGCCAAGTTATTCCGCATCATGGCCCTATCCTTGGTAGAGACGGTGATCATCAAAGGATCACCCTTAGTTTGCCAGGAGGGTCTCTCCTCCTCCTCACTATCGACAGATGGTGTCAGATAGCTAGAGCTGCTCTCCACAGGTCCGAGTGCAAAGCCGAAAGCAGAGGAGGAGGCCTCCTGGGATGAGTTTTTTTTGCTCCCCCGCATCAGAGACAGAGGCGGCTTCCTCACCGCCTCCCTTATCAGAGCCTAGAATGCCATCACTAGGCGTACTAGGGGCACCTCCAGGAGATCCCATGGCCGCCTCAGTAGGGGCCCTCTCATTGGGCGGTAACTCGTCAGAGCCCCCGCCTCTGTAATTGGGATCCACAGCCGTCTTCCTGGTTCTGGCCATTGTTTCTTGCACAGACACGGAGACGGTCGGATTAGGAGACAAACAAGGCAAATCCCAGAGTCTATAGGCCGTATTTCCAGTCCTAGACTCAGTCGTACTAACGGACCGGCTGGTCTCATTATTATTTTCCGGATGGGGGTATAAAGGGTCCATCTAACTATGGGACAAATAAATGAGAAAACAAACAAAAGATTCAAGTGTAAATACATGGAAGAGCTTGAATGAATAGAGGCGGTACCTAAAAGAAAGAGGGAGAAAACCGCTTGGTCACTGGGAATTTCTTGAGTTTGCTTGCGAAGACACAGGCGTCTTTTGAGCCGGTTGTGTTGTTTGAAGTGAAGATGCAAATTCAGCTTGTTATCAAACCCCCTAGACAGTTATAAACTGGATGCTCACACGGAAACTATCTCAGAAATGCTCTCAACACCGGCTGCTCTCGAAAATCAGAAAATTCTCCAAGTTTGTAAATGAGGGCTTGGGGAGGGGACTTGGCTATTTATAGGCTCCTCCTCAGAAGGCGAAGAGTCCTGACTCTTCACCTTCTGCTTCTCCCGCCTTTTCACCCAAACAGCCAGAATCCAAGATATTCAAAAAAAAAAAAAAAAAAAAAAAAAAGAAAAGAGAGAGAGAGATCTTCACAGGTGCCACGTGGCACCGCCACGTTAGCACCTGTGAGGGGCAAATGTATAGGGTAAAAATACCCTAGACACGTGGCCCAATAGGCTGGTGACACGTGGCGTATCGCCATTAGTCAACAGGGCTTCAATCCCCTGTTGACACGTGTCATTGGAACCCTACATGGGGGACTTGTCTGTCCCACTATAAATAGTGGGACAAACCTCATTAATGGGGTATTCATAAATACAAACACAATTACCGAGCAATATTAGTTGCGGAATTCTCCCAATCAGCGAGAAGTACTTTACCTTTTCCGCACTTTTTCCTCCTGTATGTATACTAACTTGATCGTCGGAGGCGGAGCTCCTACCAACCGGAGTCTTCGTGATCTTGCAGGTACAGGCATCGGCAGCTCAGTCTCGGAATTGTAACTCTCCCGCAGGACACCTCAGAAAACCCCGAAACAGTAGCCAACCACTCCAGAGATCTTAACACAAAACACAGATATATACACCACTTACCACACTGAACCTCGTGCTGAATATTCTGGCAAAGAACTTAATACACACCAGCATAAGAACACCACAGTATGAGCTGCACATTAGAGGACCACAATTAACATAAAAGTTGAACATACGTTCTTTTGACCTTAAAGCTAGGCTGAAAGTTATTGGCACAGTAAGCAAATAAGGAAACAAGTGCTTACTTATCCTTTGGCTCAAAGATCTCAACAGTGCATCTCGTCCAAGAATTTAGCTAACCAGCATTCCATGCTGGGTTACAGAGTCGGAAAAGGACGTCGATACCCCTAACCTGTAGTTTCACAAACATATTACACATAACCAAATGGTCCTAGTAAATACCATGTTTGTTTAGAATGAAAGGCATTAATATTAGTACCAGAAGATCAAACTCTTTGGCATTTGTGGTGAACGGGGTAGGGTAGAATCTATCATCCACAACTGTTGAGCCTTCATGTCTATTGCTAAGCACCACCAGTGCGACTCGTCAAGGGAATCATCAGGAACTTTGAGAACTGGGACAAAGACCAGGTAAAATGACAATGTCAATGCCATAAGCACAATTTAGAGTATATGCATGAAACATATTTAAACCTACAGTATTGAATTATGAGAGTAAGTAGCTGACCGCTCGAATCTGCAACAGGTTAAAGTTTAGGAGAAATTTGGCATACTTGTTACAAATATGTTCTTCTTTTCCTTCGTTCAACAACAGTCGATTCTACGATCCAAACAAAAAAAAATAACAAGTATGATCATCAATTGGTCACGTAAATATGACACCCTAGAGCTAAAATGAACCACGAACCACTTACCGAAAAGCTTGGGTCAAGCAAAATATGCTTGCTTCTGTTCCAAAAGTCTTTGGTGGCCCATTACTTGGTGTATAGCACACTGGCCATTCTAACGTAATCACTGGAAACCCGCGATTTATGGTGCACCACTTCATAGCAATCCCTCTGGTTGGCTTCCATGAGGTCACACTTTATCAGCACAATACCAGGGCTATGAAGTGAAGCAACAACATAACACCAAGTATACACATAAACATATTAGAATTTACAATTTAAACAAAAATTTTACAAAAAGCATGCACAAAAAAGACTTTTCACTCAATTACACATTTCTGAATTACCTCAGTGGATCCTTCAGGTCCTTCTAGCGCTTTACAAACTGCAGCAGACGTGCCTCAACTGTTGTACGGCGACGGGTGGTGGACACATTGGTGAACATGGATGACAAGGTTGCCTCGGTAGGTTTCACCACCCTCTTATCACCAGTTCCGACCCCCTTCCCAGCAGACTCATCTTCCTCATCAGATGAAGATGAATTTGCCAAACTGCACTGAGCATCAACCAACACAGTAGTTCCCCTCATCCCAACCAAGCCCACAACTATTTCAGGTCCAGGCTCCATGTTCTCATCATCCACTTCATGATCAGAAAACCAGGCTTTGAACTGTGAGAGAACACCTTCATCAGCCCCAGTCACCTTGACCACACTCCCAGCCTCTGCAAACAGTGGATCATCCGAAATCTTTTGAACCACATGGTCCAGGTCATCTTCACCTGAAACTGCATCAACATGAGGCTCTTTCCCACCAACTACGTTCGCACCTTCTTCCAGTTGTTCCTTCTCCAACAAACAACTGCCCAAAGCCTCATCTTCATGCACAATAACTTCCTTCTCCGTTGGCTTATCCCTCTCCATTGGCTTCCCCCTACTCACTCTCTAGGCATTAGCTACGTCAACACACTGTGACATCAGCTTATGCATTGATTTCATAACGTCAACTAATTTCAAATCCATCATAGCCACCAACTTCGGATTAATTCTATCCAACACCTTCAGGAAAGCATAAATAAAAACTATTAACAACTGTCATAGGACATGTCACTTATTTTATAAAATACAGAGCTACATATAAAACTATCATTGACTTGCATTATACCTGCTGCGTAATATTTTCAGCGTCTACCTCCGAACCTCCCGAAGAGTCAACGAATGCGGCTCCCCATACGCTACATCCAGAGACTGTAAAAGAATCAAACACAACAGCTTCAGTAGGGATGTATTCACATCAAATGAAAGTCAAACTAATACTAACCAACAATTTTCCGAAATCCCCAGATTCTTTTTTGTCCTCGCCAACTGCCTCATTGATCTTTTCTTCGGACCATGCCTCTAGTCTCGGTCTCACATCCCAACTCATAGGGACACGAATTAGGTGATCTAGATAAAAAATCTACAAAAAAAGGACAGGATGGATGATTTAGTTCAACTAACCATTACAAACGAGAAGACTGCAAAATTTAATAAAATTACTCAAAATGCTTTTGGTGTACGGTGGCAAATACCCAATTTTACTCACCAACAAAAAAAGGATACAACCCCCACAACCTGCAACATATCTATCACGGGCAAATTTCTTTTGGAAACTCCTGGCTGCTACAACCATCCAGTTAAATACATAACTGCACCAGTCATACTCATCCGCTTCATCGTAAACCAATAACGACGGTACAAGCTTCACCCCAAGATGGCTTGTGTTCGCCGTAGCACACAATAAGTAGCCTAAAGCTGCTATGAGAAAGGCTATCTTGAAATCAGCCTTCTCGTCATTCGACAGCGGCAACACATTACCTTCCCCATCCTTTTGAATCAGTGCCCCCAAAGCAGCTACTAATGAAATGTGTTCATTTTTCCCAAACTTCTCCAAAATTCTGCTATGCTCTACCTGCTTATCCTCAGGAATCGTACACGAAAATTCCTTCGACCCCATGGAAATCCCAAGTACGTACTCGACCTGCACAGGTTTCAAAAGAAGCACACACTCATCTCCAAAAGTTATGGAACCATCACCCATCACCCTTGTCAACAGCCAGTACACAAACTTCCGGGGTACAAAAGTCAGGGGTATACTTAACAACCCTCCAAAACCCATTTCTGTGACCAGCTTCTTCCTAGAGTCATCAAACTTCTTCACTGCAGTTGCAAAAGCCTTCACACCATGCAAATTTGGGGCCTACAACATTACATTCAAACAAGACAAACTTCAATCAAATGACACCGGCCCAAGCCTCACAAAATAACACCACGAACCGATTAAATTCCTTCTAGGTTACTCAAATTCTTCAATTCCAACTAATTCCTTTCTAGGTTACCTCAATTTTTTACATTTCCAACTAAATTACAACAAATTACAGCAACTGTCCTTCCATATAAACCAGCTAAATAGAAACTAATTATACTATCCCATTCAAATTACTTGTGAATATTCTATAAGGGAATTTAATCACGCACATCCAATTAAGGACTCACAATATTCATACTTAACTTACAACTCAACTACAATTTACAATTAATCTTTAGTAATTTAGTTTATTTACCGAACTACCTAAACAAAATAAAGGACCAACCACAGAACTCCCAACAGACATTTCCATGTCATGGATTTCAACAAATAATGTTCAGAGAGTACCTTCTGCATACTTCTTAATTGGGTTTTAACGAAAACCCCTTTCTCCTTCGCCACTTCTCCCTTCGTCTTCTCGACCTACACATGACATTACACATTTCATTTCTCCATCCAAGTATTACACAACAAATAAGCTTTTATCATTTCCATCTAACATGACATACCTTTAGCTTGCCCCATTTTCCTATCCTTTTCTCAATATGACCTCGCTTGCGCTTCCCTTTCTCAACCTTTTCCCGCAATAACTTGATCAGGAGATCCTAGTAGCTCACTTTTGTCTTGTTCTGGTTCTTCAGCACTACCTTGACCATCGTCCTCCGCATCCTCATCTTCCTCATAATCACCAGATGTGGAAACAGCATCATCAGAAACAGTTTCATCACTACTAGATTCAGTATAACCACGATCATCAGAAGCACCTTCATCAGAGTCCTTTAAATACTCAACCACAAAAACTGGATCAGATTTCAGTTTCTTCTTCCCTTTACTAGCTGCTTTCTTTTTAGGCACCTCTTCATTCACGGCTTTCGACCGCGCCTACACAAACACAAATATTTGCCACCAAAAATCAACTACAACACACAACCACGACTAAGCAAATCCAGCAAACACACAATCTTTTAATTTCAACAAACAATAACTCACCATTCCTGATCCCTTGCTCTTCCTCGACATTATTTCCTCCTGCCAAGTTCAAACGAATGCTCGATAAATGGGATTTCCCAACTACATAAAACCATTTCAACAAACCCTTAACTCTTCACATGTAATTTCTCCACTATATTCACATATACATACCACAACAGTCATAATTTCTTAATGTAACAATATCACTTATTCATAATTCAATACGTCTTCCACCACAAAACACTCAAAATTAATCACTCATTTACATGGATTCAAATTAAATTAAATACTTTAATTCAACACTCCTACCACCACACCCAAAATAATTTCGCTTGTTCATTACAATTAAACAACAACGGCTCGCAAATTTCCAATGGTTAACAAAGCATTACATAATCTAAATCATCATAACAACAATTTCATTTCATTCCAATTACGGGTTTCACATCCTCAAATTAATTCCAATAATAAAAATGAACAACAAAGGAAACCCTACTTCGCTATTTTCACTGGATAACCGTAAATCATATAAACTAAAACATCATAATAACAAATTCAATCCAATTAAGGTTTTTAGGACCACGCCCACTAAAATTTTTACCAATTAAACAAATGAACAACACAGGTAACCTAAATCGCTAAATTCACTGGAAAAACCTAAATTACACAAACTAAAACTTCATAACAACAAACAAAAGTCACAACTACAACATTTACACATAAAATCATAATTCGAGAAGTGTTTTGCGCCCATACCTTCAATCAAACGACGAAGCTAGTAGCAGCTACCTACAATTTACGCATTAACTACACCGCAGTAAACTTCTGCTCTTTCTCCGGCGATAACCACCGTCCTAGCGTCTTCGTTGCAACAGAGTATAGGACCTTCAGGGAGGAGAGAGAGTGGAGAGACAAACTAGAAACGGAGGAGAGAGAATAAGCTTTAAAGGTAATGAAATTGGTTTTTGAAAAATAACGGGATACAACACAGTCAGCCTTCCACTTTTTTTGTTAATGACTGGTAAATGGCGCTTATGCCCTCCTATACAATTGATATGCCCATAGTTGCTATGCGCTGATATGGACTCATCAGAGATGAGAATTTGCAAAATTGTTGACGTGCGACGAGATTAGAGAAATCGAAATAGAGAATTTGCAAGAGGAGAGAGAAAATGCAGAAGAAGAGAGAGAGAAAGAAAATGAAGCTACATATGAGTTAGGACGAAGGTCATTCAACGCGCAAATTACAAAAATGTCCTTAATGAGGCCGATGGAATGTGAGTCGTTAGATTGAACGAGATCTACGGTCCAGATGAGTTCCTAGTTCCTATTATAGACCTAGGTTCTCACATGATCTTGATTCAATATATATATATATATAATATATATATATAATATATATATATAATATATATATATATATATATATATATATATATATATATATATATTAAAAAAGTAAAGTTTAGGAGGGAAAATTCTCTCCAAAACAAAAAACCTCTGCTTTAGTATAGTTATATATACTACTAGTCTTTACTAAGTTTGCAATTATTATAAAAGGGATGAAAAAGAAAAGTGTTGCAATTATTAAAGTCAAACTATTTTCAGATTATTGATATTCTTTGTAAGAGGAGCTATGTTTATATATAGCTCCTTCCATTTTCATTATTGTCTATTCAATAATATTCTCTATTACAGAAAATATTAAAAAATTAAAAAAAAAAAAAAAAAAAAAAAAAAAAACCCCTAGTATATTTACTCCCAGAATATTAATAAAATGACTTGAAGATCTTTTTCCTCTATTCAAAAGTTGTTCTAATCTGTTCTGTTATAAGCCTGTCAATGGTGATTTGATCTCTTTTATACCTTCTAACACTGAGACATTGATAATTGGGGAGACCAAGCTTTGCGGTGGGCAAAGAAAACTAAAAAAGACCAGTGAACAAGGCTCGGATGGAAGTGAACATCAAGATCCTCTGTGTTTTGGGAACAGTAGAAGGATGAATGCCAAAGCTGAGTCTAATGTGAGCGGAGTTTGATCAATGGTGGCGATGAATGCAGCAAAGTCAGCATCTTCTTTACAAGGTTTTGGAATTGAGATTGCAGGGGAGCAGTGGCATGGCAACTAGAAGGGGATCAGGTTACCCATTGGAAAAGAATGGAGAAGATCAGGACAAGTAGAGAGCTAAGCACGCTTCGGGCCCTGCACCAAGCTATCACAAAAGTACAAAAAAAAATGGAGTTGCTCCACATCGTAGCATGAATGTATACTCAAGAACATACTGCATTTTAACAAAAAAAAAAAACCTTTGCAATTATATAAACTGCACTATGCAAACCGACATACACTAAGTTGCATATTAGCTGTACGATAAGCCTTTATAACTTAAAATAATTTGATTTATAATGTCAACAATTTAAACCACTAAATTTCCGAAAGTGTTGGTGCATGCTTCCAGGAGAGTTAAGTACTAGTAACTCGGCGACAACGACACCAAAATGCTGTTCCACCACTTCTGCCACGGGCCACTGCTATCTCCTCATCGACATAAAACCATATGAAGAAGGGATCTTTGTTGTTTGGCTCCCTGTTTTCTTGATTTCCTAGGCTTACTTGTAAAGGACTGAATGGTCCTAGTTTTATACGAATGCACTCAAAAATGAAAGCCAGTTTTCTATTCTTCCATGAAAATCTTCCTTCAAAGCTCAAACTCCCTAGTGGTCCGAGATACACACCATTTTCAATCCTCTTTGCCTGTTCATATGCAAGCTTAAGTCAGAGTGATAAGTTTGAGGTCCATCAAAGTATAAAATCAAAACGCACTTTCCTTCCATGATGGAAGAAGAACAATCATGGATCCATCATTCCACGCATCCAGCTTATTAAAATAATATCTTACTCTCAATTTCATCATACTTTAGAGGATAACAAGAAAGGAAGATAACAGTCTAACACGCAATGCATACCTCAGCGTCAAATCTCTGGACAGCAGTTAGAGGGAAATATCGTCCACCCTTGAGTTTTTTCTACATAACAATTTTCAAAATTCTGTAACTAGCTCATAGTCAGCACCTAATCATCTGTAATGCAATTACAGCAAAAATGTAGTTGTGTTGAGTAGACTATACATTAAATTAAAACTAAAATGAGCGTACTGCAAACCTCAGCAGTAAAAATGAGCATCCAGGTCTTCCCAGGTGATTTAGATCCTCCAAGTGTCTCAAGAAATTTCGAAGGGTCGAGTTTTGCCTTCTCAATAGTCGAAAGAGCTGTTAAAACTTTGTTTTTATCAACCTTCCTTGTTTTTGCAGCATTCTTCAACACTTTAATACCTTCTTCTACTTCCTAAATTGAATTTCAACATGTTACCTTGAACAAAGCATCATGTATATCCATTCACTCAAACCCGAGTTCAACTATTCAGGCATTAATTCTTCTGCAACAACACTAATTGCCCCAACCAAATGAATCAAAGTATACCCACCAAAAAAATATCAGGAAAAGATGAAAAATAAAGAGTTTTCCCGAGAATAAATTGCAGTAGGAAACTAGGAATACAAATTGAGTGACAAAATCAGCATAAAACAATTATTTTTTATAATTACAAAACTCAGCTATTCATCAAGAAATTATCACCCAAGAAAAAAAAGAGAGAGATATTAGTGAAAGGCTCACTTGGTTGGGCTGATGTAGCTGAAGAAGAGGAGTGGAAGAAGTGTCATTTCCAGTATCTTCAACGGATGCTCTGAGCTTTGTGAAGGTCGTAAGCGACGGAAGGCGACACAAGTTCCATTGATTGGTTTTAGAAAGAGTGAGACGAGGAGCAGCCCAAGTAGAGGATGGCGTTGGCTGTAATTGTAACCACATCATCTGTAATGCCATCTCTACTTTTGTGTTGCCTCTCTACCTGGCTATCATGTAGTGAGTTAAAGTATTTTTTCTTCCCCTTTTGTTATTTAACGCTAGCATTTGCTATACGTAAACAATCAACAAAGTGTTGGTTCATTTGAAAAGATTATTTGTTGGTTCATTTGAAAAGATTCTTACTTAGAGGTTGAGAGGATCGAATCATATCATATGTACATGCTTGAGGCAGGAATTCATTTACCTCCCATATAATCCCAAATGTTGCAAATAACTAAAAAAAAAAAATCGTGAGAATTGAGGCCTAATCAATTTTCTTATTATTTTTAAACAAAAACTATACTTTCTCTATTCTTTTTTACTTGACCTGCTTTTGACTTTTACACCACCCCTCATTTGACCGTCTTTTGTGAATTATATTTAACGAAAAACATATTCGTGTGGAATATTTTTAAATTCGTCTCAATAAATACTATCATAATATATAACTTTAAAAATTTTTAGTTATGGAGAATTAAAGTTATTGATCGTTAAAATTTTGCATTGATAAGCGTGATAAAAAAAACAGATCAAGTAAAAAAGAATGGAGGAAGTAATATGTCAACAATTCTAAAAATTAAATGTATTAATTAACTTTAAAATTTGCAATATTTAAATAAGTCACTTTGACCCTAATATTTTAATATAAAATCAAATATTAGTACTTCCTCTGTTTCTTTAAAATAAGTGCAACATGTTGACTTTAATAGTGTTCATATAAAATTGTTCGACCATCATTTGTGACTTTCAAATTATGAATAACATAGTCATGCGTGGTCTTGTCTCGACATGTGCTTTCCAAATATCAAAAATTATAAACTTTCAATCAATCAATATATCTATATTTGTAACTATAATAATAATTCTTTGGGGTTTTACCCTTCTCATACATACAAATGAGAATGGAGATAACAAATGGCCATACCAAAAGCCGACACCTGGCATCCGACTCGGTTGTAAAAAAAAAAAACAATTTGAGCATAACACGTGGCCTAAGAGAGGCATCAAATAACGAAAGGCTCAAAAGCCCATAAAGCAATAAATCACATATAACGGCGCACTTCGAAGATGATGGAAATAGAGAGCTAAGATGACAAATAGTTGCAAAATTCCTAAAAGAGAATGACATTACAAGTTGAAAATGCAAAATTAGAGAATGAAGACCTAAAGAAATTTCAGGGTAAGAGTGAGGAGGGAGAGAGAGACCAAGAATTTATGAAGGTATTAAAATAGAGCAAGGATAGGAGGAAAAAAAGAAAAAAAAAAAAAAAAAAAAAAAAGTGTTTGGGGAAATAAAGGAAGTTCCTTTGCATGTATGCACCTTGTACAAATACTATTTGAAAAAGGAAAATCACATTGCTACAATAACACCGACTCTTGATAACTTCCAATAAACATATCAATAATCACTCTCATCTCTTTAGCTCTAATCTTTTTAATGTTGTTTACTTAATCAACCCTTTTATAACCAACCTCTATTAGCATTACGATTTTCATTAATTGCTCAAGAAATACTATGTTGTTATTGCATATAGTGATTACCAAAGACAACCGCAATTAAATTCCTAGAAATTAATTTGGCCAAATTGGGGGAGGGGGTAGCGCACTCCCACAACTAGTTCAAAAGAAAAGTGAGTTACAAAGCATCATAGCAAGACAGCGTTGAACCCCTACCTTGTTTGATACACAGCAGAAAAACCAACTGTTATTTGTTCATGAGAGCTTCAACATACTCAAAGAAAAAGAATGTGAGACATTGCAGATATGCAAGCAAAATTTGTACCTCTTAGCAAAGGGCCTTTAGAGAATAACCTAATTGCAATTATCTAAAACCAAGCTGCCCTAAATAAAAAGATTAGTTGATGCTTTATCATACTTAACTATGAGCCAGATGCGTCGGATAGGAGTGTTGATGGCTGTAGAGAAGGCATCACCTCCTTATCGCGTTGTTGACCAACAAGACAACAAATGAAACACCTTTTGACCTTCAGTATGTTCACACCATTCTTATTACAAAGATTTTTTATGAAGTGATTACTCCATAGCAAGGGTAACATAAGTTGAGAGGGAAAGGCCAATGAGATGCAGTACCTGCATGGCATACAAAGGGGTGTGAAATTGTTATCACCAGATAGCACTAACTATTACAAGTATAAACTCAATTAAACTTACTGAAGCCCAAGTCATAAATAAGAAACTAGATTTATTCATTAACATATAGGCTTCATTTGTTTTGACGGAAAACAATTTCCAAGAAAGTCATTTTCTGTGGAAAATAATTTTCAAGGGAAAACACAACTGTAAGAATTATTTCCTTTGTTTTCCTCACAAAAAATATATAGCGGAAGAGAAAAAAGAGAGTAGAAGGATGAAGATGGAAGGGAGAAGATGGAAGAGAGAAGAGGCAAAGGATGTTAGGGGCAAGGAGGAAATGTCTTCTACTCTAGGGATAACAATTTTCCACCTATGGGAAAATTATTTTCCACACTTTCCCAACCTAACACTGGAAAATGGAAAAATGATTTCCGGAAAATGTCTTCCATCAAAACAAACGGAGCCATAGCCACCACTATGATACATAATTATAGTAAGCTAAAATGAATATCTAGAAAACAAAATTTTAACAACTAAATAGTAAAGGTAACCCTGAAGGAATGAATAAGAGACAGGTAAAAAACTTAACAAGTATAAACAGACTTAGTGATAAACGTTAAGCCTTTATTGGGAAAGCAAGGTTATACATTAAAAAATAAAAAAAGAAAAAAAATCTATATCCATGTACAAAACCCCAAGAGCAGAATTTGCAACCCTAGACAAATGGTAAGCAAGAAAGCTAATCCTAAAATCAGGCAGATAAGTAAGCTGCAATCAGATACAACAGTAGAAAGCTACAATTTGTAGATAGTTTCAAGGCTTATCAACAAATTAATCTAGAAGTTACATTTCATATTATGGTGGTTCTTCAGTTAAAAACCCTTCCCCACCATTTTCATCTTCAATTGAGTTCACATATCCTGAAACTAACCTAAGACATGATAGATACGTCCTCTTTTCCACAAATATTGCAACATTTGGATTTTTACACTATTCACACTCTCCTTTGACCATCTATTGTAATGTATAAATAAGAAAATATTTAGTCATGTCTCAAATTCGTCTTGGATTATACTTTTTTAAATACCTGGATATTATAATTACTTATTGGGAAAAATATATTAATTTTTAAAACTGTGCGATGGGAAGCATAAAGCTCTGATGCTGCAATATTTATAGAATGAAGAAGCGTGTAAAAATATTGATTGCACATTTTGTTTTGTTTTTTTTTTTTTTTTTTTAAATGCCATAATACGCCTATGATAAACAATATAAAACACAAGAATCAATTAGAAAAGAAGAATCCTTAGTCTAAGAAACATGGAGGGTGGAGGACAATTATAGTCTCATAGAACCCTTAAAATGTTTGTGAATGGTCTTTATCTAGGCCACTACTACATGTATATTTATTTTCAATCATATAACTGTGGTTTGTCGTTATATACTGAATTTAATTTGATCAGGATTCGATTTTTATTGGAGCCTGTTAGAGAAAATGTGGAATTCTGAGATTCAATATCATGCATTAACTCAATGCATCAAAGGAGCTCAGACATACAAGTGGAAACATACTAAAAGGTCAGAAATTGAAGCTAAAGCCATAATGATAATACATAATCACTGATGTAAGGCTACAGAGTTCAGTTAGAAATTTAGAATATTATTATATTTTCACAAAAAAATATGCAAAAAAAAAAAAAAAAAAGAAGCAAATTGTGATGTGAATAATCAACAGAATAAATAAAATAAAGGGACAAGTTGTCAAATGTCTCTCCGTCACTTGAATACTTTTCACCAAGATTCCAAGGAATAGAATTTCAAGCTTAATGAAGAAAAAAGATGCAGGACTCAAGAATGTGGGTAAGATTGAGTATTAAATAAACTCTAGAATGAAGTTTAGGAAGATAGGCATGTCTAAGAACTTTTAAATCGATGAGAACAATAAAATGCACCTACCTCCACCCCCATACAAAAAATAAAATAAAATAAAATCCCCATGAGTGTCCATAATATGTGAGAGAGCCTCATTAGAGCTATTCGTCAAGGGAGTTTATATGAGTAATTGACAACAACAGGATTTCATTTAGTTTGTTGAAATAGCACAAGTCTTCTCAACCAATGGTCTCATTACAGTACAATACAACCATCCAAATACGAGGTTCAAAATTATAAACATAAAACCCTGGACTTGTAAGGAGTGATGGAAGAGGCACTAGGATAATGCATAGCAGAAAGCTTTGCCCTACAAATCAGATTGACCGAAATGCCAATCCTCTGAACAAACCGAACTTGAGGGTATCACAAGAACCCGGGTGAAAAAAAATATATGTGTCCTATCGTAATTGGCTTTTGTATGTTGTGAACAACTTAATTAACAAGTGGTAATTCAATGAATGTTGAACTTCATGATAGGCTATGTTACTCAAACATAAAGTACCAGGTCAAATCCTTGAAAATCCTACATGTGTTTGGACACTTAACAAATTCATTTAGAACCAAAAACATGAAATTATCTGAGTCTGACAATCATACATATACTCGTAAATGAATTAACAGGTCTGAGGTTATATCTTACATGTCAGGAACTCTTGAAGCTGATCATACAGATTAGACTGCTAATGTGCATTGCAAAAAACCACTCGAAGACAAATCAGGACTACCAACCCAATAATCATCTCACCTCATGCTGATGGATGACAAAGTTTTACGCTACCCCAAGTCCCCAACCCTCTCCCTTACCCGAATGAAGCTTAGACAGCCAATGAGTTAAAATATCGGTACAGAGCACTCATAGGCTGACCAGTAGCCCAGTAATGCAAACTTCAAATTTTCTTTAAAACATAGAGATTTCATGACCACTTAACACCAAATTAACAATTTCAAAACACACTCTTCTTTACGTAACTGACAGGAACAAATCATAAAAAGGCCCAACCGCACAATCTACACATTATGAAAGCCAGTATGGATATTTTCACACTGACTGGCACTTTTCTTTTTCTCTATGCAACATTATAAGAAAATCAAAAAGAAATGAATACAAGAGGGTGAAATTTACCATGTATACTCCAGCCATAAAGCAGCTGAACAAAAACTAGATTAATATGTTCGCCGCATCATATTTTTTGGCTTCTTTACGTAGCTCAAATGAAGCTTCCTGAGGTTTTTCCTTTTCAATGCCATCTTCTGAGGCAATGTCAAACGCTTCTTCCCTTTTTTGATAACCTTTGGCTTCTTTTCAAATCTGGGATCCACCTTGTAAACCTTAGGCTCAATTGGAACTCCATTACGAACAGCTTCATTGAAAAGAGCCTTAGCTTTTTCAGCATGATTATGAGCATACAACTTTTCAATCAATAGGTCATAAGTCTGGACCCCTGGTTTACACCCATCCACTTTCATCTTAGAAAAGACATTTAAAGCAGGATCAATCCTCTCTATTCCACAAAGGATCTTCAAAAACCCATAGTAAGCCTTCTTATCAAGAGCATCACCATACCCTGCCGATTTCATCCTATCAATCATCTCGTCTCCCTCCCCAACCCTCGCAGCCTGATACAAACTCCTAGTGAGGATAAGAAACGTCTTTGCATCAGGATGACACCCCCACTCACCCATCCTATGAAACAACATCATAGCATCCTCTGTATTACGGATTTTACACAAATTCGACATCAACACATTAAAAGTCTCAGTGTTACGGGGCACACCAGCCGCATCCATGTCAACCAAAATGCTATCAGCCTCAGACTGAACCCTAGAAGGATCCTTCTCCCTACAAAGCTTACAAACACAATCAAGGATTGCATTATACGCCACCGTACCAATCTCAAATCCGCCCCTATACATCTCCCTAGCTAACCTCCTAGCCTCCTCAAGTTTCCCATCAACACACCACCCTTTAATCAACACATCACACACATACTCATTAGGGAAAAACTCATTAGCAAGATTCTTAACCATTTTCTCAGCATAACTAGCATACCCATGATCACAAAGCTTAGTAACAATATACTCTAACGATTGCCTATCCCTAGAAATTCCATATTCATTTTCCATTCTATCGAAAAACGACACCGCCTGCGTCGCTCGACCGGCCCGAACAAGACGGTCGATCGACGCAGCGAATGTTTTAGCTCTAACAACACCATTCCCATCAACAAGAACATCATGAATAATCTTAAAATCCTTCCTTCGACCGAAATAATCAACAAAATAAGAGAATACCTCATCAGTGAGCTGAAAATGATCGGATTTGGAAGAAACCCATTTGAAGAAATCGAAAGCAGAGCGACCAGCATCAGGAGAATTGTTGAGAATCTGAAGAATCAAGTGAGAAGAGAGAGTAATGTGGGAGAAAGAGAGGTCAAGGCGTTGAGAGAGGGAAAGAGAGTCGGGTTGTTGAGAGGGTTTAAGGAGTTCAGAGGAGAGAGAAAGGGCAATTTCGTCATTGTTGTGGGAGGGTTCAGAGGAGAAGGATCTGAGGGGGAAAGGGAAGAGAGAAGGAAGATGGTGGTTGTGGTGGTGGGGGGTTAGTGAGGGAGATGAGAAATGGGGTTGAAGGGAGGTGAGAGAAGGTGGAGGAGAGAGAAATGGTGAAGAGGAGAAGTGGCGGAGGTGGAGGAGACGCCGGAGATGCGGGGGGATGTGCATTGTTGGTGGTGGGGGAGTGGGCGGACTGCGGAGGAGGATTTGAGTGAAGCAAAGCAGTGTTTCTGGGGTTGGGCCGTTGGGGGTTCTGTAATTGTTCTGAATGAAAGATAACTCAGTCAAATGTCAGAAACCCTAAAACAAAAAAAACGAGTTAATACATGTTACTTTGAGCCGGCCCCCATTGATCTTCAAGATTAACATATTATGTTTATCTTCTGTACACTTCGGCAGTCCTTCGTCCACTTGTTATTCTTTGGTGGAAGAAGTTGCGCTATTGTGTTGAAACATTTATGTAATAAATGTGCTTATAAATATTTTACATGTTTATGTTGTTCGGTGTTGTATAGTTAAAACGACATAGTATAATTATCTAATGTACTTAATAAGTTATAAGTTGTGTAACTTAAGTATATTATTGCCTATTGATGGTATTAAACGTTTATGTTTTAAAAGTAATGTTTTTTAGAAACATATCTTTTAATGAATATTAAATGTTTAGGTGCATGTTAAAAACAATGTATTTATCTTGAAAAAAAACTTATCTATAAATAGAGAATGTCGCATTTGTGAAATGTATGTCATGGAAAGTATGTCATTCTCTTGCTTCTCTCTTATAAGTTATTCTCGAGTTTTCTTCTAAGAGATTTGTGATAAGCATAAAACACAAACCATTGTTAAACTAGCCTTGTAAGAACAACCAAGCCTAGTTGGTCTTCTTTGTATCTCAATAGTATTACCGTGTTAACTCCGTTGTTCCAAGTGGGTCGGTAAATTACTATTAGGAAAGCGGCATTCAGTTACGTGCCTAGAAGAACATACCTGGTTCACCCCACGTTACTTTTCTAACATGTTAGCGGCAAGTGGTATAATTAACGCCAGCTATATGTTAACTCTGTTTGTGGCTTATGTGACGCTGTGATGATACAACAGTTTACTATAGTTTACGCTGTTTGTTAACCATGTTTGTCATTATCGTCACATTTATTACTCACCCTCATGTACTGGTGGGGCTGGTCTTGGGTTCAAACTTCAAACAGCACACCATGAACATCTGAATCCGATTCCTTGGTAATCTGAAGGTCACAAATTAAAGGACAGAGGCAAGACAAGGTTGTAGCTCCTCGTCGTGGTGTGGTTTCAGGTACGTTATACATAGATCTTTGTAATTTTAGTTTAATATCTGTAAAACTATACTATGGATTGATCTATTACGTCTATCTTTGTAATTTTAGTTTAACATCAGTAAAACTATATTATGGATTGATCTATTGCATCGAATGGAAGCTTTTTCTATGAATGATGCTTTTTTTCATATGGGCTACATAATTCTTTATATTATGCATGTAGTTTATGCTTGGATCACGTGTAATTACAAATTCTTGGATCTAGAAGGATGTTGTAATTTTAGTTCAGCATACGAGGGTCGATTGAAAGATGTTTTGTGGGTCGATGCTCATTGTTTAGGGTAAAAATACCCTATGCCACGTGGCCCAATAGCATGATGACACGTGGTAGCCCACCAGAGGCCCACCGGGATCCAATTGGATGCTGACACGTGGCATCGTACCCTCAATGGGGGAGCAGATCCTCATCTGCTATAAATAGAGGAAAATCCTCATTTATTACACATTCATAAATACATACACAAAACTCGAGCAATATTAATTGTTGAATCTCTCTGAATCAGTGAGAAAAACCCATTTACTTTTCGCACGTTTACTCATCCGGAATCGTACTAACTTGGTCGTCGGAGGCGAAACTCCACCCAACCGGAGTTTCGTGGTTTTGCAGGTACAAAAGTCAGGCGCGCATACTCAGTATTGTAACTCTCCCGAGGGACTAAAAACACCCGAAACATTTGGCGCCGTCTGTGGGGAGAGCACTACTAAGATGGCTTCCGACACTGTACCGAATACAGAGGGTAGCCGGCCTACGACTGACCCTGAGGTCCATACGGACCATGAAAGTGGCAGTGGTGACGACTACGAAGTCGAAACCTACATGGCCCCAGACAGGTCATTTCGTTCCAGGCGCACCCGTTCCAAAAAAAAGAAGGAACGGGGCCAAGGCAAAATTGGACCCAGCAACCCAGGCGGCAAGCCTGCTGGGCAACCTCAGGCGGCGGAGGGTAGTGCCCCCGTCACCAGAGACGAACTCATGAAATTCATGACGAGTTTCAAGGGGGAGATAAAAGACATAATCAAGAAGTCAACTAGCCCCAGCAAGGGTCAGTCGGCAAAGAAGGCTTCTGGGAAGAAACAAATAAAAGACCGGGTGCCTACTCCTCACCCCAAGCCTAAGGGGACGGATGGGCCCCTGATCGACCTTTTAAAACTTTTTTTTCCTGAATTAGGGCAACGAAAAGCCATCCGGCATACACAGCCGAATGGGTCCAAGAAGACTTTCTCTGACGCCCGGATGTTCATCCAGGAGAAGAGAAGTCAGAGCATGTCTCAGTCGGCGTTAACGTCGACCTACCCAGACAGTTTCCAAAATGCTTCAATGAAGCATTCGGAGACGCAACAAGGGAGTCAGTCATGCGGTGTGTCTGCGCGTACTGGCCCTCACGTGATTCAGCAGGCTCCGTATGTGCCCCAACAGCAATACGCCCCGTATGGATCTCCATTTCATGCAGTCGGCTCCCTTTGGGGGTCAGGCGGCATATCAGGTCCAGCTTATGGACTGGCAGCTCCGGTTGCTAAACCTTGGGGAACAGCCTTCGGCTTCCTCCCGGGAAATAACCGAGGCGGTACAGCCGGCCAAGGTTAAAAACGTGTTGGTTGGTGCCTACGACGGTACCACCAACCCTAAAGACCACCTAATGGCATACACCAACCTCATGTACCTACAGGGGTTGGATGATGTCGCCTGGTGCAGATGTTTCCCGGCTACGTTGAAGGGCATAGCCCAATGATGGTTTGGCAACCTGCCAGCCGGGTGCATCAATAATTTCAAGACGCTTGCATACCTGTTCGCGTCCAACTTCTCCATGAACATCCCTGCCAAAAAGACAAGTCTCGACTTAGGGGCTATTCAGCAGGGTGACAAGGAGGGACTTCGGTCCTATGTCAAGCGGTTCAATCTGATGAGAATTCAGATTCAAGGGCTGTTTGAAAAAGTTGCATACACATAATTCTTCAAGGGTCTGAAGGACGGGTCAACTTTCAAGTTTGACCTGGTCCGCAAGAGGGTTGCTACCCTCCAGGAGGCGCTGATGGAGGCCGAAGCCTATATACAAGCGACGGAGCTCTGTGCCGTCAAGCACTCGTCAGAACCCAAGAGGTCCGACAGGAGAGACAGCCGACCTTACCAGCCGGCCAAAAAGGAAGAAAAGAAAAGAAAAGAAGTCTGGGCAGCGGACCGCTCTGGTCAGCCGTCCCAGAAAAAACAGAGGAAGTTGGAACTGTACGTCCCCAAGTACGAGTTCAACAAGGACTGCTCCTCCATCCTCATGGAGATAAAAGACCGGTTGACCCTTAAAAATTGGCTGCCATGAAAAGCTCTGTCAAGAATAGGGACAAGAGCAAGTACTGTCAGTTCCATGAGAATGTCGGCCACGACACCAATGGTTGTTATAACCTCAGGCGACTATTGGACCGCCTGGCTGACGAGGGGGAATTGAAATCCTACCTGGTGAAGTCCAAGGGCAACCCCAAGTCAAATGGGGGACAAATGTCAAAGAAGCCGACTACCAGCTCTGAAACTGATGAAGAGCACATCTTCACCATAGCAGGCGGTTTCGCAGGCGGAGGTTCTACCATCCGGGGTACTAAGGATAACATCCGGAAACTGTCTAACCCAGAGGATGAGGGCCAGGCGTTGAAAGATACCTTCCCTAAGGTCTTCATCTCTGAGAAGGCTTGGGGCATGGTCAGGCGGCCCCACGATGACCCTATTGTCATCGAATGCAAGGTTGCCAATCAACGAGTTGGCCGGATCTTAATTGATACCGGGAGCGATAGGGAGTGATACCTCTCAGACGTCAAGCCAACTGCTATTGCAGCCGGCCACAATGAGGAGCCCGTCGACCTTGACAACGAGGAAGCCGCGCCTGCTCCCAAGGCTGCCGGTAAAAAGCGAAAGGCGGACCAATTGGCCCCCGCCAGAAAAACAAAATAGAAATCACTAGCCAGGGGAAGGTCGGATGACTCCCGACCCCAGCCAGCTAGTGAGAGTGTTGATGTCGTCCTGGATGACAGCCGCCCTGACAAAACAGTCAAGGTTGGGACGGTTGCTTTTGAAAAGTTGGGGGCAGACTTGCTCCAACTTCTGAGAGAGTTCAAAGACATATTTTCCTTTGAAGTGGAGGAGATTCCAGGCGTCAGCCCGGATCTAGCCGTCCACAAGTTGGCCGTTGATCCCAAAATAAAACCGGTTAGGAAAAAGAAGAAGGATCATGGCGAGGAGAGGTCTTAGGTGGCAGTCGCTGAGGTCAAAAAGCTCCTGGATGCCAGGTTAATTCGGCAATGCTACTACCCGGATTGGGTAGCAAATGTTGTTCTTGTCAAGAAGCCGAATGGTACTTGGCGGATGTGTGTAGTTTACACAGATCTGAACAAGGCATGTCCGAAGGATAGCTACCCACTTTCTAAGATCGACAGCCTGGTCGACTCTACAGCCGGCCATGCCTTGATGAGCTTCATGGACGCCTACTCAGGCTTCCATCAGATCCCCCTATGGAAGAAGGATCAGGAGAAGACGACATTTGTCACTGATCAGGGGTTGTACTGCTACACGGTGATGTCGTTTGGGTTGAAGAATGCGCCTGCTACCTTCCAACGAATGATTAACACGGTTTTCATCAATTAAATCGGAAGGAATGTAGAGGCGTATATCGATGACATGATAGTCAAATCCAAACTACAGGCGGATCACCTAGCCGACCTCCAAGAGACCTTCACCACCCTAAGGCGGCACAAGGTTATGCTTAATCCCAAGAAGTGTGTTTTTGGTGTTGAGTCTGGGAAGTTTCTCGGATTTCTGATTGATCAAAGAGGCATAGAGGCCAATCCGGAAAAGGTACAGGCGGTGATTGACATGAAGTCACCCCGCACTGTCAAGGAGGCCCAGAAGCTAACCGGTTGCCTGGCGGAATTAGGAAGATTCCTTAGCCGGTTAGGTGACAAGTGCCTTTATTTCTTCCAAGCAATCAGAAAGAGGTCTAGATTTGAATGGGCAGAAGAAGCTGAGGTGGCATTTCAGAGGTTAAAGCAACACTTGCACTCTTTGCCAAGGCTAGTAAGTCCCCTGCCTAAGGAGGTTCTCTACATGTACCTAGCTGTCTCAGATCACTCCCTTAGTGCTGCTCTCCTTGCTGAGAGAGACGGAAAACAGCTCCCGGTGTATTTCATCAGCCATATACTCAGAAATGCTGAGCTCTGGTACCCAATGATCGAAAAATTTGGGCTAGCTCTTTACAAAGCAGTCAAGCAGTTGAAGCCCTACTTCTTGGCTCATCCGGTGATTGTCTATACTGATCAGCCACTCAAGCGTCCAATGACTACTATAGAGTCATCCGGCAGAATGATCAAGTGGGTTGTTGAAATGCAAAGCCTGGAGATAACTTTCGAACCCAGGAGAGCAGTGAAAGGTCAGGCGTTTGCCGACTTCATTGTTGAAATGACTAGGCCGTCACAGCTGGAGAATACCGATCAGGTCTGGAAGTTATTCGTAGATGGAAGTTCTACCTTGAACGGCTGTGGTGCAGGCGTAATTTGCAAGTCTCCGGAAGGAGACACATACGAGTATGCACTACGGTTCAAGTTTCAAGCTTCAAATAATGAAGCTGAGTATGAGGCCCTGTTAGCCGGTATACGCATGTGTAAGGCGGCAAGGGCAAGAAAGGTTGACGTCTGCTCTGATTCTCAACTGATCGTTAGTTAATTCAATGGTGACTGCGAGGCCACCCATCCGGCAATAATCAAATACCTGCAGGCAGTCAAAGATGAGGCGGGGACATTTGACGAATTTCATCTAAGTCAGGTGCCGCGGTCAGAAAACAATCAGGCGGATGCGTTATCCAAACTAGCCTCATACGCCACTTGTGATACGCCTAGGTCAGTCTTCTGGGATGTCATGGAAAAAAGAAGTATTGAACATGATCCCATTGGAATTCTTGACCGAAGCTCTACCTGGATGGACCCCATCCGGGATTATTTGGTAGACGGTACTCAGCCGGATGCCCCTTCAGCAGCGGCAGCACTGAAAAAGCGAGCTCTGAGCATCGAAATGTACAAGGGGGAACTCTTTAGAAAGGGTTACCTCCAGCCGTTGCTGAAGTGTGTTACCCCAGAAAGGGGAAAAGAGGTGCTAGAGGACCTGCATGCAGGCTTTTGTGCATCACATATAGGCGGCAGGACTCTAGCAAAGAGGGCTAGGCGGCAAGGCTACTTTTGGCCCACCCTTGAGGCAGACGCCATGGAAATGGTGAAGAAGTGTGACAAGTGCCAGAGGTTTGGCCGACTCATTCACCGTCCGGCAACAAACTTGACGGCTATCTACAGCCCGGTTCCATTTGCAAAATGGGGCATGGACATCTTAGGTCCCTATACGCCTGCCACAGGCGGTAGAAGATATATTCTAGTGGCTGTAGACTACTTCACCAAATGGGTAGAGGCAGAGGCGGTCAAAGGTATTAAGACAAAGGATGTCATCTCCTTCATTTGGAGGAACATCATCACCCGGTTTGGGGTTCCTATGTCTATGGTGTTTGACAATGGTCCTCAGTTTGAAACGTCTACCCTCAATAGTTGGTTGGGAGATCAGGGGATCTCACATTGTTTTGCATCCGTTGGTCGGCCCCAAGCAAACGGTCAAGTTGAAGCCTTCAACAAACTCATCTCAGACGACATAAAAAAGAAGATTAAAAGAGCTGGCGGTCTTTGGGCGGATGAGTTACCTCACGTCCTTTAGGCCACCAGAACAACTGAAAAGGGGGCAACCGGAGAAACCCCGTTTCTCATGACATATGGCACTGAAGTTTTCCTGCCAATTGAACTTTATGAGCCAACACTCCGAGTCATGCTCTATGACGAAGAGGCTAACTTGGAGGCCATGCGTCTTGCATTGGATTCACTCCCGGAACGCAGGGGCAATGCCGCCTTGCGTCATGAGATATACCATCTGAGAATGACAAGGGCTTACAACAAAAGAGTACACAAGCGGCCCCTCAAAGTGGGGGACTTTGTGCTACGTAAAATGGAAGCAAACGGTAGGGAAAATGAACAAGGAAAGCTAACCCCCAATTGGGAAGTCCCTTACCGAATTTTTGAAGAAGTTAGAGGCGGCACCTACCGCTTGGAAACACTAGATGGAAGGCAGTAAGCCAGAACATGGAATGTAGATAACTTGAAAAAGTACTACTTCTAAGGAGATTGTAAATACTTTTTGTAAAGAGTAAATGAATGAAAGGAATACCTTATTTCAATTTTTTGTATTAAGTCCCATGTGCAGTGCACAACAGGGCATCTTCTAAGTCCCCTGTGCAATGCACAACCAGACATCTAACAAGACCTAACTGTGCAATGCGCAACCGGGCACCCGTTTGCTCAAAATGAGAAAAGCTAAGTACCTAACTTAGCTATTTAAAGGCCCAAAGCCAACATATTTTAAACCCCTTGCTTTAGCCATAAGCAGTTATCCGGCGACGCCCATCCGGGTGAATTCGTCGAAGAGAACATCTCCCTTTCGGGTGGTACATTGTTCTATGCGTCATGAACTCAAACGGCTTTAACCGGTTAGGTTAAAGATCACCCATGGCTGTTCGAATGACCTATCGCAAAAAACATACACCCGGCTATTGCCCCAAGGCAATACATATGGTGAATTAAATCTTGATTAAGTAGCCGACTTTGCCCAAAAGCACTACAGTCGGCCCCCGCTTCTATCCTGAAGTTCAATCCTAATTAACATCAAAATCGTATCTTAAAAATTGTAACCGGATATTGCCCCAAGGCAATACAATCGGTAAATTTTGTCATATACTACAACTGGCCATTGCCCCAAGGTAAAACAGACGGAGAAATCAGTCGCCAGCCGCAGCCGGCCGTTGCCAAAAAGCAATACAGCCGGCAATAATTTCCATAAATAATTTCCATAAATATGGATTAAACCCTGTCTAGATTAAGAGATACCCGGTTATTGCCCTAAGGCAGTACAGGCGGTAATCTATATTTTTGTACGCATCCGGCTCTTACAAAGAGACATTCAGCCGGATACAATTTGAAGCGCATACGTCCGGCACGTGGCCGTTTGCATGCCACCATAGGCATTGACAGGTACCAAGTGGTAAACTGTAGTCGGGCGAGCGTCAGATTAATTCGGCCGGCGCAGCCAGCAGATTCAACTTGAATCCATCCTGTTGTATAACGGTCAAGGACCGCCTAATCGTTTATCCGGATGCTTATGGATGCCTGTCTGCTTAGAGTTGGTAACTATAAGTAAACAACCATCCAGGGGCAATGAGAGCCAGTGCATTCGGCATATCACAAGATTTCATGCAAAGCAAAGTGCAAAAATTGAAAAGAATCGAGAATATGCAAAGTAAACCGACACAGTCGGTATATACATATATTGAAATTTTAAATTCAAATGTTAACCGGACCCCCGTCTGGGAAAGTGATACAAAAATTCACGGCTCGCAGGCCGGTAAAAAGAAAGAATTTTAAAGATCCTACTGCTGAGGTTGCTGTTGCTGCTGCTCCGGCTGCTGGCCCTGACCGGCATTAGGGGCATCCTGGGTCTGTTGGGGTTGAGTTTTCTCACCCAGCACTTCTCCCTCTGCTTGCTAATCCCCAATGCCAGCCCACTCCTCGAAGGGCGCCAGTTTCTTAAGCCCGAGTACTTGAGCAACAAATACTTCTGTTGCGTATTTGTACCTCAAGTCGAAGAAAGCGTAGTCGGTGTCCGGGTGGATCATGGACCATGCCATCTTCATGCGTGCTTCGCAGTCACGCTCATTCTCGGTGACCAGCCGGGTCTGCTCAGCCGACAGTTGGTCCAGAGCTTCTTTCTTGGACTTAACCAGCTCGTTCTTAGTTTTTTCCAGCTCCTCCCTCAGCCGGGTGACCTCATTCCTCAACCCGACTCTCTCCTTCTCAGCATCCTTCAGAGCCTGGATGTCGGCTTTGAGCTGGTCAATTTGGAGCTGCCGGTCGGCAGCCGTCTTGTTGGCTGTATCAGCAGCAGCCGTCAACTCCTGGATGAGTTCCTCCTCTTTCATCTCCCGGGCTTTAGTTTGGATTTCAAGAATTAGGGAGTTGTATTGACAGACATCAATTAATTCGGCTGCCCTTTACCTTCTCTTGCTTCTTCCGCAAGTGGGTTTTCAACCCATCAACTCTCAGCAACGCCTGCAAGGTCAACCGGAAAAGGAGTTAGTAAAAGTCTTAACAATCTTGCATAAGAATACCTCAACTGGCAAATACGCAAATTGCGTAAAAGTACCCCATCCGGTAACTTACCTCAGCTAGCAGCGAGGTGATCCGGTCAAGGTTGACCTGGCTGATACCCGACACAGCCTCCCTCTCGGATCGGGTTAGGGTCCTTAGCATTCTCTTGGCGTAGTTTTGCATATCCGGCCAACGAGAAGCGGTATCTGCATCATGAGAGATATCGGTTAAGTGTTGGGCATAAACGGCTCCTATATTCAGCCGGTTGCCGACTGAGTCCCTTGACTGAGAAGCAAGAGACTTGACTTGAACTGGCCCAAGCGGCCAGGGGGGTCAAAAGTGAAGTCCATACCTTGGTTATCAGGCTAAGGGGTGCCACCACCCCCAGCCGCATTTGAGCCGGATGCAATAGCAGGCACCCGGCTAGAAGGAGCCTCAGCAGGCTCTGAGCTTAAGCCCAGGCTTTGTAGACTTTTGCCTGCAGTTGTGGGCCTTTCAAGAGCCGGTGTTCTGCCGGCTGAAGTTGGTGCAGGGCCTCTTGAGACCCTGCGCCTCTGCGAAGGTGGTTGGGGGAGTTCCTCACTCGGCCTCCTCACCATCTGGCGTAGGGAGCGAGGAATGTTCTGACTTCCCGTCTATAAAAGACAATCAACAAGTCAGTATCAAAGTTATTTGCTAGATATACAGACAACATAAGATCAGCCGGTGCTTACCCCGCTCGTTCGAGCCGCAAGTTGGGCTCGTTTTTGTTCAAGCTGCTCCTTCCTTATCTCCGCAGCTGACTTAGTCGGAGTCATTTCCGAAGGAGTCATCTCGAGCCCTTTCTCTGCAAAATAACAAAAGGAAAATGTTAACAGCATTCAAACACCATACAGGCGGCATAAATAGCCGGTTAAGCAGTAAACCTTTGTCCCAAAAGGTGCTAAGACCACAGGCAGAAAGGAACGCCTCGTCTTTGAACTAGTCCGGATGAGGGACCCAGAATTTGGGGACAATGATTTGTGTTCCATCATCCAGTGGCTGAGTGGTTTTCTTAAATAGCCCCGGCTCCATAATGGCATCCCAAGCCTCAGCCGACACCCTTTGTAGGGCGCATTTCTTTCCCAGTAGAGCCGGGTTCTTATTATAACGGCGCAGCCAGTGATTAGCAGCTGTAGAAGGGGAAGAGACAAAATAAAACTTTCTCTTCCAGCTCGTCCACTTGGAGGGCTTCTCCAAGGTCATCATAAATTCTGGATGCGTGGTGAGTGTGTACCATGCATTCCAGCCGCCTAGGGCGCGGCTTAAGTAGTGCATGTGCGCGAACGCCTCCCAGCTAGGCGTCACGTCCTGCATCTCGCAGGCGGCAATGTATCCAATGATGTTCACCCAAGAGTTGGGTGTGAGCTGCCAGACACCAAGGTCATAACCCCGAAGAATGGCCTTAATTGTTCTATGGAGTGGGAACCGGAGGTCGGCTTTGAATGCCGCCTCATAGCAGCCGAAATAATTATCGGCATGTTCCATGTCGTCCTCCCAGACGACTGTTGCGCTAGCAGACGGGACGCCAACCTCCCAGGCGGCCCCTACCGGGCGCTTCTCCAAAAATGCCGGGAGGGTTGCGTTTAATGTCACCACATCCCGGGCGCTCATGTGCGCCTCCATTGGATTATTTATTGCAGGCCAGTTATATGCCTCCTCATCATCTTGAGGGGCATCCGACGTCATAGTGGAATTAGAAGATCCGGTTTCTTGATCAGTTCCCATTCCGCCTGAGCTACCGGATTCTTCCATAATCTCATCACCAGGCGTACTCGGAACACCCGGTTGATCAAAGGGATCATCTTCAACCGGAGTTCCGGCTGAATCATCTGACTTGTACTCGGGGTCAACAACCGTCTTCCTTGTCCGAGCCATTCTGTCCTGCACATGAACAAAGACGGTCGGATTCGCAGAAAAGTAAGGGTGTTCCAAACACCCCCAGACGGCATCCCCAGTCCTAGATTCAGCCGTATCCGGTGACCGGTTGACAACTGCCTTAGGCCGTGCCGTGTGTGTATTGGGAGAGTCCATTACTCTAACAACCTATACAACCGGTAAACTCAAAAGGTTACAAGGGGGCAAATGTGATACCTTGAATTTGTGAAGGCTTGCTGAAATTCCAAAATGTGGCTTGAAGAGGCCACAGGCGGAGCAATCCGTTTGTGTGTTAAAATCTGAAGCATAAAGACATACAGTAAGGAATTTTAGAGAAAAATCACCCAAAGATACCCCAAGTGGTATAATAAAAGCTTGCCCAAAGACCCAGACGGTATTAGAGGAATTTGCTCAAAGATACCCCAGGCGGTATCGATGAAGATTGCTCAGAAGCCCCCCTGACGGCGATAAGACCGACTGAGGGTCTTACGAAGCCAAATTAAAAATAAAATAAAATAATTTTTACTCAGAAATGCCCCAGGCGGAACATTTCCTCCTGAGGGTCAATTGAATGGTTTAAAAGAACGACGAGGATACCACAAGCGGTTTCCATGAAAAATTGCTCAAAGACCCCCTAGGCGGTCTAAGAACCGGCTGAGGGTCTCACAAGAGCAGATCATGAGTGAGTTATTAAGAAAATTGCTCGAGCATACCCCAGACGGCATATGTCCGGCTGAGGGTATGATAGATCCCAGTTGGAAGAACAATTGTTTGAAGATATCCAAGACGGTCCATAACCGTCTGTAGGTTTAGTTTTGAAGAGCAATTGTCCGAAGATACCCCAGACGGTCCAAAACCGTCTGTGGGTTTATATGTGGAGATCCTTTGTTTCAAGGAGCCCTAGACGGTTCCTAGCCGACTGAGGGTCTATGAAATGCAAGTTATGATGAGCAATTGTTTGAAGATGACCCAGGCGGAATATTTCCGGTTGGGGGTCTATTGTATGCAAAATATTAAGACTAGTGTCTGAAGATTTCCCAGACGGCATGTAGCCGTCTGTGGGTCTTTTGAATGCAATCACTTGAAGACAAGTGTTCAGAGATGCCACGGGCGTTATATTACTGTCTGTGGGCCTATGGAATGCATTATTGGAAGTCCATTGTTTGAAGATACCTCAAACGGTCCTTTACCGTCCGAGGGTTTGCTTTTGAAGACCATGGTTTGAAGAAACCCCAGACGATCCAAACCGTCTGTGGGTCTACCAAATGCAAGGAGTGAAAGAAAGGGCTTAAGGTGCCTTACACGGTGTAGGACCGTCTGTAGTTCTACTTAAATCAAGAGAAAATCAAGGGTTAGACGGTACCTAAATGGGTGATTGAAGAAGCACTCAACCGGTATCCGGATGCGTTCGAAAGAGGAAGCTGGTTGCACAAGTAAGCAGCCGGTATCAGAGCTCTTAAGAAATTTTTGCAAAATTTGTAATGTGAATACGAGAGAGGGGGTGTGTCTCTATTTATAAACAAACCCCGAAGGCGAATCGCCACCTTCTGCCTCAATCATTTGAATTCGAACTTAAAGAAAAAAGGCGGGAAGCCGACCAACCGTCGCCTCCCGTGTGCTTGACACCTGTCACAGGTCACACGTGGCTAAGCCACGTCACACTTATGAGGGGCAAATGTTTAGGGTAAAAATACCCTATGCCACGTGGCCCCATAGCAAGATGACACGTGGTAGCCCACCAGAGGCCCACCGGGATCCAATTGGATGCTAACACGTGGCATCGTACCCCCAATGGGGGAGCAGATCCTCATCTGCTATAAATAGAGGAAAATCCTCATTTATTACACATTCATAAATACATACACAAAACCCGAGCAATATTAATCACGGAATCTCTCTGAATCAATGAGAAAAACCCATTTACTTTCCGCACGTTTACCCATCCGAAATCGTACTAACTTGATCGTTGGAGGCGGAACTCCACATAACCGGAGTTTTGTGGTTTTGCAGGTACAGAAGTCAGGCGCGCATACTCAGAATTGTAACTCTCCCAAGGGACTAAAAACACCCGAAACACTCGTAGTTGGGTCGCATATGAAGAGTTTGGAGGTGTTGTATGTTTTGATGCAACCTATTTAATTATGAAAAAATCATTTAGGCATCGTTTTATTTTATGTGTTATGAATCAAAAATTTGTGTACATTGTTGGGACTTTCTATGTCAATGTTTGTGACCTTTTGTAATGTTTTGGTATAATGAATTACGAAGCACTTCCTTTATTGTATATTTATGTTTAATATATTGTATTTTATTTTAATTTCGAAATCGATAGTGGGATTATATATTATTGATGCTAAAGTATAAGTTTGTCATTTTTCAAACCATAAAAAAATAAAAATAAATAAAAACTTGCCCATCAGTTTACTGCACCTAAAAATCATTGTCACTTCCGATATCAACACTTATGGGGAATTGATCCCTAGACCATCAAGTATGATATTGTGTGCTTTGATATATGCCATATTACCATTGGGATGGTGCCTCAACCGTGTTCATATTGCTGGAGTAATTTTAATTAATACTCCCTCCGTCCCTAAAAGAATGACCATTTTGGTCTAATTTTAGTCCCAAAATGTTCATCCCATTTGTTTTTCCTAACAACTATTAATACCATAAACTTACCCATATATCCTCAATTTTTTTTGTCTTTTAGCTCATTCTCCCTATTTTACCCTCATAATTTTTTCAGATGTTTGTGCTAAGTACTCCCTAAATTTCTACACTTTTTTTTTTCTCTTCTGCCATTATATTTTCCTGTCCCCTCTTACTCTCTCTTCATATTTTCTCTAGTTTTGGGTTTTTTCTCTTGAAGAACCCTAGTTTATCTTCTTCTCTCTCCTTAATTTAGCCACTTCTGTTGACAAATTAGGGAAAAAAAATCCAGATCGGTGCTCGCATAATCCTTGCGGATCAAAGCCCCAAAAAATTGCTAAAAAAGATCCGGTTTATAGCACTTAGTATGCATATCTTACCCTCTACCCCTGATTTTAATTTTTTTTTTGTTTTTGCTTTCTTTAATTATCTTAGTTTCATAATTTTGTAATCAATGATAATGATTTTCATTTTGATATGATTATTTTTTAGGTTAGGGTTTTGAATTTTAATTATATGGGTCAGGGTTTTGAATGTAATTTCATTGATCTTGATTTTCATTTTGATATGATGATTTTCTGGTTAGGGTTAATTTTTTCTGGAAACGATTTGTTTGTTGAAAACAGAAATGAAGCTAGGCTTCAACAACAACATTCAAATCGAAGAATTTGGCATGATGATGGTGGATTAATTTTCAAGCTATTTATTTTAGGGTGTTATGAAATGTTTACAAATATTTTTAGTGGGAATGAAATTGCCAAGTTTGCAATCTCTGTACTTTGATTTTATTGGATGTTGTAAAAAAAAAACACTCAAATCTTAGTGTTAATACCATTTCACATGGATTAGTCCCTTCTTATTGCATTTTGATTGTACATGGAATAAAGATAAAAATAAAAATAAAAAACCCAATTCCCAAGGAAGCCCACCTTTCCTAGGTTTCCGTAACCTAGGATGGCGGCACACATTTCGAGACCTATAAATAGGGAGATGTTCCCATCATGGGACACATTCAGAAATATTCACAAAAAACAGAGCAATCATTAATTGCAGATATTCTCTCGGAATCCGAGAAGATACTTTACTTTCCGCACTTTTTACATACTCCTTACACGTTCTAACTTGATCGTCAAAGGAGGAACTCCACCGAATCGGAGTCTCCGTTGTTTTGCAGGTACAAGCGTTCAGAGACCAGTCTTGGAATTGTAACTCTCCCGCAAAACATTAAAAAACCTCGAAACATTTGGTGCCGTCTGTGGGGAGAGTACTTCTAAGATGGCTTCGCATGAGTCTGTACTGCCTGCTAATGAGAAATGGCCTTTGGCCGGAGTAGAGGTCTATACAGACCTAGACAGTAGTTATGACCTCGATGCCGACACCTATGTGGCCCCAGACGGGTCACTCAGAGCAAGACGCACCCGTTCCAAGGAAACAAGGGAACGGGGCGAGGACAAAGCTGGTCCAAGCAACCTAACCGTCAGGCCGGTTGGACAACCCCAGGCGGTGGATGGTGTTGTCCCCGTTACAAGTGACGAACCCATGAAATTCATGACAAGTTTCAAAGGGGAAATCAGGGACCTGATAAACAAGAAGACGACTGGCACCAACAGGGGTCAGTCGGCCAAGAAGCATTCTCCCTCAAGGAAGAAGCATGTGAAGGATCGTGTGCCTACCCCTCACCCTAAGCCAAAGGGGACGGATGGGCCCATGATTGATTTATCCAAACTCCATTTCCCTGAAGCAGGAAAAAGGAAAGCCATCCGATAAATTCAGCCGAATGGATCAAAGAAGACTTATTGGGATGCCTAGATGCTAATCCAACGAAAGAAAAGTCAACAGCTATCTGAGTCGGCCTCAACGTTGACTTACCTAGACAGCTTTCAGAATACTTTAATGAGGTATTCGCAATCAAACCGAGAGGGTTAGTCCGGCGGCCTGTCCGTTCACTCTGGCCCTCAGATAATCCATTCGGCTCAGTATGTGCCTCAGCAGCCATACATGCCGTATGGGCAACAATATATGCAGCCGGCTCTCTTTGGGGGTCAGGTGGCACAGAATGTCCAACCTTTGGACTGACAGCTTCGTCTGCTCAAACTTGGGGAACAACCTTCTGCGTTCTCCAAGGAAATAACCGAGGCGGCCCAGCCGACCAAGGTTAAAAATGTGTTGGTGGGTACTTATGATGGTACCACCAACCCTGAAGACCACCTGATGGCCTACACCAACCTCATGTACCAACAGGGGTTGGACGATGCCACTTGGTGCAGGTGCTTCCCGGCTACATTGAAGGACATTGCCCAGCGATGGTTTGGAAACCTGCTAGCTGGGTGCATAAACAACTTCAAGACGCTGGCGTACTTGTTTGCTTCCAACTTCTCTATGAACATCCCTGCAAAGAAAACAAGCCTAGACTTAGGTGATATACGGCAAGGAGATAGAGAAGAGCTAAGATCCTATGTCAGGCGGTTCAATTTGATGAGAATTCAGATTCAAGGGCTGTTTGATGAAGTGGCTTACACAGACTTCTTCAAAGGTTTAAAAGACGGGTCGACCTTTAAGTTCAACCTTGTTAGAAAGAGGGTTTCCATCCTCTAAGAGGCTCTGATGGAGGTGGAAGCCTATATACAGGCGATTGAGCTTTGTGCCATCAAAAAGCCGTCGGACTCTAAAAAGTCCTACAAAAAAGAGAGTTGGTCTGCTAAGCCGACTAAAAAAGAAGAGTGCAAGGAAAGAAAAGAAGTCTGGGTGGCGGACAATTCTGGTCAGCCATCCTAGAAGAAGAAGAAGAAAGAGTTGAAACCATACGTTTCTAAGTACGAGTTCAACAAGGACTGTTACTCCATCCTCATCGAGATCAAAGACCAGGTGACTATTAAGAAACCGGCTGCAATTAAAAGTCCTGTCAAAAGTTGGGACAAGGACAAATATTGTCACTTCCATGAGGATATAGGCCATGACACCAATGACTGCTATAGCCTCAAGCGGTCGTTGGACCGTCTTGCTAACAAAGGGGTACTGAAGTCCTACGTTCTAAAGTCCAAGGTGACCCTAGAGACTAACGGTGGACAGCCGTCCAAAAAAGCAGACCAACTTGCTATTAGTTCGGACACTGACGAAGAGCAGATCTATACTATAGCAGGCGGTTTTGCTGGAGGGGGTCCAACCATCTGGGCCACCAAAGACTATATCAGGCGGCTGGAAGTCAATTCATCATCACTTATGAGAAGGACAGGGGTAAGGTCAGGCGGCCACATGATGACCCCATAGTCATTGAATGCAAGGTCGCCAACCAAAGAGTGGGCCGGATCCTTATTGACACCGGGAGCTCGTCTGAGCTTATCAGCTGTAAGTGGTTGGCGAAGCTCAAGTACAAGCCCAGCAGCATGCACAAAGTCTCTCACCCTTTGGTTGGTTTTGGGGGTGGAGTAGTGCATCCGGTGGGGAGGATTGACCTACCCATCCGACTAGGAGAGAAGGGGGAAGGATGCCATATGGTCATCAAGTTCTTGGTTGTTGAAGAATTGACTACCTATAACCTGATATTAGGTCATCCTGCCCTCAATGAATCCAAGGCTGTCATCATCCCATTCCAAATACTTCTGAAATTTGAGAGGGATGACGGGTCAGTGGGATCACTGAATGGGGATCAGAAGACGGCAAGGGAATGTTATCTCTCAGATGTCAAGCCTACTGTGGCCTCATCCGGCCAAGGCGAAGAGCCCTCTGACCTGGATGACTTCATGGAAACTGCGCCTGCTCCTAAGGCAGCCTGCAAAAAGAGAAAGGCGGACCAGTTGGTGGCTGTCAAAAAAGAAAAGCAATAGCAATCACTGATCAGGGAACGGTCAGATGATCTCCGTCCCCAGCCGGCTGGTGAAAATATTGACATCGCCCTCGATGATACACGTCCGAAGCGAACTGTCAAGGTGGGAACGGTTGCTCTTGCGAAGTTGGGTGCGGGCTTGCACCAACTGTTGAAAGAATTCAAAGACATTTTTGCCTTTGAAGTGGAAGAGATGCTAGGCATCAGCCCGAATCTTGCTGTCTACAAACTCGTCGTGGACCCAAAAAAGAAGCTGATTAGGCAAAAGAAGAGAAATCACGGTGAGGAGAGGTCTTAGGCGGCTGCCGCCGAGGACAAGAAGCTGATGGACGCTTAGTTCATTCGGCAATGTTACTACCCGGATTGGGTAGCAAACGTTGTTCTTGTGAAAAAGCCGAATGGTACATGGCGTATGTGTGTTGATTACACAGATCTAAACAAGGCATGTCCGAAGGATAGCTATCCACTTCCAAAGATCGACAATCTGGTCGACTCTAGAGCTGGTCATGCCTTGATGAGCTTTATGGACACCTACTCAGGTTTTCATCAGATACCCTTTTGGAAAAAAGATCAAGAAAAGACGACATTCTTCACTGATCAGGGGTTATTCTGTTACACTATGATGTCGTTTGGCTTGAAGAATGCGCCTGCTACTTTCCAACAAATGATTAACACAGTCTTCATTAATCAAATTGGGAGGAATGTAGAGGCATACATAGATGACATGATAGTCAAATCCAAGCAACAAGCAGATCATCTTACTAACCTCCGAGAAATGTGCACCACACTCAGGCGGCACAAGGTCATGCTCAATCCCAAGAAGTGTGTCTTTGGTGTTGAGTCTGGGAAGTTTCTCGGATTTCTGATTGATCAAAGGGGGATAGAAGCCAACCCAAAATAGGTACATGCGCTAATTGACATGAAGTCACCCCGCACTGTCAAAGAAGTTCAAAAGTTAACCGGTTGTCTGGCGGCATTGGGGAGGTTCCTCAGCCGGTCAGGTGACAAGTGCCTTTATTTCTTCCAAGCAATCAAAAAGAAAACAAGATTTGAATGGGAAGAGGATGCTGAGGCGGCATTTTAGAAGTTAAAGGAGCACTTGCATTCATTGCCAAGGATGGTAAGCCCCCTACCACAGGAGGTGCTTTACATGTATTTGGCCGTCTCGGACCATGCCATCAGTGCCGTACTCTTGGCTGAAAGAGACAGTGTTTAACTTCCGATTTATTTCATTAGCCATGTTCTTCGAAATGCTGCACTACGGTACCCCATGGTTGAAAAATTTAGGCTCGAACTTTTCATGGCAGTCAAGAGGTTAAAACCTTACTTCCTGACACATTCGGTTGTGGTCTATACAGATCAACCTCTCAAGCGGCCAATGACAACTTTGGAGTCATCCGGTAGGATGCTCAAATGGGCTATTTAAATGCAAAGTCTTGAAATCACTTTCAAACCTAGGAAGGCAATGAAAGATCAGGCGTTTGCTGACTTCATTGTCGAAATGACAAGGTCGGCTGAGCCGGAGAATCTCGACCAGGTTTGGAAAGTGTATGTAGACGGGAGCTCTACTATTCATGGATGTGGTGCAGGAGTTATATGTCAGTCCTCAGAAGGGGACAAGTATGAATATGCGCTACGGTTCAAGTTTCAAGCCTCAAATAATGAGGCAGAATATGAGGCCCTGCTAGCTGGTATTCGAATGTGTAAGGCGGTAGGGGCAAGAAAGGTTGACGCCTGTTCTGATTCACAACTGATTGTTAGCCAATACCATGGTGACTATGAGGCCACCTATCGGGCTATGATCAAATACTTGCAGGCGGTCAAAGATGAGGCTGGATACTTGACGAACTTCACCTGAGTCAGGTGCCCAGGTCAGAACACAATCAGGCGGATGCTCTTTCTAAACTGGCATCATCCGCCTCTTGTGATACGCCTAGGTTAGTCTTTTGGGAAGTCATGGAAAAGAGAAGTATTGAACATGATCCCATAGGAATTCTTGACCGAAGCCTGACCTGGATGGATAGCATCTGGGCTTATGTGACAGACGAAACTTTGCCGGATGCCAATTCAGAAGCGGCTACAATGAAGAAACGGGCAACAAGTTTTGAAATCCATAATGGAGAACTCTTCAAGAGGGGTTACCTCCAGCCGTTGCTGAAATGTGTTACCCCAGAAAGGGGGAAAGAGGTTCTAGAAGATCTGCACTCGGGCTTTTTTGCATCACATATAGGCGGCAAGACTCTAGCAAAAAGGGCCAGGCGGCAAGGCTACTTTTGGACCACTCTAGAGGCAGATGCCATGGAAATGGTGAAGAAGTGTGATAAGTGTCAAAAATTCGGTAAACTCATACACCGTCCTGCTACTGATCTGATGAGCGGCATTTATGCCACCGTTTCACCCTCTTTCATTAGAGAATTCCCCCGATTTGCCACTTGTTTATGCCTCTTCTTAGCACTTTTTATTCTATTTTAGTTACTTTAGCTCCTTCTCGTGTTTCTCCCTTCGCTTTTATCTTTTCTTCCACTTTTTACCTTTTATTTGTGTGTTTTGATAGCTCCTAGAACTCGTGCGCGAATTATGGATTGCCAGATGGAGTGGAGATGCTAAGGAAGATTGCCAAGGAAGTGGAGATGCCAAAAGGGAGAGGGCGCGCTGATATGCAAGGCCGCGGGCGCGGACAGGGATGTCTAGATCAAACGCGAGTTTCTGGAGATGGCGAGCCGCGGGCGCGGCGCAGAGGCCCGCGAGCGCGGAGTTAATGGCCGCGGGCACGGTAGAGAATACCCGCGGGCGCGGCAACCTGGGTCTGGCGAACCTCCTACCCAGCTTGGAGAGGGTGCATCAGCCTGTTTGGAGAGCCCTCTCCCTTGCCCATTTTCCTCATTATAATAGAAGACTATAAATAGTCTTTAGCTAGAGTTTTCAAGGGGATTCACTATTCCATTGGCATCAAAAACATTTGTAGAGAGAGAAAATCCATGTCTTTTAGAGAGAGAAAACATTAGTCTTCAAGATTCAATCTTTGTAATCAAATATTCAAGCTTTCTTCTAGATTGTTGCAATAACTTTGATGATTGGGTAATCCTTTAACTTTTATAATAGTAATCTTTTCTCTTATTTCCCTAATACTTAGTTTTATTGTTTTTACTCATGTTTTCCTCATAAATATTCATGCTTTATTAGTTTCTTTGATTTCTCTTTGACTTAGAATCATGCTAGGTTGCATTAGGATTGAATACTTATTTAGCTTGGTTGTCATGGGTATTTTCCTTTCTCTAGCTTAGATTTTTAGCTAGGGAAGGGGGTCAAAATCATGTTTATTTGAGTTCCTATTGATTATTGATTGGATTCTACCTTGAGTTGATGATTTGTGCTTAAGTATGCTTGGAGTTATTGTGTACACCTATAACCCCATTGTTTAGTCCTAGATTAGATGCATGAGAATGATCTAGTTTAGGGTTGATTGATTTCATCAAATTGCTTTAAGTAGTTGCATGAGAATTAGTTGCTTTGAGTAGAGTTTGAACTCCTTGGTGTATTTCCTTATTGATTTTCATTAGTGTCTTGTTGGTCATGATTGGAACCCCCTCTCCCTAGTGCTTTTTGCCATTGATATCGCTATAATCTTGTCCTTTGTTTTCATTTAGAGTTCCTAGTTCAATCCCTTCGTCTTTAGTTTAACTCAGTTCCTGTTTTTGGTAATTAGTTTGGTCATAGAAGTCTTAAACATCAACCCATAATACCCCTTTTTCTTGTCACTAGCAACTTGTCCTAGATATCGTATTGATTGTGCTCAACCCCCCGTTTCCTTGGGAATCGACCCTAGCTTGCCCCACTATCTTAAGTGAAATTGATAGAGTTGAGTTAGGAGATAAAAATTGTAAATTTGATCTAGGATAGTAGACCAACGACTTATTGTCCACCGATCATGATCTAACGGCTATCTACAGCGCAGTGCCATTCACCAAATGGGGCATGGATATTCTGGGTTCATATACGCCTGCTTCAGGCAGACGGAGGTACATTCTAGTTGCCGTCGATTACTTCACCAAATGGGTAGAGGCAACGACGCTCAAGGGCATAAAGACAAAGGATGTCATCTCCTTCATTTGGAGGAACATTATCACCCGGTTTGGGGTACCTATCTCTATGGTTTTTTTTACAATGGCCTTCAGTTTGAAACTCCTACCCTCAAGAGCTGGTTGGGGGGATCAAGGGATCTCACATTACTTTGCCTCAATCGCCCGTCCCCAAGAAAACGACCAAGTTGAAGCCTTCAACAAACTCATCTCAGACGACATTAAGAAGAAAATTGAAAGGGCTGACGATATATGGGCAGATGAGTTGCCTCATGTCTTATGGGCCATCAGAACAACTGGTGAAACCCTGTTTCTCATGACATACGGTACAGACGTCGTCTTGCCTATTAAGCATCATGAACCAACTCCTCAAATCATGCTCTATGATGAAGAGGAAAATTGGGAGGCCATGCGGCTAACATTGGACTCACTTCCTGAACGCAGGGGCAATGCTGCCTTGCGTCATGAGATTTACCGTCTGAGAATGACAAGAGCATACAACAAAAGAGTACCCAAACGACCCTTAAAAGTGGGGGTCTTTGTGTTATGAAAAATGGAGGCAACTGGTAGGGCTAATGAGCAAGGGAAGTTGACTCCCAACTGGGAAGGCCCCTACCGGATCTACGAAGAAGTAAGAGGCGGCACCTACCGCCTGGAAACTCCAGAAGGCACGCAGCTAGCCAGAACTTGAAACGTAGACAACTTGAAAAAGTAATACTTCTGAGACTTGTAAATTTTTTGTAAATAAAGTTTATCAATGAAAAGAAGCTTTATTTTCACTCGTTTGTTGCTTTCTGCATATTTACCATTTGTACAATGCACAGACGGACTTGTATAAATTCTTTACGTGTGCTCCAACATGAGTGGATAAGCTAAGTCAAATACTTAGCAGCTACTGATGAGGCCAATGGCCAGACATCCTTGAAACCGTCACTTGCTCCAACATGAGCAAGCAACCGGCGACGCCCATTCGGGTGAATTCGTCGAAGAGGACATCTCCCATTTGGGTGGTACATTGTTCTATAAACTATAACACAAACGGCCCTACCGATTGTCTAGATTTAAGATAACTCGCAGTCGTTTGAATGATCAATTGAGACCTGGATATAACCGGTTATTGCTCTAAGGCGATACAAACGGTAACTAATATCTTGGTTGGATGTAACCGGTCATTGTTCAGTAGCAATACAAATAGTTATCATAATTGAAAATTTACGTTAAGTCAAAACCTTAGCAGCTAAAACATAACTTAGTTATGACACCTACACACGGTCAATGGCCACTTGCTATTAGATAATTGGAAAAGACTGACAAACCCAAGAGGTAAGTCATAGCTGGTTGATTAAAAAAATTCAAAGTTGGAACCCAGGCGCCATAGAGAAAACCGCCTCTTATTATGAATATTGAGAATTGATTCGGAGACAGTCAGTGACCGCTTGGCGTCGATCCAGATGTTTATTGGACGACTGTTCGCTTGGGTCGGGACAATTACCAAGCAAACACCCGTCTAGGGGCAAAATACACCTGTTGTATCTGATGAGCCGCATGCATTATGGTACTTAACAAAAATGCCAGAAAACAAAGTGCGCATCCGTCCAGGGGCAAATTAGCCTGGTGCAACCGGTTAACCGCATGCATTCTGGTACTTAACAAAAAATGCTAAAAAACAAAAACCCGCATGCATTCGGATACTTAGCAAAATTGCAAGAATTGAAAGATTGACGCAAGATTTGACAAATACCGACATAGCAGCCAGTAGAAAATTTCATTAAAAGTAGGCCAAAAGGACAGGAGTGAAATTGTTAATCGGATCTGCATCCGGTGAAAAAATATAAAATACATGGCACGTAGGTCGGAAGTACAAGTAGCTTAATCAGTGAGCTGGGGTAAAGGTCGCATCCTTGGCAGGTGGGACCAGGGTAGAGGTCTCCTGAACTTCCTCATGATCCTTCTCCTCTTTTTCAGAGTCCGCCTCCTCCTCCTCCTTGACGGCTGCGGATTCCTTCTTCAGCCAGTCCTGGAAGGGCTCGGGCTCCGGCTGGTTTTCTTCCTTAGCCAGAATAGCGAGATCGGCATATTTGTATGCAAGTTCCCAGGTGCTGTACTCCGCCTCTGGACTCAGGAGGGACCAGGCCATCCTCATGCGGTTTTTCACAGTCGTGCTCATTCTCCTCGATGAGCCGGCTATGATCAGCCTGCAATGTGGCTCTGAAGTTTTTCTCAGTTGTGGCCCTTTCCTTCAGCAGGCAGTCATTGTCAGCTTTTAAAGAGGTGTTCTCCTTCTTGGTTTCATCCAAGGACTTGAGAGCATCATCTTTCTTTTTCAGCTCGAGCTCAGCGTTGTCAACTGCCGCCTGCAGATTATGGATTTTGGTGTTAGCCTCATTGAGGGATTTTAATTTCAAGCCGCTTGAGGGATTCCACCTATTGCAAAAGCTCGGACTTAGTCATGAGGTCATGAATAATCATTTGATATTGAGCAACATCAGACGTGTCAATAGTGGCTCTTTTTGCCCGCCTTACCTCTTCCTGTTTTCGAGCATACGACTTCTTCAACCCCTCCACCCTCAGCATCGTCTGTACATTAAAAGTGTTAAAGTGCAGCCGGCTAATACTAAGAAGTCAGTAAAACTAAAAGTGAAACATTCATACCTCAGCCAGTTGGGCTAGGATGCGGTCAACATTGAACGCATATATGCCTGGGATGGCCTCCTTGTCTTCCTTGGAGACGGCTTTCAGCATGGCCTTAGAAAATTGTTGTACATCCGACCATCGGGGAGACATATTTGCACCAGAAAGAGACGGTGAGAAAGCAGCGTAACCGCCTCCAATAGATTGTCGGTTGCCAGGGGAACCTTCTGACTAAAGACGAGAATGTGACTTGACCCGCATGGGTCAGCCAAGCTCAAGGGAGTTGAAGAATTCAGTAATACCTTGGTGAGGCGGCTGAAGGCTCAGATCGCCTACATCCTTAGGAGGCAGGACACCAGACGGCGCTGCAACAACATCCAACTAGGAGGCAAGGTCTAAGCATATTTGTAGACTCTTTCCTCCAACAGATACCCGGGAAGCCGTTTGAGCAGACGAGGTCTTCCTGGATTTCTTGCCAGAAGTCTCCTCACCAAACCTCGGTCTGATGACCCTGGAAAGGGATCTAGGAGCCTTGTCTCCCTCCTAGAAAACAAGTGAGAAATTAGGCATGAAGCTGGGACCAGGCACAAGCTATACAAACGGTTTACCACCGTTTGCACACAGAGAACTAAAGCAATAAATTGGAAGTTAGTTCAGGCGGTTAATACCTTGTTTTTAGCCGCCTGCGCGGCTCTCTTCTTCTCCGCATTCTCCCTGCGGATGTCTGCGGCGGACTTAGCAGGCGTTTTGTCCACCAGAAGCATGTTTAATGCAGTTACTACAAAAGAAAACCGTCTGTTAGATCATCGAGCAAGAAAAATACAAGTCACAAAAGATAGAGACGGAAAAATCATAGCCGGAAAAATAATCTACATACGTCTGTTAAATTAGGTGCTCAACCCACAAGTAGACAAAAACGCCTCGTCCCTAAAAAATTCATGTTAAGGTACCCAGTTTTTGGGTACACTAATTAATTCTCCGGTTGAGAGAGTGGTGGTTGTAAGTTCAAAAAAACCCCGCCTCTATTATTTTTTGGTAATCCTCATCCGGGATTTGAGGCAACTTGCACTTCTGTCCGAGAAGGTCTAGTTTCCGGTTGTATGTGCGAAGTTCAAAGTTTTCTTGCTTAGTAGGGGCAGAAACCAGATAGAAGTGGTTTTCTAGTCTGACCACTTAGACGGTTTGTCTAGGGTCATCAGGTATTTTGGGTAAGTGGTTAAGGTGTACCATGCCCTCCACCCGCCTGGACTTTGGCTTAGATAGTGCATCTTGGCAAAGGCCCCCCAGCCGGGATGAAGACCCTGCATCTCGCAGGCGGCGATGTAGCCCAAAATGTTAACCCAGGAGTTTGGGGTTAACTGCCACACGCTAGGCCATACCCTCTAAGGATAGCCTTTATTGCATTATGAAGGGGGAAGCGAAGCCCAGCCAAAAATGCCGCCTCATAGCAGCCGAAGCATTTATTGGCGCCTTGCTGGTCGGCATTCCAGGCTATGGTCCCCAACTCAGGCGACACCCGGATGGTATATCCCGTACCCAGAGGACGCTTGAGTTTAACCGTCTCTAGGTGCCTCTCCATATTTGCCCTATCTTTGGCTAAAATATGGATTTGAAGTGGATCCCCTTTATTATTCCATGTTGGCCTCTCTTTTTCCTCACTATCCACATCTAGAGTTAGAGAGCTGCTTGAGGCTACAGAGCCAGACCTAGAGGCGGATTCACTCCCTCCTCTCTCAAAGGCACTCCCATCCGCCTCCTCCTGACCAGATATGGAGGCGGCCTCTCCCCCGTCTCCATTTTTGGACTCTAGAATCCCATCACTGGGTGTGCTGGGTGTGCCCATGGAGGATCTCCATCTCAGCCTGATCTCCCTTAGGCGGCTTTTCTTTGGTGCTCTCCTCCCTATACTCCGGATCTATAGCCGTCTTCCTAGTCGTGGCCATACTGTCCTGCACAGACATGGAGACGGTCGGATTGGGAGATGAGCAAGAGTGATCCAGGCACCCAGAGGCGGCTCCCCTGGTTCTAGACTCAGCTGTACCAGGGGATCGACTGCCCTCTAAACTATGTTGTGCCGTGTGTGCTATTGGTGAATCCATTAATGGAGCAAAATGTACACAAACGGAAATATTTAAAAGGGTTGAGAAGAGGTGAAGTGGTACCTATGAGATGAGCTGCGAAGTAGTCTAGCGGTGACCGGCTGAACTAACAGGCGGAAACTGAATAATAGCTTGCAAGATGCCCAGGTGGGGGACCGGTTGTACCCGCTTGAAATGCCAAAGCTTGCTTGAAGGGTACACAGGCGGTTCTAAAGAAGAGATAACCGGATTTACCCCTTGGAAAAAGAATAACTGTTTGCAAACTACCCAGACGGTGTACCGGCTGTGAGTAGTGAAATGAAAGCAACTGCTTGCAAGGTATACAGGCGGTTGGCAGAGTTTATCTCTCTAAAAAACGGATGTCTCTCTCTAAGTTTTGGAAATATCCAAAAAAGGGAGAGGTAAAAAATCTATTTAATTAAAGTCCTTTTTCGATAAAACATAAAACGATAAAACATAAAACATTGATAAAAATAAAAAGGTATAATCATAACACTGATAAATGAGGTTTGAAGCGAACAAAGTGAAGTATATATGAAATTATTATTCTTAATTGCGCCCCTAATACTTCGTGATATCTAATTCATATTGTGATATTTGAGTAAATTATCGAAAAGAACCAACAAAATGATGACACATTATATTAATTATGTGCAATTGTTATTTATCAACAAGCTTGATGAAATTTGGTGATTAACTTTCGATATCATTTGGTTAAAACACCGCAAAAAAAATATTATGCTGCACTAAAAAACACTGTTTACTTCATACTTACAAATAATCATGTATTATGTTTGAATTTGTTTAAAATTACGTGTCTGCTCAACAAGATATTTCTTACTTTTTATTTTTCAAAGTTCTATTTTATGTTTGTATTCATTAGTGGTTTATTCACATTTCAAAACAATTGTGATGTACAAACAACATAGGAATTTGAATTAAATCCATTTAAAGTGTCATTCAAACGTGTAGCTAAAATATTTATTAGTTAAATAGTCGTTTTTCGTTGATAAATAATATCAAGATGATAAACTATTTTGTTGTTTGCTTCACAATTTAATTTAGTTGTTTGGCTCACTAAGCTTTAATAGTTCAATGTGACTCTGGACAAAAAAGGAAACATTAAACATACATTAATATATGTCACCAAACCATAGAATACAAACTTAAAACATAATATTTGTATCCAATTAACACATTAGGTTTGGCGTACATTTGTTCACATATAAAAACAACTTATAATTTAAAACATAAACATTTATCATGTAGTACTTAAACACGTAGTACTTGTTGAACATAAACATTTATCACTTAGTAATTAAACAACTATTTATTCTAATACTGACTACTATTAAGCAATCATCAAGCAGGCATCATCACTTGATACATCTTAGTTGTTATCAACCATTTGATTCTTCACCCCTTCCTTGAACTTGGCCCAGCAGCTTCATGCTACATTATTTAATTATCATAAACATGTTATAATATTTTGAATCAAATTAAAACATAATATTATATTAAATCAAGACTTGTGTGAAAAATAAAATATCAAGACATAAACACAAACGATATGAAAGATACTCGATACCTTTATTGCCCCAACACGACCTAAAACGCGAAGCTCATGATTTGGAGAGTCTGATACAAGCATTTCAGCTTGAACCCTTTTAGCATCCCACATGATAATAGTCCCACCACCAAGGGTTTTGGTCTCTTTCACTTTCCACGACATAGCAGTCTTGAGTTTCTACATCATCCGCTCACATGTAATTTTCCACACTCGAGCTTCCGTTATAATGACAAGCATTGGGTTATGCATTTGAACAGCCCAATTGAAATCAATCTCAAATAATGGGTGTGTAATGCGCTTAGCATTTCACAAAATTATACTTGTACCCCTCTCTATAAGCGGCATACGTGATTCATTTTCTAGAGTCACCAGGATGACATGGTAGCGGCTTAATGGGTTCGTATCTATAATTTCGGCGCGGAACACCATGAACGCAACGTTCGTCACATCGGCACGAGCATTTAGAATCTGGAATGCATCACTTAAGCATCCATCTTCCGTGTTGTATGCTGTACAAGTAAGGGAGTAAATTGGACCCTTACGAGATATGACAGGCTTTGGGTCGATTAAATCAACCAAAAACTTAGGACTGAGCTTGTTCACCCCTTCATACTCGGTGGGTTCGAATTCTATCTACGGGATGACTCTTTGTATCTCCGGGAGGACTACGACATCGCCAGTGTTTGGCAAATGAGCGGGAACGACCTTCCCAGACTCATCTAGCATCATCAGCTTATCCATCCTGGCCAGCATGACCTTATCAAGATTTGCAATTGCATTCCGCAACACAAATCAGATAAATCTACCTCGTTAGGTGAAATACAACCATTTTCACTATAGAAATAAAACATAGTTGTTAAAATTGATTTTCGGACCAGATTTCTTCTCCCTGGCCCAGAAATATGTAGTGCCTGGAGCAATTTGTAGGTGGTAACCAATTGAAAAGGGTGGTAAACTAGGCATTTCAATGGATCTTAGAAGAAAAAAAAAAAGGATTCAAAAGTGGGGAGATGGTTGTGTGGTGAAGGGCTAACTACTTACGTAGCAATCATTTATATAGGCAACATGTAGGTGCATGTTGGTCCCACTAATGAACTAATACATTCAAGTTGTTGAAACAATATTCGTCTAACCTTGATTAAATCCCAACTCAAATCGAGTTAGCCAAGGGTTTGCTCAAATTACAAAATGTGTTTATTTGGTCAAAACTCGACCTGCGTATGCTCGACTCAAACTGTTAGTCGAGTAATTTATTACTCGATTCAAAAACTCATAAGAAAGTTGCATTCAATTTTATATTATATTTACACAAAAATAGTTTGCTTAAAAAAAAAATTGTTACATATATTCATATATGCTCTCGTATAATCATATGTATACCTCCCAAATGACATTGATACAACAGAATGAAGAGATGTTACATTAAATATGGAGCTCTATGTAATACCCCGTATTTTTGAGATGTATTTTCAAGTTAATTAATTAATATTTTCTAAAAAGGGTATTTTAGTAATTTATTTTTATTTGAATTTTGGAGCCAAAATGATATTTGAATTTTGGCGCCAACAACATTTTAAAACTCAATTATTATTTTGGATTTTGGATAAGATTTATTATCCATATATTATTTAATAAAAACCGAAAAATATATATATATATATATATTTCGGATATTTTAATTAAACAAAATTATATTTTAATTATTTAAATTAAGAAGTTCGAATTTCCTAAATAATAAGCTATGATTTTCGGATTTTCTAAGTGTAGAAAATATGATTTTCTTAGTTAATTTATTTAGTGAATAATTGTTATTTTCTTAATTACTTATTTTATACAAAATATATTATTTACGCAATCATTTTATTCTTTAAAAACTAGCAAAATAATTGCCTTAATATTTAAAGGGAGGTCCGAAAATATGAGCTTAGGAAAGCTCAAATTTTTGGTCACTATATTGTATTTTGAGCAAAATTAATTTGGTAATTTTTGTATTTTAATTATCTTCCTCAATTCTATTATTTTTCTTAATTCTTATTTTTCATCTCCTAAATATTTGATCATCTTATTTCCCTACCTTAAATCATTCTTGATTATGCCCCAAGCAAAGTCATTTACCATTTAATATTTCATGACTACATACTTACCTTATTTCTTCATTAATTAATCACCATAACCTAGACTTTCCATAATTCTTTAACTCTTTTACTAGTAGAAAAAATGAAAAAGACACCCCTTTCGCACCGGTTCTTAAAAACCGGTGGAAAAAAAAATTGGGCGGGATTTGGATAATTACTTTTCGCACCGGTTCCTTATAAACCGGTTCTAAATCTTGGTTTTCGCACCGGTTTGAATCGGTGCTAAATGTTTTTATTAAAAAAAAAAAAGAGGGAAAGAAGGATTTCGCATCGGTTCAGACCAAACCGGTGGGAAAATTCATTTACAACCGGTTTCGAACCGGTGCTGTAAATTAAACAAAAAAACCACTTAATCGTGAAATTCGATCTTCTTCTTCCTTCAATTCAGTTTTCATTCCCCTTCTAGCTTTTCCACATTCAATTCGCACCCCCCTCGTTGTCGCCTACCTTCCCTATAGCTATACGTCCTCCATCGAAGCGCATTCTGGGCTTTCTCACCTCCATTGCCGCAACTCGTCTCTTTCTCTCCATAGCTCTCCTCCATTGAAGCGCATTCTGCTGAGCTTTCTCACCTCCATTGAAGCGCATTCTGAGCTTTCCAACTCTATTGTAGCAGCTTCGAGGTAAGATTTATTTCGTGGTCTTCCTAATCTATTGAATTCCTTTGCAATCTAGGGTTAGTCGTTGATTTAGGGTTTTCTGTTCTTTGTGGTTTGCTGTTGTGACTTTAATTTCGAGTTGTGCATTCAACAATAGTAAATTGTTTTAGGGTTTTGATTGTTGCTGTTGTTTATGAACTTGATGGTTCTCGTTTGGGCATTTGTTTATGAACTTGATGGTTCTCCATTGCTGGGTTCCTCAGCTTTCTGATTTGGCGCTCAGCATATCTAACGCGTGTACTTAGCTGGAGAAACAGATTCTATGTTGCTGTAAACTGGGCAACCACTCTAGTTTTTGGCAGGGATATTTCAAAGATAGGAAACTGAAGATATTAGCTTCAAATATTGCTGTTGTTGTCCCTATTGCATTGAGGTCCTTTTACTTGTAGTTTGTGCTAAAACTTTGGACGTTATTTGATTTGTTGTAATAAAATTTTGCGAAACTGAATACTTCTATATATGATACTGATATTATGATAGAATTACAGTATTAATCAAACAGATCAAGGTCTTTTGAACTAATTAAGTGCGAAATACAAAAACTGATTAGTACTCCGATTTATGTAGTTTCTCAATCTTATATGGCATCTAAATGAGAATGTGCTGATCTTGGTAAAATTGCAAGAAATGAGATGAAATTGTGCAAAGCTGTTGTGGTGTAATATTGGATAAAATTGCAAGGAATGAGATGCAATTGTGCAAAGCTGTTGTGGTGTAACTAATTTCAAGAATTTATGTTAGGTAGAAAGTTTGTTCTTATTAAACTAATTTCAAAGTTGCTTGTAAGAGTTGTAACAAGATTGTTTCGTATTAGATCAAGATATTTAAGAGTTTACTGAGCTTAGAAGAATTATGTGAGAAAGATAGTCTTCAAAAACAAAGTTAAAGCATTTGTGATGGTAAGGGTTTAGAGGAAGAAGTGACTACTGCCACACTCAATGCTACTTGTGCAGCACAAAGATTAACCATAGTTAGGCTTTCCAAAGGTAAATTGCACAAGAGCTCACTGTGTTGAAGGCTTGAAGCCCAGATTACCATTAATATGGTTTCATAAACTTCAATGTGCTCTATTTTTTCTTCTCTCAAAATTGATTTGGAGCTAAAAAGTTATAACAATATTCATGTGAATAATGCTCTTGGTAGTTAGACCTTTTTTCTGAAAAAGAAGAATCCCCTTCTGCATTTGCATGATTACTAAATTTTTTCATGCATATAGTTATTCTGAACAAATTTTGACAGCCGAAATGCATATACTAAAGACTATTGTATCGTTTTAATATCTTCTAAAAGTATCTTTGCTAACTCGGTAAGTAGTAGTATACCCTCTATGGCTATTGCCATCTCTAATCAGGAAAAGCTTTAGATAAATTAGTACTTGATTCTTGTATGGATTAGATTTCCTTCATGGTATTTCTTCCTTCGATATCTCGTTTTTATGGTAATTCATCCTTCGTAAGCAATAGTATACCCTATATCATACATCTATACAAGCTTTAAACGTTACACAAAGTCATGCTCAGCTTTAAGTTTGGTTAATCCCTGGCTAGAAGGTCCCTCTAACTTTTATTTTTCCTTACTTTATATAGAGTACTTCGTATACAATATAAAAATATAATCATTTGAGCTAATCTATTACATGATCTTTTGCAGTGATAAATATACGAGCATATGCATCCTGGGATAGCTTCTCTCATTATCCGGTTTGGCAAGGTATTGTTGCCTGCAGTAATGGCAAATGATCAAAATTTCAATTACTTTTAAAAATCTTAAATGAACAAATAGTTTGAAATTATGATGATACTTCTTCTTGCATTAGAAAGTAAATTTAATTGCTTGGAAACTCATGATTATGAATATTCACACCTCTTTATATATCAGTTCACCGTTCTCTTCAATTCATTGCTCTTCTTGCTCGTCTTCCAAATAGCTTCCCAGAAAATTGAATAGTTGCCAGCTCCATCCTATGAGCTAATTTAGCTAGCCATAAGGGTATAAATAACTGATTCCAATGTATTATCAGGTTAATAGTCTTTAGAATTAGTATAAATAGAGTGAGGGGAGAAAGGAGAAAGAGGCAGAAAATTTGGAATCAACAATTCACTTCAGGCAACAATTAACTGAATCAACTTATTCCCCATTTTGCTGTCTGGCACTTACAGCAGATATGGTCGACTTCATATCTTTTTATCAGTTTACTCAACATTTAATTCTGTGATGATAGTTATACCATCTAATATGCTATAGTTCAATTTGGAGTTGTATGTTCATGTCAGTTGATGTTTTCTCTGACCAGGAAAGAAGCAAATGAATTGATAAAACTTGTCAGGTCTCGTGTAGTGGACAACAATGGAACTTTTGGTAAATTGCTTTGCAAGATTTTGATCCTGATATTGACAGCAATGTCTACGTAATTGCTTGATACAATTGTTTTGTTTTTTTTTTTCCTGAATTTTTTCCTCTAGGTGAAACTACTCCAAATATGCAGAAATCAGCAATTATGGAAGCTAGGAAATGATAAGATTTTCAAGTGTGACCGATCCCTCTCTACTCGGGGAAGCAGGGGAGCTTGAAATACGCATCAAACCTGATCCAGATAATGGGACCATCACGATTAGGTATGCATTCATTCCGTCGATATGCTGTAATTTCATTAATTATCGAATTCTGAGTTTGTATGTATCTCAATCTTTAAGGATACTGGTAATTAGAATGACAAAAGAGGAGCTTGTTGATTGTTTGGGAACTATTGCACAGAGTGGCACTTCCAAGTTCTTAAAAGCTTTGAAGGTACTCGAAACCTTTCTTGTGATATAGTCGTATGTTTTAATTAAAGTAGTCTTGTTTTTTCTAGAAACAATCTGAGCTTGTCAGTGTAAGGTTTTTTGAATTGAGAAGAGAATATGTGATGATTGATAAGAAACTGATGGGATGAACCCTCAATCATCAATAATTGTATGCTAGCTCAAAAATGTGTACTCTGTTGTCATTTGAGTTTTCTTTCTATATGATTAGTTCCATATTGTTCATGGAATAGTTATAGTGGTTGAATTCTTTTATTTCAGCTATACTTTTCATCGCATTGATCTTCTTCGACGTGCAATGACCCATGCTTCATTTTCTGAGGAGAACAACCGAGCACTAAGCATTCTAGGCACGAGCATCATAGAAACATTTGTGTCCTTTAGGTATCTTCTAAATGATATGGATATTTATTCAAAAACTCTGAATCGTGTGATAGCAGAGGCATGTAATGTGGAGTCCTCATGTCCTGTGGATGGGATGAGGTTGGGATTGCACAAAATAGTCAGAGTCTCTCACAATACCAACTGTACCACTCCTGCCATAGTCTGTGGTGCTTTCCGTGCAATATTTTCTGTTGTTGCTCTCGACTCTGGAAAGTCAGATGATGCTTCAAAAGTGTCCTGGAATGTCCATACTCGTACAGGTGAAATGGCTGCTGCATTTTAGGTAAACCTCAGAACTAGTGGTGACTGCATCCTACTATGAACTCATGTTATATGAATTCTTTGTTAGGGTGATGGTGTTTATATATCGTATTAACTTTATGTATGCTCTAGAACTAGAATGGCTCAATAACTGTGCTACATATATGTATTGCTCCTAGGGAGGGGATAACAGAGTTTATCAATGGTTGTTAATAAAAGTATGGTTGTTTTATATGTGGATCCAAGTTTGCGTTTTATTATAGATTGCAGAAAGCCGATCAATGTCGATGTCAGAATCGTTTGTGATCTTTGAGTGAAAAATTTATTGTGATCATCCTGCATGTCACCTTGAAAATGACACTTTAGATTCAGAGAACTGCCAAGACGGCCCTTGTTGTCAGTTGTATGTTGAGATCTGTTGGGTTTATTTCAGTCTGTCTCCAGGTTGGTGGTGAACCAGGAAACAGGCCATTCACCATTAGAAAAGTACAATACAGCATTACAGCTCAATGTTGCAAGCTTGCCGAACTTAATTCCTTTAAGCTGAACAAGTCTAGTAGTGACTAAATCCTGTTTCTGCCTTTTCATGTCTATGTTCATGCACATGATCAGCACTAAATTTATAATGACTTATCGGGTTTCTGTGATTCGCTTGCATCTTGGAAATGATCTAGCTAACTTTAACTAGTATTATAAAATGAAGCTAATCAATCTTACAAGACTTGATTCTCATTTCATGTGACCAAAAGATTCATTATTAAATTATTATCTGTTCCAAGTGGCCTGAATTTCAGGTTTTTAGTACTTTATTCTTGTTTTTTTAGTTACAAAAATGAAAGAAAGATTATGAAAAATGTGGGTGAGAAATTTGTCTTATTGATAAAGCCACTTGGAAAATGAGGCTTGAGATTTGGTATGAACTGGAAATATCTTTGGCTCGCAAGAAAGACAGACACCCTAAAGTCAGCTGTATAATGTACTTGTCCCCCCCACCTTTAGTTTAGTTGCCGAACCCTCTTTCATTTCTTTATGGGATTTTGTTTCTCATTTGTGCTATAACTGTGCATTTTGTAATCTATTATCTTGGGTGGTTTGAGGAAAAAGGAAAGCAATACCCTACCCCTGCGCATCTGTTAAAGAAAAACTGACATTTAATTCCCACCTCTCCAGTATTACAGAATTACAGATGAATACTCTATTTTCCTTATCAGAGGAAGGAATGATTACTATGGAAAATTGTTCCAAAAGCAACTTTGATGACTTGGAAACTGATCCTTTTATGTGGAAGTTTTGTATATACCTTATTCCTAAAATCACTTGTTCCATTGAAGAGCTTCTCAAATATATGTGGCGTGCTTTTTCTTGCTGATTGACTAAGATTTTGGCCTTCAGGTACCATTATGACCATATCGAAGGATAGGGTGAAGCCATCTCCTATGCCAGACAGCTGCTGGAAGCTCTCTGAGATTTTTGCCACTGGAATTGTCATTGGCAGTTCTTGGCAATGATGACGGTGATATGTTTCTGGGCAGCATATGAGGCTGATTTCTTTCCGGTATGTGGTTGTGCTTTAACTAAACATAGTGTTGAATTTCTACTTTTTCTCTTATAATTTTATATTTGTGTAGTTGCATGTTGTATCCACATTTCTGCATTGATTTTTCATAGCTCACTAAGTTGACTAAGTTTCCTGGCCATTCTGCAGAGAATGTTTGGGGTTTCACACTTAAACAGACAATCAGCTACTACTGAAAGTGCTACTACTTAAACAGACAATCAGCTGCTGTAAGTGTACCCTACTGTAATTTACTCCTACATATGTAGTGTGTTTGTTCTGATTCTTTTTCGTGGTTCTGCATGTTGATTCAGGCAGAAGTACAAACCAGCAATGGCAGCAGCAGCACACAACCAGCAGCATAACCAAAGCAGCAGCAACAGTACAACAGCAACACCACAAGAGAAAAACAAACAGATTTTATTTTATTTTATTGGACGAAAATTGTAATATTACGTCTTTTTTTTAATGAAAATATGTAATTTTATATATATGTTAGTGTTTATATATCAATTTAAGTGAAAAAAGCAAAAAAATTTCTTTAATTTTTTTATTTTTTTTGGGCATTTTTGGCACCGGTTTTGGAAAGAACCGGTGCTAAAAGTTTTTTAAAAAATTCTTTTTGGGGACTTTTGGCACCGGTTCTAACACAAAACCGGTGCGAAAAGTGTGTGTTTATCATTCGCTGGAAAGTGGCCGGGGCATTCTTAAGACCAAACGGCATGACCGTGTAACAGTATAACCCCTGATCAGCGACGAAAGCCGTCTTCTCCCGATCTTTCTCCCATAAAGGAATTTGATGGAAACCAGAGTAGGCGTCCATAAAGCTCATCAAAGCATGGCCGGCTGTTGAGTCGACCAGGTTATCAATTTTAGGCAGAGGGTAACTGTCTTTGGGGCACGCCTTGTTTAAGTCTGTGTAGTCTACACACATTCGCCAGATGCCATTCGGCTTTTTAACAAGCACCACATTTGCAACCCAGTCTGGGAAGTAACATTGCCGAATGAACCCTGCATCAAGTAATTTTTTAACTTCGGTGGCTGCCGCCTGACTTCTTTCTTCGCCATGGTTCCGCTTCTTCTGTCGTACCGGCTTCTTTTTCGGATCCACGGCCAGTTTATGTACCGCCTGTATTTAGCACCGGTTTTCATCCAGAACCGGTGCCAAAAGTCTGATTTCGCACCGGTTTTGAACCGGTGCGAAATGTCTAGGGTTTTAGCACCCCCTCAAATCAGGACCGGTTCAAAACCGGTGCTAAATGGGGGTTTTGAATCGGTGCGGATTACGTGTTTTCGCCTACAAGTAATTTCCTTAAAGCATTTACCATAATTCTTCCTACATTCTCCTACCATAATTCTTGCATGAGCTAGCCTATAAATACCCCCTCATATTCTTCACACCAAAACCCAATTCTCTTCTTCTCTCTTATTCTTCTTTTCCCTAAACCTTTTCATACTTTTCTTTCTACTCTTTTCATACATAATCAGCCCGTATACATTAGAAGCTAATTTTCGGGTACTTCGTATTGGTTTTGGGGTTTTTCTATTTCACAAAAAATTGTTCCTCTTGAAAAATCCTTGAGGTTAGGTTCATGAATCACCCAATTCGGGGTTATATCGAAGGAGTTATGGCCTCTGCAAGTTCTCCCTATTCTTTCCAACACAAATTCAATTCTCTTTAATCCTATTCCCTTATTTTCTTCATGGTTATTTTTCTAAAATATAAATACTTATTTTATATTAAAGTATTATTTTTAAAAAGAGTTTTATACTCCATGAACATTAGATTTGGGTTTATGTTTAAAGATGTTGTGATAACCTTATGGTTATGTTAATTGCAAGGTGTATTCGTGATTGAACTTTGAAAGTGCGAAATGTTGATTGAGATTCGGAATAAAGGTACGTTTAGGTGGCTAGATACCTTCAAAAGTGATTGGTTTGAATAGCATGTTTTATATGATAATTTTAGCATCAAACTGACCAATAGGTCTCTGATAACCAAACAGCTTGAGAACTTGCATCCACACATTTTTACTATAAGCACAGTTAAAGAACAGATGTTGAACAATTTCCAAGTTCTGATTGCAGAGAAAGCAGACAGGGTCACATTGTATATTCCACTTTTGAAGCCTATCTTTAGTCACAAGTCTGTTCCTAACTGCAAGCCAAGTAATGAATAGACTCTTTGGAGAAGCAAGATTATTGCAAATGATCCTTCTCTAGGGAACCTTAGAAGCCTAAGTAGTGATGGCCTGGTATATTTTCTTAATCTTGACCTTACTTGCACTACAGTACCCCAATTACCAATACCATCAATTATAGCTCTACACTTCAGGATTTTTGTAAGCACCCAGGAGCACTTCTTAGGAGCAGACATGCCCCACCAAGGCTTATCCTTAAAATAGTAAATATGAACCCATTTCACCCAAAGACTGTCAGCTTGTGAGCCAGATCCCAGAGAAGTTTTGTGATAGCTGCAAGATTCCATTCAGGAAGAGAAATCAAACTCCAACCACCACTCACTTTAGGAAGACAAACTTGGGACCAAGACACCAGGGATTTCTTATAAGGGTTAGCTTTCCCAGTCCACGGAAACACCCTAAATTTGGATTCAATTTCCTTCAAAATCTTCTTAGGGAGAACAAAAATGTGAGCCCAATAGGTTGGAACACCAAAAAGAACACTTTTAATAAGCTACAACCTACTAGCATAAGACAGATTTCTTGCATTCCACCCATTAATCCTGGCAGTCACTTTGTCAATCAAAGGTTTGCATTGAGCAGTAGTTAACTTCTTAGAAGAAAGAGGAACTCGAAGATATATAAAGGGGATTGATCCAGGAGCAACCCCAATCAAGGCCTTGAGAGTAGCTTGCTCATCATCAGAGAGACCTCCAAAGTAGACTTCACTCTTATCCGGATTAGCAGAAAGCCCTTAAGCTTCAGAGAACTTAGTGAAAGCCTGGAAAAAAAGAGAAACAAAACCAGCATCTGCCCTAGAAAACATCAGAAGATCATCAGCAAACATGAGGTGAGTTAATTTCATTTTCTCACATCTAGGATGATAGTTAAAGTCAGGGTTCTGGTGCAGCTTAAATAAACATCTAGAGGGCACTCCACTCCAATTGCAAAGAGGAAGGGTGACATAGGATCTCCCTGTCTAAGGTCCTTCTTTGGTTGAAAAAGGCATAGTAGGAGCACCATTAACCATAATTGAAAAGGAAATAGTAGAAATACATCCCATAATCTAAGCAATAAATTGACTAGGAAAGCTGAGTTCAGCCATAACAGATTCTAGGAAACCCCATTCAACTAAGTCATATGCCTTTTTTAAGTCAATTTTCAGCATGCATCTAGGGGTGATATGCTTATGACCGTATCCCTTAATCAATTCTGATGCAAGAAGGATATTATCCCCAATATGCTTACCAGGGATAAACCCAGCTTGAGAATCATCAATAATCTCATGGAGAACTAAAGCAAGCTTTGCTGGTAAAATTTTAGAAAAAAACTTATAAAGCACTGTACAACAAGCAATGGGCCTAAATTCCCTAGCATATGAAGGATTTTGCACCTTAGGAACTAAAGTAATTGTAGTGCAGTTCCATTGCTTTAACAATTTACTAGTGCTAAAAAAACTCCAAATCACCTTCATATACATCATTCTTCACAATGCTCCAAGTTTTCTTAAAGAAAAGGAGTTAAAGCCATCAATACTAGAAGCTTTTGTATTATCATTTCCCTTAAGAGCCATATCAATTTCTACAGCCGCGCCCGTGGCGGCCTGGGCTGCCGAGCTGCTGGCTGTGCTGCTCTTTGTTGCTAACTTCAGCTGCTTGAGGTGATGCTCGGGGTGCTCGGAGGGTTCTTGCCTTAAGTGCTACAATTGCTCAACTTCTTCGCTTCGTTCTTAGCTTCAAGCTTCTTCTATTGAACTTTCTTGCCTTCTCTCGGGTCATAAGCATTGAAGAAAGTGTGAAGCACCTACACAAATAGACCAAGAGAGAAAAGAGTGAAAGAACACATAGAAAAACACGCAAATCAAGCTAGAAACCGAGGAAAAAGCATAATATTCACAACTAAGGCCTAAAACTATAAACTAAGACAAAGATAACTAAAACAAGACTAAAAGGAACATAAATAACAAAGAAACAACGAAATAAACCTAAAACTAAGGGAGAAAAATGCCCTAAAATGTGTCATAAAATGACACTTATCAGCTGCTACCGGAGCGATTGGTGAGGATTGGCAGATATATAGTTATCCCGACCGTCCATACGCGGAGGTGTTGCTTCCTCGGCTAGCTGCGCCACCCTACTACGAGGAGGAGGTTTGTCATTTTCAACTATCTAGTTCATTTTTTTGGTAGCCCCCAACGGTGTCGTACCGTTTTATTTTAATTGTTGCTGGAGTCGGAGGAGATCGCAGAGTTTGTACCTCCGCGGATGTCCATCACTTTTCAAGGGACCTATGGACCTGTTGAGGAGCTGATTCCTTTAGCCCCAAAGGAGTGGTTATTAGTATCCCAGTCTATTCCTTGTCACAAGACTTGGGTGAGCTCCCACTCTTCTACTTATTTGGTGTACATATTTTATGTTTTGCTGACTTTGTCTCTTTTGCAGTTCTCTCGCGAGGTGGTGATGAAGATGGCAGCGGCCATGGATGCCTTCCGGTACCAGCTGGTGAGATGGAGTCACCGAGCGTCGTGTCGACGTACTGATGGCGTTGTGTCGGTATGTCTTTGTGCATTTGCTTTTATTTGTTCATTCTTGCTTTTATATGCCTGACATGTTTTGTTATTTTTATTTCAGCTTGCTCCTCATCTACGTACTCGTTTGAGGCCAGAGAGCTCGAGGGAGCAAAGGGGATCAAGGCGTCGTCATACCTCTTTCGAGATTCCTGGTAGAGAGGAGACGCGCAGCCACGCAATGGTTGAGGATGAGAGCAGCTCATCGTCAGGGGATGTGAGGCCACCTGGTTATGTTACTCCTGTGTTTTTTCCTCATGAGTCCCTGAGTGTTTTTAGAGCTGTTCCATCATCTCGGCCCGGTGGTGGGACGTACGAGGTAAGCTCGTCATCGCAGCAGCCAGAGCCTACTCCTTTTGTTTGTGGGAGTTTTTCAGTATGGGCCACATGGAGGTACTCAGTGGACTGGTCTTACGATCACGATCCCGACGACTAGTGGTGCTAATACTAAGGAAGCATTGACTCCACGCGGCTCACAATTCTATGATACTTTTGGAATCTCTTGGGATTTGCGTCCTCCAGTGCCATAGCTGTTCCTGCATGTATCTGTTGGACTTTCCAGGACTTTGCTCGTACATTGTATATTTTATTGACTCTTTTATTAGACTTATGTGTACGCAATAGACTTTTATGTACATTTTTAGTCTTATTTATTTTCTTTGCATTTATTTATGTGCATGTGTGTGATTTTGTGAAAATTTGAAATTTTTGCGCAAAAATTCCGTCATTTTTATTATCATTGGAGGGTATTCGACTTTCTCACAAAAAAGAAAAAATGAAAAAAGGAAAAAGAAGAAAGTAAGTTTAATTGGAATTCCTTAAAAAGAAATTCCCTAAATGAATCAGGATTTTAGCGAAAAAGGGTTGAATATTTGTGGGAAAGGATGAAATAATGAAGTTAAAAGGGTTAAGATTAACCGAAATCGAAAAAAATTAAAGTACAAATCCGAGTCAAAGTCAAATCAATAAGACGCATTTTATATCGCCAGGGCTGGAATTATCGCGACGCGATATTTCTATTGCGGTGCGATGGATCTGGGAAAACCGAGTCCGAACAAGACTTGATTTCTGCTTTGATTTTTCTTATAAAAAGCTCCCAAATACACCATAGTCAGCATTATTCGAGTCATTAGCTTCTAAATCTTCCCTTCACATTAAATTAGTAATCATGTCTAGGAATTTTTATGACACAACCCGTGAGTGGTGTCGGTCCTTGACTGCTAAGGAGAGAAAAGGGATTGACTTTCTTGATATGGGGGGTTTATTTGGCGTTAAAGGGGTAGATCTTGATAATGAATTTATTCATGCCGCCATAGAATAATAGGTCCCCAACTCCCATTGCTTTAGGCTAGGTAATGATGAAATTATCCCCCTACCGGAAGAATTTGGTGTTATTCTTGGTTTTCCCTCCGTAGACCTTGCAGTGATTCCCACGGTGTGTGAATATTACTAAAAGATTTTGAGCATTATTGTAATATGAGGGAAAATGATTTAAAAACTGTAGTTGATGGTAGTGAAGTTCATCTAAGAAAATTTGCATCTTTTTATTTTAATAGACCTAAGTCCGACTCATTCCACATATATAAAAGAAGAGCTTTCCTTTATTGTATGTTTAACCAATTTCTGTTTAATAGTGGTAGTATGCATGTGGGGAAAGCTATTTTAGCATTTGTGATGGAACAAATTGACGTTGGGAGAAGCCTAATGCCATTAATTGTTGGAGAAACTATGATAAGTCTAGATGAAGTAAAGAAAAATCCCAAAGCGCCTCTTCGAGGATCTCCAATATTATTTAAGGTAGAAAATTAATAATTTTAATTACAGAAATAAAAAATATTTAATTTTGTAAAGTAATAACAATTTGTCTCTATTTTTGCAGATTTGGCTGATGGAAAGACTTGAATTTATTAGTCCTCCTGACAATATTGAGAAGTATACTCCTAACTGCCTTGTGAGGAGGAAGAAGCGATTTTCTTTGAAGATGGGACGCCGGGAGTGCAATAGAATCTTTGAAACACGCGACTTCTCTATCAAGTGGATTATTCCTTGGTGGAGAATTGAGTAGACGGTTGGAGTCAACAGTCAACCCTTCTGTCATATCCCAAGCTTGTCAAGGTTGACCTTTTACTACCCTTCTAGGGTAAGGAGACAATATGGTCTTGCTCAAACTATTCCTTCTGGAGATCTTCGTCGACCATATGAGTACCCTGTGTCGCAAAATGTTGAAAGATTTGATGACTACTGGTGTGCTAGACCCTTATGGAGTGTTGTCTCTAATAGAGTTCCTCCTCCTTTTTCTAGGGAATTTAAACAATGGTTTCTTTGGTCGAAACCAAAAGGATAAGAACAAGTTTTGAAGCACCAGCTCTAAGGGTGCAGAGAAGACTAACTGTTTCTTCTAAGGTTTTAGTTAGGTCATCTAACGGTTCCCTATTGGTAAAGGAGCTAGAAGATGACGAAGATACATACAAGAATTGGAAGAGAGCTATGAAGGAGAAGAGGGATTAGAGCATTGCTTTACTTTCAATTTGTTAGACAATATTTTAATTTCAAGTTAATTTTATTTTCTAGCTTTTTAGTTCATCAATAATGTAATTTTATTTTATTCCAATTATTAATGTAAATTTTTCGCTTTTAATTAAATTAACTCTTAGTCTTCAATTATCTCTTTTTTGAACACGATTATAAGCAATGGAAACAACTTGAGTATTTACAGAAGTCGAAAAATCCCCGAAATAAGCCGAAACCTTCGCAATTAATCGCAGTTTTGAGACAGTGAAAACTCGACTCTATCGCGGAGTGATATTCCCATCGCGGCGCGATATTGTTGGCGTAGCGCGATGGTGTTATCGCGGTGTGTTGATTGGTGGTGCGGCGCGTCCTTGGCACGACGCTTTGAATTTTGTTTGCTTTCAGTTAGGTACCCGAGTTACGGGAGTTGGATGAAATGGGTGATATGTCACGTGGTATCCCTCTGCTAATGTGCTTGCAGTTGGATTTGGAGCTTTCCTTTCAAATTCAAAGCTTCATCCAACGTTTCTTTGTTGATTATATACAAAATTTTGAATAATTCTTAAATTGGACTTCTCTTTTTGGGAATCTTGAATATCGATCCAATTGTTCGCCCCAATGAAATCTTAAAAAAATTGTTTAATTACATTTTCATGTAATTTGTTAATTTTTATGTAATTTGTTCAAAAGTGATTAGAATTTCGGAATTCAGAAAAGTTTTGAAACAAGAAGCGATTGCAATCATTTTTGGCTTGATGGGTAAAGCAAAATCTTCCATCGCCGTACAATAATTTTATCGCGGCACGATGGATTCTGACGCGGTGCGTTGGTTTCTAATTTGCTGCGATGTTTGATTTTTGGGATGCCAAGTTGAAGTATTGTCGTAAAGAGGCGGGATTTTGAAAATTTAAAGTGGTCGCACCCTTTAAAAGGGTTTCCAACGTATACTTGGTAAGGAATCAGGACAAACGTAGCTCTCTTGAGTATAGAAATCAGTTAAATCATGGGTAGAACTTCTTGAGTTGGTCAAGATTTGTCATGTTCGAAAATTTGTTACCATTCATATCCGTTAGCTTAGCTGCTCCTCCAGATAGGATAGTTTTGACAATATATGGTCCAGACCAATTAGGCCTAAACTTGCCTCTTTGCTCTAGAACATTCTTTCTAAGTGCTTTTAACACCAAGTCTCCTTCCTTGATGTTTCTTGTCTTGACCTTTTTGTTGAAGTGTCTAGCCATGCGAGTTTGGTAACATTGGGCATAATGTAAGGCTTCTAGTCGCTTTTCATCGAGTAGAATTAGCTCTTCATATCGTGCTCTTTTCCATTCAACCTCATCAAGCTTACTTTCCAGTGCTATGCGTAAGGAAGGTATTTCTACCTCTACAGGTTGTACGACATCCATTCCATAGACTAGGGAGAATGGCATAGTTCTAGGACCTTGTAAACCATCCACGGGTGTGAAGGCTACACCCTATTCACGACCACGAAGATCGCTAACTTCATAGTGGTCCGGAACCATGACTTGATATTCAGGGATGATGATACGAATCCAACCTAAAAGAGATTGAACCCGCCCTAAATCGGTCTCTACTTAATTCTTATGATATTCATGTGCGCTTTCCGATTAACATACACACAACAAGTTAGCCCTAAACCTGTTTAATTTATGTTGGTTGATTATTAATGCACATATAAATCTATTATTAGCGATCACTTGAATTAAAATCATATTAAGACTAAAATAAAATTATTAATTATCTTATTAGGCGTGATTCAAGTACAAATTCACTTTATACCTGCAAGAAAGGGCGTGATCAAGCAATAACAATAAAGCAACATAATGAAGCAACAGAATAATTACTAACACAACAATCATCATAATAATAATAATATCCTCAAAGCATGATTAGCAAGATCCTAGGCATGATATTAAACGGATTAATAACAAACCCTAGCATGCAATGTCACTAAATAATAAAGATCAAAGCTTTAACCTAAATATGATACTAGAAACCAACATGATATTAGGAATATTAAATTAACACCCTAACATGATACTATAAATCATAAAGACATCCTAACATGATACTAGAATCATAAAGACATCCTAACATGATACTAAGAATTAATATAAACTTCTAAACATGATTTCTATATCAAAAGAATAATTAAGATAGTAGATTTACTCACTTTGATGCCTCGTATCTCTTTCTACCAAAATAATACACATGTTAGTAACTTCAAAAAGATATAAATCAAATAATTCAAATAAGAATTGAAATAGAGATTAGGGACAAAACCCTCAGAAATATCAACCTTTGACGTCGAAGTCGAAGGCAACTACGAGAAGGGATTAAAGTAGAAGTAAATGTTACTAGCTAGCAAAAACCTTTGCAAGAAATGTAAAGAAAAAACTAAAGTCAGGAGGTCTTACCCTGCCTTTCTTGGCCTCCTTGGCCTCAACGGCTGAAACACACGTAATAAGAGCCTATATATGTACCAATCTATTCTAATGCGTAAATTAAATCCTTATTCAGTGAAGTCTAAAAAGCACTTTAAGACAAGGAAAGATGACAAGCTTGATACATAATTAGACACCCGCAATAATACCTTAAACAAATTACAAGCCTTTGGCTAACTCAATGACTTTTTTTTCCATACATTTGCATAATATTATTTCACAAGATGTAGAAAGGACAATCAACCAAGAATTTCAAGAGACAACTAATTTGGTAAAAAAAAATATTCATCCTATTATTTTTAAAGTTTTAAGCATAATATTTATTCCCTAAAACAATACTTGTATATCTTCTCTTAATATGAAGTATATAAAGTACAAAATATGAAATACAACACGGATATTTTATGTGGAAAACCCTTCTTCAACAATAAGGGAAAAAAACCACTATCCTAATCACCAAGGAAGAAAAACTTAACCAATAATATTTAGAGAGCAATGATAAAACCAATACTAAATTATTAGGTACAAGGACAACTACGATTAGTATCCTTAATAATGGTACTTATAAACCTAAACAATTTCTCACCATCTATATTATATTTATTTCACATCATAACTACCTTACCATATTATTTAATGCACACATACAATACTCTTGTTATTCTTCTTCTGCTTTCCATTATTCTTCTCTCGATATAACCAAATCATGAATATGAATTTGGTTATCTTTCTTTTCCTTTTCCCTTTTCTCCTTTTCTTTCTCATGTTATATTTTGTTTTAGGGAGAGTAAACCAACATCATATTGAGTTCACTTTAAGAATAAATTTTTAATACTACCTCTGTTTCATATTATGTGCAACATTTACTAAAAATGGATGCTACACTTTATTTGCAACAAATGTTTTCTTTCCTTTTATTGATTGTCAATTCTCTCTATCTCTCTCCTCATCACATGTTTTTTATATTTCTCTCTCCATTAACCACTCACATACAAATTTTGTCTAAGAGTCCGTGTTGATGTTTTTGTTGCACATAATATGTAACGGAGGTATTATTTTCAATTGTAAGTTTCTTGATGTATAAATTAACATCTTATGCTAAAAATATACACAAGAAAAAAAGGAAACGACTTCTCTATAATGCATGTTGTCGAATAATTGAATCTTTTAAGTTTCATTGTTATAATCACTTACATTATAAGTGCAAGAAAAAACGGGTATTTTTCCAATAGAACTTAAGTATTTATATATGATTTTCCTTGGACTACCTACATGCCTTAATTATATGTTTGCAATAACATATTGTCATACTAGTTAAAGCTCTAACAACATTTTTTATGTTAAAATTACAGGTCATTTTTATAATTGCATCGGAGATCACCCCTGACACATGCCCTCTATTAACAAAAATAGCAATGAAGTTTGGACCCTTAGGATCTAGTATAGTAAACCTATTGATATCAAACCATCCATTATTTAGTTGAAGGGTTTCATTTGCAGTTGTTGGGGTTATGTTTTTAATCATCTTCACCTTATCTTTTTGCCTCACTAAAAGCCCAATATTTATGTTGGAGAAAAATAAAAAAGATGAAGCGAAAAGGATTCTCCAACGAATGAGTCGGAAAGATAATATTGAAGAGACATTGGATAAATTGGAGGATTTAGTAATTAGAAGCAAGACAACTTCTTCAATAACACTAATAAAACAGTTAAGCCGTCCACCACTCATCATCACCATTTTTATAGCCACCTTACCCATCTTTACTACCGTTGGCACGATCCAATTTTATGGTCCCATATTATTACAATCAGCCAACATCTCACAGCAAGCTACATACTTACCTCCCATATTCATAGTAGTAATACAAATATCCACTGGCCTCCTAAGCCTGGGCATGGTAAAGATATTTGGTAGAAAAAAGGTATTGTTGTTCTCCATCTCGTCAAGAATGATTTTGGAGGTAAATTTAATTTACTTTCCTTATGATGTTTCATTGAAATACTATTTAAATAAATGGATTTTAGCGTTTTCCAAATGTAAGCATCATATATCTACTAGTTCTGCAATATGATATATCTTATAACCTTAATGGTCGGAACTATTAATGAACGAACCGAATCATAGCGCATTTGTTATTTTTAAAATGGGAAATGACTAGCATCATCTCATTATATCTACCTTTATTTATTTTCATGTGATAAGTCATCATGAAGAAATCTTAATATTACGCAATTGTATAATGAAAAAATTTTCTTACTTGTCAAAAATTAATGTTATCTACAACTTTTTGCAGGTGATATTATGCATTGAATTTTACAAGAATTCTCACGTGTTAACATATTTTAACTTTTCACAATCTACGCTCATCATTGGAGGCATTTACGTGGCGATGGATTCATTTTTACAATTACCAGATGATTGGCTCAGTGGCGGATCTTATACTAAACTATATGGGGGGCCAAGTTATAAAATTTAATAAATTCTAATTAAAATTATAGATATATAACTATTTACAAAAAACAATAATCTGACCGGTGTCAAGTTTAAAAAAAATGACATCAATCGTCCTTACTTAACTATTATAGAGGCTTCCTTCCAAAAAAAAAAAAAAGAACAACTATTATAGAAGCTTGTTATATACAATTAAAATATGATAATTAAATAATAAATTACTATAAGAAAACAATATGCGAGTTTGATCTAAAATTTTACTTTATACAGCTTATATGGGCCAATAGATGCAAACAACATATCATGATACACGTACAATATATGTACAATATATGTACAAAAATAATATAATTATTAAAAAATACATACCATTTTGATTTGTAGTTGTTAAATTGTAAATAATAAAATAAATTTGTAATGATGTCATGATTCGAGCGTAAAAAATTAAGGTCTCGATAAAAAATAAATTTAAATATTAATTTTTCTTAATTAAGTAGTAAAAGTATCTATGTTATATTAGGTTTTAATTTCCATTTATTTGAACCAACTTGAAAAAGTTGTTGTATTTGTCACTAGCTTGACATAATATTTTTATCACGCTCGTCTAATAACTCTTATAAAATTAATAGAGGCCGAACCCTTATGAGCCCTAATGAAGAACCTCCCCTGGTTGACTAAAAGTATCATTCACAACAGATTCAAAAGAAATAGGATCCACACTTGCAATGGCACTAGGACCACTCCAAAACGCTATCTATTATTAGTTTGCAAGTTAAACAAAGCAATTTTCTTTTTATTTATTTTTTGGGATGTCATAGTTGGTTTATTCATAGTCTTCTTTGTACCAGAAACAACTAACATAAAAATTCTGACATAGTTAGCAAGGTTTGGAGTAGGCATTGGCTATGGAAGAGGTATGTTAGGACTAGTGACACATATGAGTAGATAGTGTTATATTACACTACACTATTGTAAACCTATGTCATGTGTAACTTTTCCAGCCAATCCTTGTAGTTTTCTGTCATCTTTTTTATGATCGTTTTTAAATTCTTATTGGCTGCTTTGACTGCACCATCTGCTTGAGGCCTATATGAAGAGGAGTGGTGATGTTGAATTCCGTACTTTTGAAGTAGGTCTTTACATTCTGCTTGAAAGTGAGTTCCATTGTCACTTATCATTTCATGTGGGACTCCATATTTTCATATGATGTTCCTTTCAATAAAGAGTGCTACATGTTTTGCGGTGATTTTTATGTATGACGTTGCTTCAACCTATTTGGTAAACTAATTAATAGCAACGAGGATGTATTCATGACCTCCCGTTCCTGGAGGGGTGATTTTTCAAATGATATTTATTCCCTAACTTGAGAATGGCCATGGAGATGTGTAGGTGTAAAGGAGATACGGTGGAACGTGTTGCAAGTTAGCATATATTTGGCATTTTGCACATCTTTTCACATATTGATGACAATATCTATTCATGGTAATCTAGTAATGTCCTTGGCGCATTACTTTTTGGACTAGCATTTTTCCATTCATGTGTGTTCCACATGCTCCTTTGTAAATAAATCTCATTGCTCTTTGAGCTTCTTTTATACCTACACATAGGAGATCTCTGCCTTTAGGTACTCTTTTATGTAGGTTGTCATTTATGAGCACGAATTGTGAGGCTAAGAGCCTTATAGCTCGCTTTCCTCTTTTGTCAGCATTAGGTGGATATTCCCCTTTAGTGACATATTAAAGGATGTTTGTATACCAAGGTTCTTCTTCTTCTTCTTCTTCTTGGGTTACTTTGTCATGCTTAATAGCTTGAATATAAGCCAGTTTATGCCGTTTTTCTATAGTTAAAGGCATTTGTTCAATTTCCTTAGGAATTCTAACCATTGATGCTAGTCTTGCCAAGGCATCAACAAATTGATTTTCTTCTCCTGGTAGACATATGTATTCTACCTTTTTCGAGTTGATCAATAAGTGTTTCCAAATAGGTTTGATAGGGAGCTAGACTTTCACTCCTCACCTTCCATCTTTTGGAAATCTGGTTAATAATGAGGGATGAATCCCTAAATATTTGAAGCTTCTTCACTCCCAATGCCAAGACTGTTTCGAGGCCTACCACACATGCTTCGTATTTCGCAACGTTGTTGGTAACGTCGAAGTCAAGCTTAATTGAGATTGGGACATGTTCTTCCTTGGGTGATACTAATAAGACTCCTACACCACACCCTTTCTAGTTAGATGCGCCGTCAAAATATAATGTCCAAGTATCATCCTCCGTGACCGTTAATTCTTCATCTGGAAAGTCGTCCCCCTGTGTTGGTGTTGAATCCTCAATTAGAAAGTCCGCTAAAAAAATCCGAGACTACAGATCCTTTGATGGCTTTTTGAGGCATAAATCTTAAGTCGAATTGAGCTAAGTTGACTATCCATTTGGGTATTCTCCAATTGAGTGTGGATTTCTCAAAGAGATACTCAAGGGGACCTATTCGAGATACCACATAGACTATATGGAAGAGCATATAATGCTTTAACTTGGTTGTGGCCCACACGAGTGCGAGGCACAACTTTTCGAGTGGTGTGTAGCGAACTTCGTACTCAAGCATCTTCTTACTCAGGTAGTAGATAGCATTTTCCTTCCCTTCTATTTCTTGTGCAAGCATAGCTCCCATTGTTTCCTTGGTAAATTTCAAGTATAGGCGAAGAGGAATTCCTAGTAGTGCTGGTGCTAACACAAGAGGATTCGCAAGGTAGGCTTTGATCTTATCAAAAGCTTCTTGACATTCATTGTCCCATATTATTGGTACATTTTTCTTAAGTTTCTTGAATATTGGTTCACATATCGTGGTAAGCTTTGATATGAACCTACTTATGTATTGCAACTGGCCAATAAATCCTTGAATTTGCTTCTCGGTCGTGGGCGGTGGCATTGACATGATTGCCTTGATTTTAGTGGTATCTATCTTTATTCCTCTAGAGCTAATGACATAGCCTAAGAGCTTTCCGGAGGTAACCCCGAATGCACACTTGGCAGGATTCAGCCTCATGTTGTATTTTCGAAGCCTTTCGAAGAATTTTCTTAAGGCTGTTTGGTGTCCGGGGCGATCCTTTTATTTTGCAATCATGTCGTCTACATAGACTTCGACCTCTTTATGCATCATGTCATGGAGTAAGGCAGTCGTTGCTCTTTGGTAAGTGGCACCCGCGTTTTTCAATCCGAATGGCATTACCGTGTAGTAGTAAGTGCCCCATGGTGTTATGAAAGTTGTTTTCTCCATGTCTTCTTCTGCCATGAGAAGTTGATTGTAACCCGCGTACCCATCCATAAACGAGAGAAGTGCATGATTGGCTGTATTATCTACTAAGATGTCGATGTGTGGTAAAGGGAAGTCGTCCTTTAGACTTGCCTTATTGAGATCTCTATAGTCGACACACATTCTTACTCTACCATATTTCTTGGAAACTGGTACCACGTTGGCAACCCATTCTGGATACTTTTATAAAACCTATAGTTATTTGCTTTTGAACTTCTTCTTTTATTTTAAGAGCTATGTCGGGTTTCATTCGACGCAACTTTTGTTTTACAGGTTTCATTCCCGGAATTAGTGCTATAGTGTGTTGAGCAATTTCTCTGTTTATTCCTGTCATATCTTCGTATGACCAAGCGAAACATCGATGAATTCTTTAAGTATATTAATTAGTTGAGTTCTTTCCTCTTGATTAAGATTAAGCCAATTTTAACTTCTCTCTTAACGGTAGGATCCATTGAGATGTTAACTGTTTCAGTTTCTTCAATTATCGCCGTTTTATTCTCAAGCGTTTCCATTGCTTTAATTATTTATTTTTAATTTTCATTTAAGTCAAAGCATGGAGGTTCTCATGGCATTAAAGTCAAAGCATGGAGGTGCTCATTCCTTATAAACGGGAGCTGGGATCTCGTCTAGAAAATTGCAATCTAAGAAAATTTCAAACCCTGGTTGTCGTATCCCATTTCTAACAAGTGGTTCTGGTAATTCGTAGCATGGGTAATCTTCTCCCTCTTTTATAAATTGTCTATTTAGAGTGAGAGGGTAAGATTCCATTGGAATTGCATTTTTCTAGGTACGAGCTTTCCTCCGAGCATTAGACTTCGTCTGGGCTCGCTTAAGGTCCTCTAGAGTTAGTTCAAAACCAAGTCCAAAAGTATCCATTTTAGGGAGGCCGAGTAGTTCCATTTGTTTAGCTATCTCTTTCTTGTTCCCTAGAGTCATCCAGGAAAGTGTCCTTGTCTTTAAGGATAGCGTTAATTACAAGATTTGAATGAGGGTTGTAATCAAGAGGGGTCTTTTCATCTTCTTCGATTAAAGAGACCTCTTCAGTGATAAAGCCCTATAAATCTTCATCATTCTCATCGTGCTGCACATTAATGATGGGTTTATCCACTACTTTGATCCTCATAGGGGAAGCGTCGATTGTGACATGAATTCCTCCAACAATTGCTTTTACTTGTTGGTGGAGGGATGAAGGAACGACCTTAAGGTCATGAAGCCAAGGGCGTCCCAACAATAAGTCAAATGAAGCCTTGATGTCTACTACCTGAAAAGTATTGCTATGTTCAATGACTCCTGCAGTGACATTCGTGGTGATGGTTCCAAGAGCTTGACGACGAGTATTGTCGTAAGCCCTTATGCCTTGCGTGGATGGAGACAAGTCTTTGTCCTTTATTCCCAACATTCTTGCAGTACGAAGTGGGCATATATTGATTTTTGATCCATTGTCTACAAGGGTCATTGGTACATTCATTCTTTTGCAAATCACCGTGAGGTTTAAGGCTTTATTGTGTTTGTCACCTTCTGGGGTAAATCCTTGTAAGAAAAGGTGATCAAATTAATGGGATTGGGGAGATCACTTGTAAGGAAGTTAGCTAACCCCTATGGAGTGGTCTCAGAATCTATCCCTACTTTTGCTAATGCGTCTATCAGTGCGACTCTATGTTCATGTGATGAAGCTAAAACCTTCCAAACATTCATTTCGACCTTAGTCTTGAGCTGCTTGACAATATCATTATCCTCTATAAGAGGTGCTGGAATTTTTTGAGTGGTAAGGATAGGTTCGTTTGTGACTGGTGGTTTCACCCTTCTGAACCTTGTAAGCATAGTAATTTGGGATTCTTCGTCCTCGTCCCAAATATCATCAACTAGGTAAAGTGCAGGAAGTGGCGGTTCTTCCATATCTTTGAGGTAGACGTCCTCAACATCACTGCCCTAAACCCCATTAATACTGACATCTTTATCCGAAATATCCCTTTTTGTTGGGATAAGTTTTCCACTGTCTATGAATCCTTGAACAAGATCTTTAAACTTAAAACAATTTTCTATTGTGTGCCCTCTAGATTGTTAGTATTTGCAGTAAAACCGGTTTATACTTTTGAGGGATTCAAATAGTCTTGGTTTGAGACGTTAGATTTTTCCCATTTCGAAGAGCATGTTGAACATCCTCTTATAAAGGACACCAATATGTATAAACTTTGTTATTCCTTTTCATTGGTGGTGTAACTACGTTGAAAGTGAATGATTTCCTCTCAACGGTGTTTGAAGAAAAAGCTTATTTTCAACTTTTTTTGCTTTTTAGCGAATAGCTTGAAGTTCAGGCCTTATCTCTTCTAATGTGTTGATAAGGGCACACACTTCTCCTCTAGTGGCAGCCTGTTCACCAATAGTTAAGGGTTTAGCTTCTTCTTGAAAGTTGCTTATGGCATCAAAGAAAGTCTCCTCTTCCTCTTCAATGGCATGAATCTCTTCAATTGGCTTAATGAGGAGTGATGGATCCATGGGATTTTCTTCGTCAGAAATTGCTAAGGAATCCGAAAGTGGAGAGTTATTGATGCTTGGCTTCTTGCTAGCAAATCTCAGTAGAGTGGCCCCTACCTTGGTGATACTTTCAGTGTGCATTCGAATTCTAACTAGATGTTCTCCTTTCAACTGGTGGATCTTGCATAGGTCCAATAGGAGTAATGATTCCTTTGGCATGAAGACGGTCAAAAGCAATATCATAGCTCATCCCAAAGGAGTGAAGTCTCTCCTAAACTGCTTCTTATGTCCTTGATTTTTCATGGCGAGGACATCATTTAAGTTAAAGGTGCTAACTTTGTGACTAGAATGGGTGGCTTTGGAAGAAGAGGGATTGTCATTCTTCTTTCCTTTCCAGCCGTTGTTGTTGCTATTGTTAGCAACTTTCTAATTTGCAAGATCATCTTCAATTTCAATGCCTATGTTATAGACAGCTCTGAAAGTGTTTAAATTGCATTGGTATTTCAAATGCTTTTGATATTTGTCTTGGAGGTTCTTAATGAACATCCTTACAGATTCTTTCTCGCTTGGAGCTTCGATCATTTTAGCGGAAGTTTCCCTCCACTTATTATAGAAAGAAGTAAATCTTCGTTTTCTTTTGGTTAAAGTATTTCAAGTTCCCTATGATCAGTTTCTACTTGGATATTACATTTGTATCTATCAATTAAAAGCATGTGTAATGGATTCCCAAGTATCAATCTTCTCTTTATCTATGGAAAAGAACCATTGCTGATATACTGTTTCAAGAGAAAGCGGGAAGAGTGAAGGGAAAACTCTCCAATCAATTCCCTTGATGTCCATGATTGTTTCAAAAGATCTTAAGTGAAAGTAAGGATTGTAAGTTGGCTTGAACTTAGGGATGTCATTGGCAGAGAACTTTTGCGGAAGAAGTTCCTTATCCACTGAGACCCCTTTGGAGCTAATCCCATGGTACTTGTAGTCATTAGACATTTGACTCAAGCTTTCTTCTATGCGCTTGATGGTCTCGACTGGTGCTTGTTTTCTAGGGTCGTTAACCTGAGTGGTGAGCCCCTTAAGAATTTCGGCGAGGCCATTAACGGTTTTATTAAGTTGGTCAACTTCTTCTTGACTGACCATTATTCTGAACTTTTTCCTGTGTCGAATCAGTCTCTCGAAGAGTAGTACTTGAACAAAGGTGTTGTCTCTAAATAAACGCCCTTCTCTCTGAAAGGAATAGTGTCCTTCCAACAAGTGTATTCTTCCGATAGAGGGTTCAGAATTATTACGGAGCTAATTCTTTAGTAAGGTCAAGTGATCGGAATGCCTAGGTGGAGGCCGCTTCCGATCAGTAATATCAATGTACAATTGATGTTACAGCTTAATCTTAACTGAACCCTTCGGGTCGAACCCAATCGAATCACCGATCCGAGACGACGAATTAATCCGAAAGGATTTAATGAGTCGACAGAGTTTTACGAATACAGACATCGGATATCGAGCCAAGGGCGTCGAGACCGAGCGTCACAAAATCACAAAGCGACAAGTATGAACATAGCCCTAGCAACACACTGGCCTAGCCATGTGGATGTTAGGCTAGTGGCAGCCCATCGCAGCTAGAAGCATGCTAGCATGGATTCCTGGGTGCGCATGGCAGCCTATCGCAAGCACCACAAGCACCAGGCAGCCCATCGCAGCTAGGAGCGTGTTAGCCTGGGTGCTTGGGTGCACATGGTAGGGCCACACACGCACCAAGCACAGCCATCGCAGTGCTAGGCACTGGCGCATGTGCATGTGCGTGTGTGCGTGCCTCGCACCAAGCATCGCAGTGCTAGGCACTAGCTGATGCGTGTGCGAGTAGTGCGTGGTGCATGGTGCGTAGCGTGGTCTGTGGTGCGTGGTGCGTAGTGCGTGGTGTGTAGCATGATGCGAGGGAAAGGGGCTAGCAAGTGTGGCTCGCTAGCAGCACGCATGCTGGCCATGCTAGCAATGGTGCGAGAGATGCGAGGCATAGCACCAGCGCATGGCACTAGCACGCACCGGCGCCAGCACACAACACCAGCACCAGCCTAGCAGCAGCACGCACTGGCTGGCTTGCTGGGCAGCAAGGCAGTGCTAGCTGGTAGCCCTAGCTGGCAAGCTAGCTAGCAGCCAGCTAGCCTTCCTTGACCCGGTTTTGTGCATAGGATGTGGGGACCAAATCAAGGCCTTGGGGAGCAAGGCATATGGGCCCCCACCTAACCTTGGCCACCACTCTTTTGCATATGATCATGCCACTTGTCGAAATGTGATTAACTTGATTATTTATTTAATTTGGAAATTAAATAAATCATTGATATTCAACACTCCCACATTGGTGGAGGATGAAAAATCAAGGGTTCATTTCCCTATATATACCAAGCTTGGGTATTTAGGAATAAACAACCTTGAGTGGAATTAAAAAGGCAACTCTAATTAAGAGTAAACCTTTGATTTGTAAAACTCATAGTTATTTTGTCCGGGTCTTGACTAACCTTCAAGACTTAGGACGCTCGGGTCAGGTCGAGGGTAGGATCCGTCGGAGATCTCGTGTTTTCGGGATTTTGAAGTAAGAGCTCTTTGGGAGCGAAGCACGCGGCAAAGGTATAATTCTTGTTTGGTTAAGTTTAATATGCTTGTTAATTGTTTTAATTAAGGGGCGGGTCTTGGTGGGTTTCCTTTCGCGTAGTGTTGGGTCACTACGAAACCGTACACTCTCCTTGACCAAGTTCTGTAAAATTAAACCATTGACTCTTTTAATCACTTGACTTGAATTGACTTTTATTTTTATTCTGGTTGAAAAAGCGAAAAATGGGTGCATATTTTGGGAATTTTATCAAACATGGTTTGTGTTGGGAGGATAATGTCCAACTTACCCCCCTAAAAAAATGACAGAAAAGTGCACACAAGACTCTAGACATGGTCGCGACATATACAAAGTGTGTGCATTGACTAGTGAGTGGAAGTGACAGGCTCAAGACTCGTGTAATGACCATGGGACTATGTGATTAGACTCAATCAAAAACCAAACTAAGACCTCGGTTATATAAAATAGTTAATCAAAAAAATTTAGACTCGACGTGGAGACTTAGAAAGGAAAACCAAACCATCGCATCGCGCTGGTTCTATCGCAGCGCGATATAAATATCGCGTCGCGATAGAACTAACGTTTTGCATTACAAGTCAAACTTTCACGCTAGAATTGGAATGTAAGTTTAACTTTTTTTCGGTAATTCTTTCAAGAGGGAAGCCTATAGTCTTAGTAGGTCAAGTATGTTTAGATTTTATTAATCCAATTTGATTAATTAATAAAGTGAGCAAAATCCTTTTTTAGTCATTGATTAGTTTGTTAAGAGTAAATAAACACAAGTTAACACAAGAGGTTAGTTTATCACAAGCAAGATAAGCACAAGTAAAGAATTGACAACTAGTCAAATAGTCACAATATGATGCAATGAGTTTGCAACCTAACCATGGCTCTAGTTCTCTAAAGTTCAAGGATTATAGTAGTCAAAGAGGGTCCATGGTTATGAGTCCAGATGCATCGCGCGGAAGCCTTACCTTTGGAAGGGTTGGCGCGTATGGATGGGACCCTGCAAGTTAGACTTGCTTCCATGGTTTGGTGAATTCACAAATTCGGATGTACCCGTCGTTGCACGGAGCGTTCGATTAGGTAGATGGAGCATGAATTCCTAGGGCTAAAACCATATGTAGAATACATATGGGTTCAGAAAAGAAGGAAAAACTTAATCTGGAAGTAGAATCGGCCAAATAGTACTAGAATCGGTTAAAACAAGAAGGCAGATTTCTTGCTCGATGTTGGAAGAACTCGGCTTGAGAAAACAGGGTCCATCGCACATGAATGACCTCATCGTGTAGCGATGAAGCCATCGCACGGCGATGGACACTGTCGTCTCGCGACAGTTCCCACACTTCGCTGTAGCTTTCTGTGTTATAAGATTGGTCTTTCCAATGCGGACCTTTTTATGCTTATGGCACAATGTTAATCAAAGTTACGCACAATGAATATCTAGAATCTTTAAAGTCTCATCCACTCTTTCTAAAATCAATTGCCAACAATAATTTTTAGGAATCAAAATTAGAAATCCTCCCCAGTGGAGTCGCCAAAACACTATAGGGAATATTTCAACACTCAACTTTGAGCCCCACTGTGATCATGCACTTAAGCATGGTGACGTCCAAAGGGAAAGAAGCTAGAGCAAAAGAGTCGCCAACAAGTTTTAGGCTAAGGCTAAGAAAGAGAGAAAAGCTTATAGAGAGGATTAGATGATGATTGTTAGTGAATGAAAATGGAGGAAACTGACCCTATTTATAGAGAAAAACAAGGAAAAAGATCATAAAAAGAGTCAGAATCCGACTCGGAGTAAAACGCTTTTCATCGTGTGACGATGGATCCATCGCTGTGCGATATTTCCATCGCTGCGCGATGCTTTTCAGATGATAAGATCTGTACGGAATTTGATTTCCAATCAAATTGGGTTAGTTGAATGTCCGTACTTATCCTTATTTTATCAGAATTAAATCTATTAAAAACAAATGTTTTATCCGAAGTAAAAACCCTAGATTTTATCTTTTCAAAAACAGGACAAATTAGAACCTTCTAGAAGATTCTAGAAGCTAATAATAAATCCTAAGGGATTTAGGACTCAAAACAACCTTTTAGGTAATTCTAGAAGCTTATGGTAAATCCTAATGGTTTTAGAAATACAGTTAAGATAAATGGACCCTCCACATGATCATTAGGTCCGCAGATAAGGCTCGGTTTGGACCCAGTTTAGTATTTTTGCCATAACTTCTTCGTTATAACTCGGATTTGGGATTATAATATATCGTTGGAAAGCTCTTTTCAAACCCCATCCAACTACCCAGTTATTGGACCCAGATTATGAACCAAAATAAACATTTTTGGACATTTTTACAAAAATGACACGAAAAGAATGATTTTTAAAGACACGAAATGAATTATATTGGGTTAAAACATTTTAAGAAAGGTTAGAAATGTGGTCAAGGTTAAAGAGAAATTCACGAGACTCTTCAACTCTTCACTGGGTTTGGTTTTGGGGAGACACAATCCGGTGTCTACAATACCTGTGCAAATAATTTATGACAATTTTGTTCTTGTAGCACAAGAAACGGTGCTATAAATCATACTACACACTAATCTCACGTGGTCATTAGTCATCCAACTTTAAAATGACCTCGATTAGGGATAATTTTGACATGATATTCAACGTTCACTTAATAGGTGTTTCTTTATCTAAGACATTGTCTTGATACCCTATTTTGATTATTCTCAAATTGAATGGACTCATTATTTAATTCTAACCACAATTATATAGAGTTGGAATTATAATAATTTGCGAAAAATTAAATAACTCTATAAACGAATGGTTTAACATAGTGTTGTACATTAAAATCTCTGAAATTAATTAAAACACATAAACAGGGAAATCAAAGTCAATGTCCAATATGCTTGATTCCCATTGCCTCAACGTGCTTGTTGTGTTTCACTTGAGGCAAAGGTTTAGTGAGTGGATCGGCTACATTATCGTCCGTTCCAATCTTACAAATTCTGATTTCGCCCTCGGACTTCCATTCCGTTATCATGTGAAATTGCCTCTGGACATTTTTGACTTTCTGATGTTCCCTTGGCTCCCTAGCCTAAGCAATAGCTCCATTTTGGTCGCAATAGAGGTCTACCTGTCCCTTTATTGAGGGGGCAACACTAAGTTCACCAACGAACTTACTAATCCAAACTACCTCCTTAGCCGCTTCAGAAGCTGCCCAGTATTCGGCTTCAGTTGTAGAATCTGCAGTTGTGCTTTGCTTAGCACTCTTCCAACTGAACGCTCCTCCATTTAGACAAAATATGTACCCTGATTGCAACTTGAAGTCGTGTCTATCAGTTTGGAAGCTTGCATCGGTGTAACCATCAACAACCAAATCCTTACTCCCACCATAGACCAGAAATTTATCCTTGTTCCTTTTCACGTACTTTAGGAAATTCTTGGCCGTAGTCCAATACGCTTCTCTAGGGTCTGATTAGTATCGGCTCGTAGCACTCAAGGCATACGACACATCCGGCCTAGTACATATCATGTCATACATGATCACTACAAGAAAAATACCTTTTCGTAGCGATTATTTTAACATTTCGTATCGATTGTAATTGCTACAAAAATAAGAAAAAAACCCTACGAATGGTTATTCGATACAATATCCGTCATTACCATAGCTTTTAGTAGTGTTTTTCGCTTTCGCTGGGGTTGTCATTTATCGATATGGAAAACTACATTCAATTATGGTGATTATTGTAGCGATTACAATTGCTACAAATGTTGAACTCATTTTCTACAAAAAAATAAAATAAAAATATATCTACATATAGTCTATACAAGATTCGAACATGCAACCTCAATCTCTAATATTAAATGATTATCCAATAACTTATGATATATTTTATGTTCTCTTTTTCAAACAAAATTTTAAAATCTAGTGTAAAAAAGGTTTTTCGTATCGATTTTTGGGTTTTAGTGGAGATTGTAAACAATACGCTTTTACGTAATTTTATAAATGTGCACAAAAAAGGTGAAAAAAATATTATTATGTTTTTCATAACGATTTCATAAGGGTTTACTATGTCGATTGTAAAATGATACAGATTCCTCTACTATTTCACAAACACATGTGCATTTTGTAGTGAATGTACAATCGCTACGAAATAATCGCTATGAAAAGACAATTTTCTTGTAGTGGATCGATCCAATAAGCGAAGCATATGGAATCTAACTTATCCTCTCTCGCTCATCAGGTATCTGCGGAAAATGTTTCTTGTTGAGAGTTATGCCATGAGACATGGGTAGGTGGCCTCTCTTGGCTTCCACCATATTGAATCGTACCAATACCTTATCGATATAAGTACTTTGGCTTAATCCAATCATCTTATTATATCTATCCCTATAGATCTTGATGCCCAATATGTATTGTGCTTCTCCCAAGTCTTTCATTGAAAAACACTTTCTGAGCCAAGCCTTTACAGACTCCAACATTGGAATGCTGTTTCTAATAAGCAATATGTCATCGACATATAAAACAAGGAATGCGATGTCACTCCCACTGACCTTCTTGTAAACACAAGATTTATCTGGATTCTTGATAAAGCCAAACTCACTAATGGCTTCCTAACATTGTTTGGATCAACAATACTTTTCGGCTATGTCATGTACACAGTTTCTTTCAAAATCCCATTGAGGAAGGAAGTTTTGACCTCCATTTGCCATATTTCATAATCGTAATATGAGGCAATTGCTAGGATAATCCGGACGGACTTAAGCATTGCCACTGGTGAAAAGGTTTCATCATAATCAACACCGTAAATTTGCCTGTAACCTTTTGCCACCAATCTAGCTTTGTATACACATACATTTCCAACTATGTCGGTTTTCAACTTGAAAATCCATTTGCAACCGATAGGTATGTAACCTTCGGGCAAATCAATCAAGTTCCATACTTGATTTTCAAACATGGAGTCCATCTCGGATTTCATGGATTCTTGCCATTTTGCAAATTCGGGGCTCGCCATAGCTTGTTTGTATGTCGCTGGCTCATCTTCATCCATAATTAGGATGTCTTGATTCTCGGTTAAGATAACACCAAGGTATTTGTCTGGTTGAGATCTTGTCCTTTGCGACCTACACAGGGTAAAAGATTAAGCATTTACATAGTCATTTTGACTTTGAACATTTTTGGTTTGACCTTGACTGTTATCAACAGCTGCTTCCAAAGCACTTTGATTGTCAGTTTTGTCAGTTTGACTTTGTTGCTCATCTTCTCAAACTTCATCGAATTCGATTTTCCTCCCACTTGTCATTTTGGAAAGATGCTCCTTTTCCAAAAAGTCACCACCTCGAGCAACAAATACTTTTGTAACACCCCTAAATATCTCTTTACGGAAATACTAGTATAATACATATAATTATACTGTAGAGATAGACTTAGGCGTATTACCGCAACGTGATTACGCAAGGCTACTCAAACTACTAACCAAAACCAATACTTTGCAGCGGAAATTCAAACTATTTCTTTATTAATAATAATTATAAATATCAACCATTGTCATGAGTACTCATAATTAAACAAAGACCAACAATCCTAATTCTAGGTGAAAAACATTCCTGGGACTCCCATATGCTCAATTATTGACTCCACTTGAAAATAGTCAACACTGCTTACCATTAAGGTAAACAGGGAGAACCAAAACAAATAGGAAATACGGATTAGCAAAATATGCTAAGTACGATAAGTGCAAGATAAGTAAATTTAATTTATTTGCAAACATGCTTTTAAAAACCAATTCCAATGTTAATCCAATAATTTCAAAACTCATGATTCAAAACCAATTCTCAAATATTCTAAAAATAATTCCAATAACTCAATAACTCAATAATAATGATTAGTAAAATCAATTATTTTCGAAAACTCAATCTATTGGGTTTCGTAGTGTCCGACACTACGCGGAATGAAACTCGCCCAAGACCCGCACACTAATTAATGTAACTAAACATGAAATCACATAATTAAACAATAAAAGAGAGAGAAAGAGAAAAGACGATCTTACCCTCGACGCGTGCTTCGCTCGCTTACGAGCTCATACTTGAAAGCTCTAGCTTCGCAAGTGCGTAAGCCTCCGATGGCTCGCACCCTCGACCCGACCCGAGCGGTCTCTACCTCGAAGGTTAGTCGAGGCTAGACCAACAAAATACTAGAGTATTACGAACTTAAAGGTTTTCTCACTTATAAGGAGATGCCTTATTGAGTTCAACTCAAGTGCTTTTCCCAAACCTAAAACTTGGGTATTTATAAGGAAGGGAGCCTTGATTTCCCATTTCCCATCAATGTGAGAAAATTGCATTTTGCCCAATTTTTTTAAATCCAAAAACAAATTAAAATGCAAAATGAATCAACAAGCGCCAAGTGGCAAATGGTGAGCAAGGGTAGGTAAGGACCACCAAAGGAAGGAAAGGGGGGGACCATACCTCAACTTGTTCCCCAAGCAAGGCATCAAGACCGGTCTTCCCCTATGACCGTGAGCTGACCCCCACGCACAACTTGCTGGCTACCCAGCTGGCGCCTAGCACCAAGGCTGGGCTGGCTGGACAGCCCGCATACGCAAGAGCGCAACAAGCAAGCCACGCATGCATTGCGGGCTGCTGTTGCTGTTGTTGCGTTGCATGTGCTAGCGAGGCCCAGCTGCTGCTTGTGGCTGGTGTTGCTATGATAGCAAGCACGCACAACCATAGCTTACACGCATGGCACGATGCTTGCAATGCTCATGATGTGCGATGTGCGACTGCTGGGCGATGCCCACCATGCTAGCATGCATGCGGTTGGTGACCTCGCCTAGCGTAGCACTCGCACAGCTAGGCCAATGCAAGGATACGGCTTGGCTCATACTTGTCACTTGCTTGATTCCAGGTCTCGTCGAATTCTAAATTCGACTTGACTTGTGACGCTCGGTTTCGACGCTCTAAGCTCGATGTCCGACGTCTTTGTTCGTAATACTCTAATGACTCATCTAATCCTTCGGATTGATTCATCGTCTCAGATTGGTTATTCGATTGGGGTGCGACCCAATCGGAAACGGCCACCACCTAGGCATTCCGATCACTTGACCTCAATGAAGAATTAGCTTTCTAATAATTTCGAACCCTCTATCGGAATAATACACTTGTTTGAAGGACACTATTCCTTTCACAATCTCCTGTCTAAGTGTGCATACCCCCTAAGCTATTCTCCTACTATTTCAAGGCTATTCTTTAGGAAAGACTAGGTCATACAAAGTCCATAGTCTTCAAAGAATCCACATAGTGGGATTAATATAATAATCATGCTTGTAAAGCTTTTTAATAAAATTCTCTTTAAATTCCTCTTTAAATGAAATCAAACTTTATAATAGAATAACTTAAAACTCCTTTTGTATATAATTCAACATACTTTCAAAAACCCCTTTTTAAAAAAACTCTTTAAATCAATCCAACATACTTTTGAAAACCAAACTCCTTTAAACAAAATAAATAATTTCAAACCATTCAAAACATGATATAAAATTAATCCTCCAGTTTTATCAAAACTGTTTTTTTTAAAAAACATGATTTATTCCATATATCATAATTTATTTCAATTTAATTCAATCATCATAAAAATCATGTAAAACATGCTTATTCAATCCAATAAATTTCATAGGTATCTAGCCTCCTAAACGCACCTTTGATCCTTGCTAGCAACACAAAAAGAAACTTCTCATAATAATAATAATTAATTAAATAAGAGAAGAGAAGAAGAAGAGGTAGAAAACCAAGGAAAAAGAGGAAGAAAGGTGGCGTAAAGGGAGGTGGCAGCTGCGGCTACCGGCGGTGGCAGGTGGCTGAGGGTGGTGATCGGTGGTGGTTGTGGTGTTTGGTGGTGGTGATTGGCGCAAGAACAAGCTAAGAGAGAAAGAGTGAAAAGAAATTAAGAGAGAATTAGAGAATTTGGTGTGAGTGTTTAGCCATGAATCAATGGAGGCTAGCTCATGCATGAATTATGGTAGGAGAATGTAGGAATAATTATGGTAAAAAGAATTAAGGAATTACTTGGGGAAGAGAATTAAAGATTTATGGAAAGTTTTAATATTAAGGTGATTATGAATAATTAATTTTAGGAAAATATGTTTTCATGCATGAAAAATAATATGGCAAAAGGGGTTTACTTGGGGAATAATCAAGGATGATATAAGGTAGGGAAATAAGATGATCAAATATTTAGAAGGTGGGAATAAAAATTAAGGAAAATAATAGATTTAAAAGAGATAATTAAAAATACAATTTTCCAAAACAAATCACCCGAAATCTAACCATGGTGGCCAAAATTTTTGAGCTTCCATAGCTCAAAATTTCGGACATCCTATGTAGTATTTATGGAAATATTTTGCTAGATTTAAGGGATTAAAAATAATTATGCAAATAATATATTTTTAATAAAATAATTGATTAAGAGAATACCAATTATTCACTAAATAAATTAAGTAAGAGAATCAGGTTTTTCACACTAGTAAAAATTCGAAACCCCTAGCTAATTATTAGAAATTTTCGGACAAAATAATTTAATGGGTATTTTCATTTTTACCACCTTCAAATAATGACTTTGTCGAATTTACCACCTCCAAAAAAAAAACATTTACTTTACCACCTCATAAAAAAATTAAACATCAGTATTACCACCTCATCTGAGCTCAGGTGACGGAAAACGCATGTGGGGCCCAGCATAACGGCTAGTTTTTTTATTTTTTCCCAAATTTCTCTCGATTTCCCTTTTATTTAAACCTAGTTCTCATTTGTACACCAAATTCTTGCAGATTGGAGATTAATTTTTGCGATTTTCTTCACAAATCAGTATTTTTGGGCAACCTTAACAATCCCAAACCCTCTAATTATCAAACAATCAATTGAACTCCTCGACAACAAGCATCAAATAGGTAAGCCATTGTCGTTAATTCTCTAGCAATTTTCGTGATTTCTGTTGTAATTTTTTGGCAATTCGTTGCGTGATTATGTTGCATTTGGTAAGAGTAATTGAAATTGGGCGTTTTGTGAGGTCAATTAAACCCCAATTTGAATTAAAATACTTAGGGTTCATGTAAGATTAAATTAGATTGGGGGTTTTTGTTATGTGAATTGGCTACTGAAATTAGGGTTATATTATGGTGATTGTGTTCAAATACAATTAATTTCATTCTTGTTCTTACTGAATTTCAGAAGGGAATGTCTTCAGTTAGCATGTCACCCTCAAAGGAGAAAAAATGCCAATGTGGAGTTCCAATGTCTAGGCTGAGTGCTTGGACTAGGGAGAACCCAGGACGCAAGTTTAGGACCTGCAAATTCTATGATCCTGTGACTGAGTCAAGGGGGTGTAAAGCTTTTGAGTGGGTGGATCAACCAGATGGAACACCTTGGCAAACAGAGGTGATTAACAACTTGCTGCTGGACAAGAAACTAATGAAGGGAGAGCTGAATGACATGAAGAGGGAAGTTGATGATGTTAGTGGACAAAGGAGGTGCTTGCTCAATGAGATTGACAGCTTGAAGATGAAATGCAAAGCTCTTAGCTCAGACAGGAAGAAGATGATCAAGGAAGTGCATGGCAGCAATGCAACAACAAAGAAAATGCTCACAGTACATGCTATTGTTGTGTTTTGTTGTTTTGGTTTGGTACTGGCTATGTATTTTAGATCTTAGGTTCATTTAGGAATGCTTAGAAACAAAAAAAATCCCCAACTTATGTTGTGTTTTGTTGAATTATTATGTGTGGATGTTGGGATGACATTTCTTGTACTACTTTTAACAACATCAATGAGAAATGGAACTTTTTGGTAGAAACATATCACAATTCGTATTAGTACTTGCAACACAATGTTTGAAATTGTTTTACATTGGCTGAGACAAAAGTTAAGGCACCTTTGTGCAAAATCATTGTTCAACTATCATTGTTCAACTACCAAATAAACTTGGTTGTCTATTACAAAATACTAATGAGTAGACCTAGGGTCACAGTTGATTGAGATCCTTGTCCTTCTTGCTTGTCATTACATGAAGCTTGGACCTGGTCTGTATTTTGACTTTGGGAGGAGTAGTTGTTGGCACTCTTGTGGGCTGACTCAGGCTCCTGTTGCTCCTGGTAACAGGCTGAGTTGGCAAAGGCTCTGTTCTTGTTGCAGGCTGGCTTGACACAGCAGTTGCAGGTGAAGCATTACTTGACCCAGCCTGTGCTGTTGTTGGAGGCTGATATTGTGGCAACTTCAGTGCAGCCTGCAATCACAGTATGACAAGACTCAGAAACAAAGCCACTAAATACACTCAAGTCACAAAATACACAAAATACCTGTCTTGCTGCTTTCTCTTCACTTTTCTTTCTCTGTTCCTTAAGCCAAGGAGTCTGCATCTGTGGCCTCCCACCCTTTGGATTTGTTGCAGGTGGGTTAGGCTGTTCTGGTGCTGCTTCAGCCTTGCATGTTTTGGCAAAGTGGCCAAACCCACCACAATTCTTGCATTGTTTCATCACCTTTGGCTTCTTGCCCTCAGGTGCTGCAGAAGTGCCCTCCCCTGGTTCAAGCTTTCTCTTATTTGCCTTAGGTCTTCCTGGCTGCACTTTCAGCATAGGTGGCAAAGGCTGTCTGAGCTTGACCTTTTCCCAATTCTTAGGGCCAGGCATTGGCTGTATTGGGTTCTCATATGCAGCCAAGTATGTCACCCTATAGTAATGTGGGTGCACATACAACTCAGGATCATCCCTTTTGTCCATTATGCAAGCAAATGCATGGACACAAGGTATTCCTGTCAACTCCCATCTATAACAAGTGCATTTTCTCTCTTGCAGATCCACAATGCACTGATCATCCTTGTATTTCACCTCATAAATTTCATCCCTTGAAGCTGTAACCTCACATGTCATGGCATACTTCTCCAACCCATCAAAGACTTTGTTGACAAATGGGGTTAGTAAACCTTCCCAAGACTTTGCTGCCTCCCATTTGTCATTACTCCTCTTCATCATATATCTTCTAAGCCATTCCATTTGAGTTAGAATAGGCTTGTCTCTGGCATCTCTAATCACTGCATTAAATGTCTCACACATGTTGTTTAACAACATGTTAGACTTGCAGTTTGTAGAGAAAGCATGCCTTGACCAGTGCTGGGGGTCAATGTTTGACAACCACTGGTATGCTTCTTCATCCAAAAAATTGATACTTTCCATAGCAACTTCAAACTCAAACTGATACAACCACACACATGACAACCATTCAACACAACAACAACCATGTGCAAAACTAAATGTTCCTAGCATACATTATAGTTCACCATAAAACTGACATAAAAGAACCTAAATAGAAGCTTACCAGAGTGCTTGCCCTAGCAGCAGCCCAGAACAATTCCTTGAAAGTTGCACCATGAAATTTCAGTTTGAAATTTGACCAAATATGCCTCACACAAAATCTGAGCTCAGCTTTGGGGGCCACATCTGCAAATGCTTCTATGAGACCCTACACACAAGGCAAAACTAACAAGTTAGTGTACAGAAAATTCAAAAGCAAAGTAATTTAAACACAAACACAACCCACTTACTTTCTGTCTGTCAGACATAAAAGTCAAGCCATCTCCTTGGTCATACACACAAAGTGCCTTGAGCAAGCTCTCCAGAAACCAGCACCAGCTGTCCTTGTTCTCAATCTCTGCAGTTGCCCAAGCAATTGGGAAGATGGAATTATTGCCATCTTTTCCAACTGCAACCAAGATCTGCCCAGGGTATGCCCCTTTTAGATGGCACCCATCCACCCCAATTACTGGTCTGCAACCAGAAATGAATCCATCCCTAAGTGCAGCTAAGCACACAAACATCCTCATAAAAATTGGTCTTTCAATTTGATTAATATCATCCACCACCACATTACACTCACTCCCTGGGTTCCATTTCAGCAGTGCCTTCCCATAGTCCCAAACCTTTGAGTATTGCTCTGATGAAGAGCCATATATTATAAGCTTTGCCCTGCTTCTAGCCAACCAAGCCTTGGAGTATGTAATTTTGATCCCCAAGTCATTCAAGGCCCTGTCCTGAATCTGTTTAATCTTCCATCTGGGGTTGCCCCTGAACTCCTCCAAGTACCTGTCAGCAAGGAACTCTGCTGTCACCTTGTTGTTCATTTTACTCCTAACACACCTATGCTTCAGCCTTAGTGTCTTAATTTGCCAAGCCTCTGATTTCACAAGCCTTGTTGCATAAAACTTGAACCTACACCTAACACCCTTACTACATGTACACTTCACTATCCTACAACTGTTCTTGTTATACACACACTTGCATTTCCTTTTGCAATATGCTGTTAGCCTCTTTGAATCATTGTGAAGAAGGTAATACTCATACCTATTTTCAATTGCATGTTGTCTCAAAGCTTTTCTCATTGTTTGCACATCACTGAACCTTTGACCAACTACAAATTTGATAGCCCTTTCAAAGTCTGTCTCAGGGTTAAACCAAGTAACACTACCCTGATCATCATCTGAATCACCTTCCACACTCTTTAGCTCATCAGAATCACAAGCTGCCTCCTCTTCAACCCTCACTTCAATTTTCTGTAGATTTCTTTCTATGTCAAACCCTGTGTCCTCATCATCACTTTGATCCCCTCCTTCACTAACTCCCCTCAAACTGCCTTTCACCTCACTGTTAATATGGTCTAAATTTTTCTTCAACCACTGTTCATCATCATCAGAGTATAAGTCCTCCTCTCCCTCATCAACTTCTAACTCAAAATCACTCAACTCAGAATCAGAAGACTCTGTATCACCATCCTCATCACTAAACACATCACTGTCATCCCTTAAGCTCCTCACTCTTTCTTTTATTTTTCTCACTAAATTAGCTAAATTTCCAGTCTCATCCCCAACCTTAGCCTTACCCTTATCTGCAGCAGTGAGTTTACCCTTCCCTTTATGTGTATTAGCATTCACTTTCTCTGCCCTAGGAAGCCTCTCCTCAGCCTCTCTGTCATGTATAACAATGCCTTTTAACCTAGGGCTTCTCCTAAATGGCTCTTCTTCAGTGGGCTTACTAAGTTCTGGGCTGGGTTTATATACTTTAGGCCCACCAAACCTCTTTTTCAGTTCCTTCCTTTGTGCAGGGGTTAGCTCATTCCCAGCTATACATTTGAAGGGTGTTTTGTTAGTCCCTTCAATTGGCTCATGACTGGTAACATACATCTCACATGCCCCCTCTTTGTTCACAGACTCTAGGAAACCATTCACCTCACCATCAACAAGCTCCCTTTTACCATTCACCCAAGACTTGCCCTTTTGTTTATACCAGCAACTAAACCCCCTAGGAACCTTCACATTCACATACACAAACCCATGTATAGCTGCTTGCCTCAAAAAGTGTACATCTATCTTATTTTTTTTCCACTTTTCTCATCCAATAAACCCACCCACCATCCCAAGTTAACACCCTTCTATTTTTACCAGCTAAAGAAGGTATAAAGGCACCCCCTACTGTAATTTTTAAGTCCACTGTGTCCATTCTGTAACAACACCAACAAAAGCACACACAACAATAACCAATTTCAGTAATTACAGTAAACAACAACAACCAATTCACCAATTACAGCAAGTAAAAGCAATTCACATTGACTATGCACTAAATTAACAGTAAACAAGTAAATCTAATTAACTAATTATTTAACAAATGCACACTCTAATTCAGTCAAATATTCGCATAATTAGGGTTTATAATACTTTAATTCACAGATTCCCAAAAAAGGCATACTTTACCCCAATTGACAACCATAAATCCAACGAAATGTACTAATAAAGGGTTTAAAGTACCTCTTGTAGTCAGGAATCTCGATTTCTGTCAGCAAATTACCAAGCTTTTGGTCCCCTCACCCTGTGGAAGATGACAAGAGAAGCTGATGTGTTGCAATTTTGTGGTTCCAGCTCGATTTCAACCACCCAAATTGATCTAGGGTTTCAGTTTTTACAGAGAGAAAGAGAAAAATCAAAGGAGAGAGAAGCAGTTACAGTGAGAATCAAGAAAAATCAAAGGAGAGAGAGACGAAAATTGATGAGGAAGTGAGAAATTTGGTGAGACATTGATTATGGAAGGTGGAAGGTGAGAAAAGGAGGAGACAGAGGGAAATCGATTTTAAAAGAATTAAATTGGAGGGAAGTGACAGTTAACTGGGCCCCACATGCGTTTTCCGTCACCTGAGCTCAGATGAGGTGGTAATACTGATGTTTAATTTTTTTATGAGGTGGTAAAGTAAATGTTTTTTTTTTGGAGGTGGTAAATTCGACAAAGTCATTATTTGAAGGTGGTAAAAATGAAAATACCCTAATTTAATATTAAAATATAATTTTTTCTTTAATTAAAATATCCGAAATATATATAAATAATCCGGTTCTTTAATTCAAAATTACTTTTGGCGCCAAAATTCAAATATCATTTTGGCTCCAAGATTCAAATAGTAAAATAAATTACTAAAATACCCTTTTTAGAAAATAATAGTTAATTAAGTAATTAGAAAATACGTTTCAAAAATACAGGGTATTGCATTCTATCCCCCTTAAAAGAAGTTTCGTCCCGAAACTTAGCCATAAGAAATACAAAAATCATTTTAAATTATTGGTTCATGCACATCCTAACTTGACTCAAGCTCCAACCAACTCATGAAAGACTCAAAATCACTCAAAAATGACTCGAAAATCAAACGCGCGAAACTCTATCACCTTCTACCCCCCTTAAAAGGAGTTACACCCCCGTAACTCGATCACTAACCTTAGGCAAACAGCTCTGGGTAACGTTTACTCATATCAGTCTCAGCTTCCTATGTAGCCTCCTCAGTTTTCTGATTCGACCACAACACTTTCACAATACTCACATCCTTATTCCTTGTACTTCTCACTTTAGAATCTAGAACCCTTACTGGTATTTCCTCATAGGTCAAATTCTCCTCCATCTCAATGGTTTCTGGTTGCAACACATGTGTCAATATACTTTAGAATTTGACTCATGTGGAACACATTGTGAACCCTTTTCAGCTCACTTGGCAAATCCAACTTATAAGCCACTTTTTCCACTTTTTGAATGATCTCATATGGCCCTATGTCCTTTGGGCTCATCTTTCCCTTCTTTCCAAATCTCATCACACCTTTCATGGGTGAAATTTTCAACAGAATTTTCTCTGCTACTTCATATTCCTCCTCCCACCTTTTCGAATCAACATAGCTTTTCTGTCGATCTTGGGCTGCTTTTATCTTTTCCTAGATCAACTTTACTTGTTTCACCATATCCTCAATCATCTCAGGCCCAAGTACCATAGTCTCACTCATATCATTCTAACAAACTGGTCTTCTACACTTTCGACCATACAAAGCTTCAAATGGTGCCATTCCAATGCTTGCATGATAACTGTTTTTATAAGAGAACTCTATCAAATCCAAGTGGTCTTCTCAAGACCGTCGATACTCCATCACACAAGCTCTCAACATATCCTCCAATGTCTGAATTTTCCTTTCCGCCTAACCATCCGTCGTAGGATTAAATGTTGTGCTCATCAACAACTTCGTTCCCATTTCCTTTTGTAAACTTTGCCAAAAATTAGACAGGAATCTTGAATCTCTATCCGAAATGATATTTGTGGGTACCCCATGGTAATTCACCACAAACTTAACATAATCTCTTTCTAACTGATCCATAGTCCAAGTACTTCTTATGGGTATAAATGTTGCTGACTTCGTCAACTTGTCCACTATTACCCAAATAGTGTCATTCCCTGCCTTGGTCTTAGGAAATGCTCTAACAAAATCCATGGAAATCAAATCCCACTTCCACTTGGGCACCTCCAAGGATTGGACCTTTCCTCGAGGCCTACGATGCTCAATCTTCACTTTCTGACATGTCAAACACTTGGCCACAAATTCAGCTACTTCTTTCTTCATATTGGGCCACCAAAAAGTCTTCTTCGTGTCCTTATACAACTTATCCCCTCTAGGATGCATTGAATAAGGAGAATTATGGGCTTCTTCCATCCATCTTTGCTTCAAATCTCAATGACTCTGCGGTACACACCACCTTCCCTTGAAACGAATACTCCCTTCATCGCCAATAGTGAAATCCAACACCTGACCTTCATCGATCTTTTTCTTTATCGCCTTCAACATCTCATCTTCCAATTGAATCTCCCTTATCTCATCATAAATGGATGGTTGAATCACCAAAGCATTCAACATCCTAGCCACTTCTCCATGCTCCATCACTTCCAAATTCGACTTCTGAAATTCCACACACAACTAGTCTGGCACTACCATCACATTCATCGAATGCTCTTACTTCCGGCATAACGCATCTGCTACCACATTAGCTTTTCCTTCATGATAATGTATATCCAACGTATAGTCACTTAAAAGGTCCAACCATCTTCTCTGCCTCCCATTCAAATGCTTTTGGGTGAAAATGTACTCAAACTCTTGTGATCCGTGAAAATCCTACAAGTCACCCCATACAAATAATGCCTCTAAATCTTCAAAGCAAACACCATTGCAACTAACTCCAAATCATGGGTTGGGTAATTCCCTTCGTGCGATTTCAATTTCCTTGAAGCATACGCAATCACCCTTCGACTTTGCATCAAAACACATCTTAGTCCTTAACTTGATGCATCACTATACACTTCATATAAATTACTTCCATCCGGCAAAGCCAGAATAGGTGTTGTGGTTAACCTTTCTTTAAAGGTCTTGAACGCCTCTTCACACTCTTGAGTCCATGAGAACTTATGCTCCTTTTTCATCAAACTTGTCATGGGCTTCGCAATCCTTGAAAAAACTTTCACAAACCTTCTGTAATAGCCTGCCAAACCCAAGAAACATCTTACATCCGACGCATTCTTTCTTTGGGGTTGGCCAATCACTGACAGCTCAAATCTTACTTAGGTCCACTGAGACTCCTTCCTTGGAAATCACATGGCCCAAAAATGCTACTTTTTCCAACCAAAATTCACACTTTGACAGCTTGGCATACAACAGGTGCTCTCTCTAACATGACAACACTTGTCTCAAATGCTCCTTGTGCTCCTCTTCATGCTTTATATAAATAAAAATATCATCAATAAACACCACTACAAACTTGTCCATGTATGGCCTGAAAGGAATGGTGTCCTTCGAACAAGTGTATTATTCCGATAGAGGGTTCAGAACTAATTAGGAAAACTAATTATTCATTGAGGTTAAGTGATTGGAATGCCTAGCTGGAGGCCGCTTCCGATCAGTAATATTAATGTATAATTAATATTACAGCTTAAACATGACTGAACCCTTCGGGTCACAACCAATCGTGTAATCGAACCGAAGCGACGAATTAATCCGAAGGATTAAATGAGTCGATAGAGATTTTACGAACTAACACGTCAAATTCCGAGCTTAATGCGTCGAAGCCGAGCGTCGAAAGTAGTCAAATTTAGGAATCGACTAGACGAAAAAATCAGTCAAACAACAAGTCAACGTGCCTAGCCTCGCAATGGCCTAGCCATACGAGGGCTCGGTAGGCTAGCATGGACAGCCGAGGTTCATGCCGCAAGGCTAGCACAGACAGTAAGCCGAGCTTGGTGCGCACACCCAGCCATGCAAGGCACAACGTGCTAGGCAGCCTAATGCTGTCGCAAGCTTGCACCCGCATAGCCTGCTAGCAGCACGCAGCAGCCCGCTAGCTAGTGAGCCTTGATGGTGCTTGCGGCAAGCCAGCCAGCAGCGCATAGCAGCCTAGCTAGCTAGCGGTGGGCTTGCGGTGCGTGCAGGCCGGCCCAGCCGAAGCCACAAAGGCCTTGACCGGCCATTCCTTATTGCCCAAAGATATAGATCGTTCTTGCCTTATTGTGATTGGTGGGTTTGGTGGCTTGGGGTAAAAGGAGGCCATGTGGGTTGTCCTTGTGGTCCTCACCTAACCCCTTGCTCACCTTATGCCACTTGTTGTTTGATGATTGCCTTGCCATTTTGATTTACTTTAGAATTAAATTAATTCTTTCTTTTGGCATCTTACCAACTATCCCACATTGAAAGATGATGGGAAATCTTGGGGGCATTTCCCTATAAATACCCATCATTGGATATTGGGAATTTCACTTGAGTAGGTGAACTCTAAGAGATCTCCAAAAGCGAGAAAACCTTTGTTCGTAAACTCTAAGTTACACTAGTAGATAAATGCAAATGAGCACCAGTTCAAAATCGGCTTTGCTCACCGGTTTTGAACCGTTGGTTATTTGAGAGATGCCAAAAATTTAATTTATTCGCACCGGTTCAAAATCGGTGAGAATAATTAACATTAGCACCGGTTAACCGGTGCGAATACAAGGTTATTAGCACCGGTTAACCGGTGCGAATACAAGGTTATTAGCACCGGTTAACCGGTGACCTTATTGGCCAAAAAAATCAAACAAAAATTTTTTGTGTTTTTTTTTTTTGCATTTTTTTACCTTAAATTGTGCCAGATACTTATATATAATCATAATATACATAAAACACATATATTTTCATCAATAACTTGTAATAGTACACTTAAAAAAAAAAACTAAAAAACTACAGAATCAATATTTTCTTCTGTTTTCATAATAGTGGCAGGCAGTAACAGCACTATAGAAGCAACAACAGCATCAAAGATAGGAGGCAGTAGCAGCTATGTAAAGCAGCAATAGCGGCAAAGATAAAGTAGTAGCAGCAACAGAGGTAGTAGCAGTACAGGGAGCTGTAGAGGCAGCAGCGTGGAGAGTTGATCCACTCTCTTGTGTAGCGGCAGCAACGTGGAGAGCTAAAACATAACACTTGGATAAGTAGTAGAATCACAATGATGAATCAAGTAATCTTAATTAAGCTAATGGATAGGACAATAACTATCAAATAAACTAATACAAAGAGACAAGTAAACAATTAGCTCTTATCCTTGATTTACCCTAAGCCAAGTAAAAAAAAACCAAAAAAAAAACCACGCTAAATCACTTGCTCACACTGAGTTTCTCAATACAAGTTCACAAAAACCACTACAATAAACACATAAATCTCATATCATAAACCACTTCATCCTATGGTATTCACAACCCCTATATCTAGTATTTATACCCACATAAATGACTCACCATAGTTAACATCTCAAATAAAATACATGGCAAGTATGAAGAAGTATATGTCATACGTGTCAAATAAAATAGACAAAACACAGTTACACAACTCCCTCACTACCCCTGCTCTGTTCCTCACACACAGCAGACCGTAATTATAATTTAAGACACAAGGCAGCCTCCACACCAAAGCACAATCACACTACACATCACAACAGCTCCAATTCACAAGCAAATGAGTTGCAGGCCCCATAACCATATGAAGTTACATCCAAAATAATTAACAATATCACATTAGATAATACTATACTCACAAAACCATTACAATCAAAATAGGGCACCAAATCCACACAACAAAGCATTCAAACATTTATCATTCAGTCACTTCCATAGCGTACAATTCAATAATGCATACTAACAAAGAATCAATTACATAAACCCTAGAAATTGAATCTAAAGAAGAATCAAAGTAAAATTTATAATTTAAGTACTTATAATCTGAATCGAAGTAAAATTCGCACACTTTAATATAAAATCCTAAAAATTTAACAGAAACAAGAATTAAACATCAAGGATTACCTCATTTCAGTTGAGCCTTGATGATTCGTATTATGGAGTACCTCACCCTTTAATCACAATCCTCTACAAAGTAGCACAAAAATAATCAATAAATCGACATAGATTGAAATTTAAACATCAAGTTACAGAATATGAAAAGGAAAAGCAGGATTAATTGTGAATTTTCACAAAAATTGGATGAAAAAGGAGATAAATTGCATAAATTAAATGAAAATTGTTTCAAAAAACCCTAGCCATTGATGGCGTTGCTTGCGGCGCAGTGATGGAGAAGGAGATCGAAGGAGAGAGAAAAGGAAAGCTAAAGAACCCAGAAACTTGTCGTCACTACAACCTGCCGCAACCCACCACGCCAACACCTAACTGCATAAACCTCGAGGACCAGCAGCAATTTCGAACAATATTACATAAATTAAACCCAAAAAATCAAGGCATTTAAGATGAATAACTGGACAAAAACGCAAAGCTAAAGAACCAAGAAATCCTAACCTCGAATTCTGAATTTTGAATCGATAATTGATTCAAGTTTGTTGTTTTTGTATTTGGTTCAAATTGACGGCGGCGGTGATGGTGGTTGTGCTTGGTTCTAATGACGACGATTTCCAACAAAGGGCAGCGGTGGCCGATTGATGCTTTCATGGTTCGAATTGGCAGCGGCAATGGTGGTTGTGCTTGGTTCCATAAGAGGAAGAAGAACGATGGTGGTTGTTGGGAAGCAGGTGGTTTTGCAATAGTAGTTGTTGAGAAATGGAAAAGGACTGAGAGATGAGCTAAGAGAGGAAGAAGAACTAGAGATGAGAGAGAAAGAGAGAACAAAAAATGACAGAGAAAGAGAGATAACAAGAGAGGCGGATGAGAGATAGAAAGGGGGTAAAGGGTGTTTATTTTAGTTTGCACCGGTTTGGTTTAAACCAGTGCGATTTCTCTTACATTAAATCACGCCTTGTTTTTTTCGCACCGGTTTTTAATAACCAGTGCGCATTTCTTGGTGCGCATTTGTGTTTCTCTACTAGTGTTATTTTTTCTAGCCCCCGTCTAAGCTACGGGGTAGGAACTAGTTATCGTTAAGTAGCGAGGGTGTAAGCCGTCAGAGGTTCTCGCACTTGCGGAACTTGAAGCTTTCAAGTCCGAGCTCATCGGTTGAGCGAAGCACGCTTCTAGGGTAAGTATTTTTTCTCTCTTTTCTCTTATGTTTGTGTTTATTTGCATGCTTTTATTTATGTTGTAATTATTATGCATGCGATTTAGTTATCGAGTTTTGTTTCCGCGCGATGTCGAACACTGCAAAACCCAATAGAGGTGTAAGAGTCTCTTGCATTTAATTTTTACAATAAAAAATTGATTAAGGTGATTTAAAATGGATTTAAATTTCTGGTTTAGTATCCTAATTAGATTAGGAGCTCGTTTTTAATTGGATTAAAATCGAATTATGCTAACTTTTTATTACAAACTCTGATTTTGACTCAAAAATAGTAAATTTTGGGTGGAATCGACGTTCTAAATTAGACTTTACCCACTTTGTGTTTAAAAAAAAATGGCCTTCTAGAAGCCAAAATCCACCTAGAAAGTGGTTTTTCGAGGGGTTTTTCATTTTTGACAAAAAATTTTAAATCTTTAAACCTTGATTAATTATGGCATGCAATTGTTGGATTATGTGTTAGATTATACCATTAATCTTCTACAATTTTAACCCTTATTAAGCATGTTTATGAAGCCATAATTGGTGCTTAATTTGGTTAGCTCTTAGTTTAACATAAACTTGCAATTTCACATTTTTACAAATTAATTGCTCGGATTATGAATGTTTATGGTGAATATGCATTTTAAAGCCCTTAAAGCGTTAAAGATTCAATCTTTAATGGTTTAAATGGTTGATCTTAACTTGCTAAAATCCATAATGAACTAAATTTTGGTTTTAATCATTTTAAGTTTATTAAAATCTTAAATGTTCATACTTGTGCTTGAAACATTTTTGCAAATTAATTGCTTAGATCCTAAAATGCCGCACAACAAAGTGATGAAGGCTAGAACAATATAAACCTCACAAGGGATGAAAAGTAAGCAAATGCCAATTAAAGGGCTTCAAATCCACTATAAGGACCAACTCCATCTTACCACTTTCCCATGAACTAAGGCATCAAATGTCCTTAAAAGTTCTTATCCTTTCTACCTTAGCTAAAATTCGTCTAATTCAACCAAAGGGCATTCTCAAACCGTGTATCCCATCATCAAGTTAAGAAGAAACAAGCATTCCATGATGCATCGCCAAAGAAATCGAGTCCAAATGTACAAGCAAATTCCAAAACACATTCATTTCATCTCTCAATAGTCATGTTTGTAACACAAAAAGGAAAACAAAATTAAAGGAGAAAGAAATAAAAAAAGGTTCATAAACGAGGCATATAAATCCAATTAAATCCCAATCGTCATACAATAATCGTTCGATACCAACATCAACGATCCCAAGTTCCTTAGAACCGAATGCAAACAACCTCGAACCATTCAACTTCTTCCTATTCTAACCTAAACTAAGCACACCAAAATAGAGAAAAAAGAGTAAAGGAAATATCTCACCCAAATGTCTCTTAAAGATAAATAATGCAACCTTACGATTTTACCATGGCTCCATATGTTGCTTCCAATTTTTCTTCAAAGCTACAAAAGAGAGAGATAAAAGCAAAAACAGACACTACACAAATAAAAGGGTTAGAAAGAAAAATTATTATATTATAATAACAATAATAATAATAATTATTATTATAATATTATAAATAATAACATTAATAATAATTTGTAAATTGAAATAATAACAATACATAGATATTAATTAATAATCCCAAATGCAATACTAATTAAAAAAAAGTGTCATAATTACAAACAATACTAAACAATAATGTAGTTAACAAGTTCAAATAGAAATGATATTTACAAATTAAATGTGATGAAGGACGCCAACATGTCTCGAACTTCATTAAGTTCTTTGCTCGTCAACGGACCTCCCTTTTGTACCTTGCAAAACTTGGAATAAACAAAGAGTATGTTAGAATATTACTTAGGTTATGCATGTAAAAATACATTTACAAGTTCAGTTAGGCAAAAATTTATTACTTAAGCCTATATGACTACTAGGATGCCTATTTCCTGCATTTCTTATCAAATGAACTCATTCTTTCTCATAACATGTCAACATTACTTAGTAATAGGCGACTAAGGCTTGAAATCACATGAAAAGTGCAATTTAAGGGTTTTGGGAAGCATTTTCATCCAAAATGGCCCAAATAAGGCCTTTATGACTACTAGGATGCCTATTTCCTGCATTTCATATCAAATGAACTCATTCTTTCTCATACCATGTAATTATTACTTAGTTATAGGCGGCTAAGGCTTGAAATCACATGGAAAGAGCAGTTCAAGTGTTTTAGGACGCATTTTCATACAAAATGGCCCAAGTAAGGCCTTTATGACTACTAGGATGCCTATTTCTTACATTTCTTATCAAATGAACTCGTTCTTTCTCATAACATGTCATTATTACTTAGTTATAGGCGGCTAAGGCTTGAAATCACATGAAAAGACCAGTTCAAGTGTTTTAGGACGCATTTTCATCCAAAATGACCCAAGAAAGGCCTGTATGACTATTAGGATGTCTATTTCATACATTTCTTATGAAATCACATGTTACCAGCAAATTAACTAAGTTAATGGAATACCTCATCAAGCTGTAGTGTGTCTGTACAACGACTCACTATGTCAAACATGAATCTCATTACGTATAGGCCACAATCAACTTCGTTATCTTGTTGTGCGCACTAGCATAGGAACAAAGTACATAAATCAAACATGCATATATAGCAAATTAGTAACATTTTACGCAATGTTTATTACGAAAATCACAATATCCTGTGGCATTACCATCGGTGATTTCCATGTGGGACCTTGAGGAGCTCAACAATTTATCTTCTTCATAACACTATAGAAAAGTAAGGTCAAATTTGTTTAGTATGACTAATAAATGAGTTAGTTAATGATAATCAACACTAGGTAGCTTTATTTACTTTTGCAGTATGGACTTCACGAGGAGCTTTTTTGGATAAGGCAATCGAGCCGAATCAAAAAGGAAGATTGTGTTACTGGAAACATAAATCACCAGCAGGGTCCAATGCAAACTACATAAATTCACAATAGACAAACAAATCAATTATTAGCCATGTACAACATATAATCAGGGGAAACAAATAAATTTGACATGGTTAGACGTACTCCTCATAACATGGGGTGAATATGAACTTATCTCCCGCATGCACTGATTCCTTGATACTCCGTTCAACATAGTACAACACGTCAGGGTGGTTGCCTAAGATTCTAGTAGTGGAGATCTGCTCGGGGCATAACCACCCAACTTGACACGGAGAATCAATGTCACGTAAGTGCTCCTGTAGTGCTCTGCATGCATGTTAATAGAATATTAATGGAAAAATAAACGACAATCACCATTAATCTGAATAACATAATTTGAGCGGCATTGAATTACCTCATGAATGTTTGAATTGAGGGAAATGTTAAGCATTTATCCTCTTAGAAATTCCTTCACATCTTTTTTGCTGAGCCATGCAATTGCATCGTCATCATAGTGGAACAATGCCTTAGGTAGTGCAACTTGAACGGGAGTGTCACTAGGCAACATACCAACACGGTTGTGTAGATAAGTTAAATCTTTGGAGAGCGATTGAATGACCGTGTCTGCAACAAGTGGAGTAGCTTGCATAGCTGAACCTCTCGAAGAGTTCTTCTTCAACTCTTTTTCACTCTCCGACTGTTGTTCACTACTCTTCTTTGGCACCGGTTGATCAATGCTTTTAGGCTCCTCCACCCTCCTCTTTGAAGTTTGGCTTTTCTTCGAAATCTGATAAAGCAAATCCCGCAATTGGTTAGAAAATAAATTCATCCAACTCTTAGGAAGAAAATCGGGCATAGAGTAAAGAGTGAACCCAAAATCTTACCTCGTTAATCAACCTTACCCAATCACATGGCCATTGCACAAAGCTACCTTTCGCTTCCCAGAGTGTAGTAATCCCATCCTCCTCTACGGGCACCGGTACTCGGATGTACTCGAACCCTGCAACCACAAAATTGATCCCGACCGAGTAATGTTGTGGCCTAAGCGGTCGCGTACGGACCGTACCACTGGTCAGTTGTGCACTAGCATACGCAACCAACTGCAAAGGTCCACTGTTTGATAGCCCCGGGTGTAGAAGTGCACATCGGGTCTCTTCCTACACCAATTTGGAAGAAGAAATTTCATTAACAAAGCGATTATAAACAACGCCCACACCGAAAACAAAACAAGCAAAGGCAATAAAAAAGGCCTACAAAACACCACAACACCGAACAAAACTACACAAACTACACAGAAACTGCTCTGCACAGCCAAAAACAACAACAACAACACACGGCAACACACACAGCTACAAATAACAGCAACACACAGCAACACACACAGCCAAAGATAGCACATAAACAGTAGGCAGACAACAGGCAGGCAGGCAGAAGCAGATTAGCAAGCAGCATGACAGAAACAGAACAACAACAGCAACAGACACAGTGCAGAGAACGGAAACAGAATAGCAACAGCAACAGCAACAAAAACAAAATAGCAACAGCAACAGCATCAGAAACAGAATAGAAACAGAAACAAAAACAGAACAGCAACAACAACGACAGAAACAGAACAACATAACAGATAGTAGTAGACAGAAGCAGTAGCACACAAAAGCAGCACACTGTAGCAGACAACAGTACGACTATGGTCACTCTCTCAAACACCTCCAACATAACCGAGAACATTTACAAAAAACTAAACAAATTACCTGTAAATCTGGAAAGTCAACCGGTGTTAGATTATGAAGCTCCCTTGAGTCCGCATGTGTAGGAGTACAAACCTTCAGTAGTAAGTTAATAATGCCACGTTAGATCTCACGTAGTAAGTTAATAATGCCACGTTAGATCTCACATAACTCAATATGCCAAAACTAATAGATATGAAACTACCTCATGTATCTCATCATCGTCTCCATGTATCTCATCTTCTCCTTGTCTTTGTGGGTGACTACATGAGTCGACCGATGTATTCGAGGGGAAAGGCAAGCCCAGAAAGTTCAGTTGCTTCGCCCAAGCATTGAATTCTTCTCGCATCTCGTTGTGCACTTGTTCCTTAATTGATGCCACCGTGGCATCCAAGTCATGTGGTGAGTCCACACTTGCTCAGGATCTTCCTGATTTGGTATATTCTGGATCCATCACCTTTTCCCATCCTAGCAAGGTCCCTCCCGCACCTAATACCCGTCCTGGATGGTAGTCCTTTCCCAAAGCCAAGGTGAAAGGGTCCTTCTCTACTGTTGGGACGAGCTTGCCTTCAACCAGTTCTTCGGTGTACTCAAGCTATAGAAAAAATAAAAAGACAACATGAATATAGTTAATGTTTTTGTAAAGTGATATTTATGAAAAAACTTCATAAAGTTCACTAGTTCATAGTTGCTTACGAGTTTATCTGCCATTTCTTTGGTTTCCGGAGCCTTGATGACCCATTTTTCGGTTTTCTTGTCACGTGAATGTAGAGAACAAATGAAATTGCCAGCACGACTCACCAACGTAGTGGTCGTGGAATCAGAGGGTTCTTTGGAGGACCCTAGAAGCGTAGTGGGGTATACTCCCTCCTTCACCCACGTTTTCCTCCATTCACCAAATGTCTTACACCCCATACGATGGGTGTATTGCCTCTGCAATGTATTTTTGGAATTTTGCTCCCTCAGTCCCTACATAATTAGACATGTTAGTATCATTACTTCAAAAATATTTAATATATTATACAATTGTCATCATATTTACTTAAACATACAATTGCTTCCTTTTTATTTTCTTGAAGAATGAAAGCTTCCCAATCATCCTTCGATACGCTTGGCCATTTTTGCCATGGGAGTTGCTCTTCCTCGATGACTTCATCGTCATTGCCACCTCCTTTCTTGTTCTTTGGTTTTCTCACCCTTGTCTTTGTGATCCACCCACAAACTAAGGTGGTCTTGAATCCTCGTAATCTTTCCGCCAGTAAAGATTCAAACACCCTTCGCTTGGCGGCATCATTAGGAATGTTAAACTAACTCTGCAAGCACAAATAAAAGCGATTATTAGTTTCCCCTTTTAAATAACAATAAAGTGAAGGTATTTATAATTGTGTGCAAACAAAACACTTGCCCTTGTATCATTCCAAAATGTGTCAATCAAGCCTGGAGATACTTCCCGCCAACCAAGAGTAATGGGGATTTTGCGCGCACAAATGCCAACGTGAACAACATATTGACGACGCCATTTGCCTGTAGGTTGGCCTGCCTTGTCATACTCCACGACCATGGGACCAACGAGTTTCTTGAAACTTGTCGTCGAACCCCTCGCCTTTTTCTTAGCCGGTGCCTTCACCCCCCCCCCCTCCACTTTGTCCTTGGCTTTGAGTGAGAGAAGTAGGATTCTCACCAACCGTCTCAGAAACTGCATTGTCGATAGGAGGCGCTTGTTCAGCTGAAATCTCAAAGTCATCAAGCCTACGCTCCAACTCATCCTGAGCCTGATCTTCTGCCTCACCCAAATCAGGCTCCTTTTTCACATCATACAGCTCGTCATCATCCTCATAGAAATCATCATCATCATCCTCTACATCCTCGACACAAATACGGTCCTGATCGTTCACCATGAGATGTAAACACCTGCCATTACAGACATAACACGTTATTAGTTGTAATATAAATAAATTTGTAAGGTAAAGTTATAATCAAATATAAATTTCTGAATTATAATACAAATCAACATAGAAATGGGTAAGTGTAGGTCATTTTTACGGATTTTTCATGAAATACCACTGAGTTTTTCCAAAATTCACCATATACCACACAAAAAATTTTAATTTACCATATAGCACTGAGTTTAACATAAATGTCACAACATGTCATTTCCGTTAACTCAATTAGTCATTAACGTTAATTGTGCCACATGGCAGCTTGTAATTGGTTGCCTTTTATATTATTTAACTTTAAAATAATTATTTAGTTAATTATCAAAAAATAAAAATAAAATACAAAAAAAAACCTTATCCCCTACCTGGCCACCGTAACCCCAACCACCACCTCCACCAGCCGCCGGCCGGCTGCGCTTACCCCTCCCTTCACCTGCCCCAATGTTGCGCCGCTCTCCCCCCAATCCCCCTGTGCCGGTGTTGCGACCCACCTCCACCCCCAAAAATCGACCCAACCACTATTCCAGAACTCCCACCACCCCGAAATCCCCAAAAGTCAACTGCGGGTCGATTTTGCGGTGGTCGATTTTTGGGGATTTCGGGGTGGTCTATTTTTGGGGGGTTCAGGGTGGTTGGGTGGTCGGTTTTAGGGGGTCAAGTGAGGATTGGTGGCTGTGGGGGTTGCAGATGGGGGTGCGATGGTCGATTTTTGAGGAGAAAAACGTTAATGGTGGACTGGTGGTTGCGGGCTTGCGGCGAAGGAGAGGACGAGGTTGGCTATGGTGGATTGGTGGTTGCGGGCTTGCGGCGAAGGATAGAGAATTTGATGGTGGTGCAGAGGACGAGGTTGGCTATGGTGGAACGGACCTTGATTGGTTATGGTAGCCTGGTGGTTGCGGGCTTGCGGCGGAGGTGAGACGGTTGCGGGCTTGCGGCTGTGGAAGGGGGATGGGTTTCCAGTGAGACTAGGGAGGAGGGGACGGGGCTTGGGAAGGGGGATGGTTTTTGGTGGCCAGATCTGGGAATGAGGGGTGGCTGTGGGTTTTTTTATTTTTTAATTCTTTAATTATTTATTTAAGTAATTAATTAGATAATATTAATAAGAGCCAATAAGTGAAATCCACGTGGCACAATTAACCTTAATTACTAACGGCGTTAACAGCAGACTAACAACAGTTAGAAAAAATGGCATTCTGTGTTAATGTACATAAACTCAGTGCTATATGGTGAATTAAAAATTTTTGTGTGGTATATGGTGAATTTTGGAAAAACTCAGTGGTATTTCATGAAAAATCAGTGCAACTAAGTTAACACTTTCATTCATTTTCACCTAACCTGTGATTTAATAATACTTTCAACGACTATAATTTCAAAATTGCTGAAAAATATTACCTCAATCTAATATTCCTTCGTTGTGGTTTGATCGCATATAATTGGCTTGGTCGTCTATGTCATTTGTTACAACAGGTCTAGGAATAGTGAAAGGTGTCGAGTCATCAAAAATATCATATTCTTCCTCATCTTCGACATCTCTAATGCCTAGGATTCTTCTTTTGCCGGCTAGCACAATAGACCATTTTTAATCGGCTGGGTCAGTTACGTAAAACACTTGCTTAGCTTGAGATGCAAGGATGAATGTTTCCGTACTATCATTCAGATGGCTAAGATTTACAAGAGTAAAGTCATCATATTTGACGTTACGCCTAATATTATCAACCCACTTACACTGGAAAAGAGCAACCGTGAAGTTACAATAATCAAGCTCCCATATTTCTTGAATTCAACCATAGTATGACAACTCTGCATCAACAGGTGATTTATCCTTAACACTTGCAAACTCCCTTGACGATACCACAAGCGTTACACCACTGTTTTGGGTCGAGAAAGATTTCAAATCTTAACGTTCAGTCCAAAAAGTTTACCTATTTATGTCATATCCCTCAAATGAGCGAACATCATCCCTAGGACCATAAGCAAGCCACCTTACTGTATCAGTGACACTCTCATCCATTCTACCCATCACTCGATCACGAAACCAACTCACAAACCTCTTATTATGCAACTACATCAATGCCCTTTCACCTTTCGATGGGAATTCATCACGCAAACTAGCCATGTGCTCATCTAAGTATGGGTGAACATTTGCAACATGGTGCAACACATATAGGTGTGCTTGTAAGAACTTATCTCGGTCAGGTGAAATTCATTTCGACCCGATTGTGCCCTGACCATCAAGTCTCCCTTCATGTCGAGAAGTAGGAAGACCAATAGGTTCAGCAACGGCTATATAATCGGCCACAAAATTACCAATCTCTTCACCCACGGTCCCTTGAATCATACTTCCTTCCGGGTGAGCCCGATTCCTTACCTTATTTTGCAATGTACCCATGTGTCTTTCAAAAGGATAGCACCACCTCATGAACACTGGACCGCACAACTTAATCTCACGCACCAAATGAAGAATAAGATGCACCATTATGTCAAAAAACGAAGGTGGGAAGTACATCTCAAATTTGCACAAAGTCACAATCACATCCGCCTGCAAAGCATCAAGTGTACAAGGATCAAGCACTTTTCTGCATATTGTATTGAAAAATGAACAGAGGCTTGTAATAGCTTCCCTCACGTGCTTTGGTAAAATACCACGTATTGCAATCGGTAGGATTACTTGCATCAGAACATGACAATCATGGGATTTCATACTTGTCAGCTTCAATTATCCATTAAAGGATACAAATCTTTTCATGTTAGATGCGGTTTCCTGATGGAACCTTAATTTCGTACAGACATGCACAAAAAATTCGTTTTTCTACCCTTGACAATGTGTAGCAAGCCGGTGGTAAATAAGCCTTGTCATCCTTGGCTTTTCCCTCATATTTCTTCTTCGACGCATCTGTGGCCTTTCCCTTTCCCTTGCTCTTCCCCTTTCCTTTATTCGAACTCATTCATTTCCATTTCCTGTTCCTTTCCCTTTCTAACCTTTTCCTGAGCCCACAATTCTGGACGAACCCACAATTTTTTCAAATCTAACCGTGCACCCTTACCGTCCTTTGTTTTGCCTTGAATATTCATCAGCGTTCCCACAAGAGCATCACACACATTCTTCTCTATATGCATTACATCAAGACAGTGCCTAACGTCATGTTCTTTCCAGTACGGAAGCTTCCAAAAGATTGATTCTTTTTTAAAGAGAGCAGTTGAGTCCGCAGCTTTTTCTGTTTTCCCAAATACTGTTCATATACCCTTAACTCGAACATAAACCACCTCACCAGTCAATGGCCTAGGCGCAGTCCCCTCTTCCATTGTCCCATCAAAAGTCTTTTTCTGCCTACGGTACGAGTGATCGCACCTGAGCAACCTTCTGGTCCGCACGTACACCTCTTTGTGAGAATGATCAAGGCGAATGCTTGGTGTCATCAATACAAATGGGGCATGCTTTTTTTCCTTTGTTCTTGTACCCAGACAAGTTATCATATGCAGGAAAATCATTAACAGTCCACATAAGAGTTGCACGCAATGTGAACATCTCATTCTTATGAGCATAAAAAACGGGAACCCCTTCGTCCCACATCTTTCTTAAATCGTCAACATGTGGCGCAAGATAAACATCTATGTCGTTTCCAGGTTGCCTTGGCCCCGTTATCAAAAGTGAAAGCATTACGTATTTCTGTTTCATGCACAACCAAGGAGGCAAATTGTAGATCACTAAAAGTACCGGCCATGTGTTGTGCTGGGTACTAAGAGTGCCAAATGGATTCATCCCGTCCGTGCACAACCCAAGCCTTAAATTTCTGACTTCATCACCAAATTCCCCAAACTTCATATCAATGTTCTTCCATTGCGGGGAGTCGGCTGGATGCTTATGCATTCTGTTTTTCTTTCTTCCCTCTGCATGCCACCTCAAGTTTTAATCGTCTTTTGGTGTTGAGAATAGACTCTTAAACCTTGGAATAATGGGAAGATACCACAACACCTTAGCAGGAGGTCCCTTCGTACCAGCATTGCAACTCATGCGCTTGTAGCGCGACTTCTTGCATCGTGGACACTCCTCCAATTGTTCATATTCATTTTGATAAAGAATACAACCATTAGGACATGCATGTATCTTCTTATACTCCAAACAAAATGGACACATGAGCTTCTTTGCGTAAAAGTAAGACTTAGGAATTTCATTGCCGTCAGGCAACATCTCACTTAACGCGGTCAATAAAGAAGTAAAACTATTGTCCGTCCACCCATGCTTCGACTTAATGTTAAAACGTGTTAGCATGGCTGATAGTTTGGAGTTTTTTTGCACCCAGAATACAAAGGCTTTTTAGAAGTCTCCGATAATGACTCAAACACGTCACCTTCAACACCACACATCATCTCATCCACCCCTTCATCCTCGACCTCATCCACCTGATCATCCTCAAATCCATCCTCATCACCATTATCAATAATATTTCATCATTTCAGTATTCCTCGTCCACACAAATCTCATTGCTTCTATCATGCACATCATTCCCATAAACATCCCCACTGTACTCTCCTTCTTCACCATGCCAAATCCACACATGGTATTTAGCCTAAACCCACGACAAATTACATGATCTCTAATGATTTCAACACTATTGACCACCTTCACATTATTACAATCAACACAAGGACAGTAGAGCCAATCGACACCCATTATGCGCTGATAAGATGAAGCCCTCTCGCAAAACTCTTGACCCCCATCAAAGAATTCCAATGTATCACGTCTACCATACATCCAACCACAATCCTTCTCCATTAAGTAAATTGTATCTAAACATAGCAACATATTACGAATAATGTATAATTGCTACATCTATTATATATGTAAATCAAAATCAAACACACACCATGCATATAACATTCATATAGATTAAAAAATGCATATATGCTTCCAAAGGGTTCTTATCACTCCAACCTAACCCATCCTTAAACGTGTAATCTCACTAGTGAATGTATGTCGACTTTCCAATTTTAAGGAAAATCCGGCAGCATTTCCCACTAGTTCTCCAAGTACACAATGTAGGTAATTACTTACCCACATATGTACCCAGAGAACAGGGTGAGGAAATGCTAAGCCAAGATGTTCCTTAAAATCGAAAAAAAAGACATACATTCACCACCTAAGTGGGAGTAAACTTTCAAGAACAGTCCCAACCGGGGACTATTCAAGACTTTCTCCTAATGAGAAAGCCTTGAACGGGTATCTAGGCATATGATGATGCAAGCATTTTAAATAGCATGTTTATTATGAGTGATTTAACCAGAAATAATTGTCAAATAGCATAAAGTTGCATGATTTTCTATTCACATCGATTCATAATCTCAATAAAGGAACAATGAAAAAAATAAGCAAGGTACCTTGATCTCTGCACCGTCACAGCACCCTTGCTCCAAAAAAACCAATGCAGATTGAGACACTGTACAAAAAATATACAGAATAAGACAACTAAATTGAACCATTTAGCAAATTTATAAGAAATTGGAAAATGATAATATTGTTTACCTCTCCACCTACTGGGCTAGCAACCACCAAGATCTGTCCCATACCCCCTCCCCACCATACCATCACCACCTACAACAAATATAGTCTTTGAGCATATAACAACACAAATAACAACAATACTAAAGAATCAGTTTCAGAAGCAGTATTGAGATACCAGCATTTTATTCTTGCAATTTTATCGGTTAATATGACTCAGAATGCAGCATCTCATCATTCATATAGTTTCACATGACACATTCTCCACTTAAGTTGACAGAAAAGGATTTACTTACATGGAAATAGTAATTTTACAATCTTCACTACACTAACAGAAACATGCAGGCAGAGTAGAATGGATAGAAGAACCATCATGAGTATATAAATTATATGTATCTTTAGTGATATTCTACGCTAAGACTATGTACACACAAACACAGATAACAACAATACTAATGATAGAGCTAATTAGACCAAACACCCAACTCAACCAATAGAAAAAAACAAAGACAAGCTCTAGATTACCAGAACCCTAAAATTACAAAATTGAAAACCAAATCAACGACAAACCCTAGGTTGCGAAGGAATTCGGTAGATTAAGAAGACCACAACAAAAATATTACCTCGAAGTTGCTTCAATGGAGGTGAGAAAACTCAAAATGCTCTTCAATGGAAAATAGAGAGCACGAGTTCAATGGAGGAGGGATATGGAGAGAGAAGGAGGTGCATGCAACTGCTTCAATGGAGTGAGAAAGCTCATAAACGACTTCAATGGAGAAGGTGGGAATTCGGAGGTTGTGGCTTGGAAGAGAATGTGAGAACGAGGGAAAAAAGAAGTTGAAAACTTAGGGGGAAAGAAAAGAAGAAGAAGAAATACGAGCTAAGCCCGAGTTTTTTTTAAAAATGCGCACCGATTTGAACCGGTGCTAAATTCACTATTTCGCACCGGTTTGGCTTGAACCAGTGCGAAATCCCTTTCTCCCCTTTTTTTTTCTTTTTCTCTTTTTTAATTGGCACAGGTTTGAACCAGTGCGAAAAGGATAAATCCGCACCAGTTTAATAGGAACCGGTGCCAAAAGTCTGTATTCCCAATCCCGCCCATTTCTTTCAAACCAGTTTTCAAAAACCGGTGCCAAAAGTGCGGTGCCTATTTCCTTTTTTCTACTAGTGAAAGCTACCAAATGCTTATCAACAACACCATGCAATAAGACCAAATCAAACAAATCCCTTTATTGTTCCCATGAGTCCTTGGTGCTTTCCCCAACACTTACCCAAAATACACCCGTTTGATTCAAACACCCCCCCACACTAGATAAGAGCATCGTCCCCGATGCTTCACATACAAATAAAATGAAAGGGAGGGACCAAAAGGGGGGTGGAAAACCAACAAACCAAGGAGTGACTATTAGCCACTAGGGCTGATACACCATCATCCGCATTCCAATTAACATAATGAAAACCCGAAGGGGGGCCATGGGGTTCCCAACCTCCGGTGTAATCGGGAGGCCGCCCATAATGACCCTTAAAAAGGTCTAATTGGGATGCGGATAATTGGTCAAATCGGTCACTTGGACTAGAGGCAAAGGGTGAGAGGGATTAACGTAAGGGTAGTTAGGGTCACCCCTATAATCACTCCTACCCGAAACCCGGTAGTCATAATGACCGGAGTCATCAAGAAACACTCGACTTGGCATATTGGGGTCTGGTGGACCCTTCCAATAAGGGTACGTAGGTTGGTTGTCAGCCCCCAAAGATGGCAGGGGCCCTTGTTGAGCCCCCACATATGGGTAGTTAATCGGATGAGTGACATCCCCTCTACGCACACTAGAATCATAAAGGACATTAGTTTGAAAGAAATGGTGTGCTAGAAGGCGATCATACCTTGCATGCTAAGTTGCATGCTCTTGTTGGTGGCCAAGTTGTTGTTGGTTTTGTTGTTGTTGTTGTTGTTGTTGTTGTCTTCTTCCTCTTTTATGTTGTTGTTGAATCGGAGGGACCACATCCACCTCATCTTCATCTTTCTCATTATTATCACCATCATCATCACCTTCGTTAATATCCGTTCTTGCACCCGAGAGGACACCCGAGTCTTTTTTCACCCACCATGGGTGATTAACTCCTTCCCTAGTGAAGGAAGTGAACTCCGGCTTAGGGAGGAGACAATGATGTTGAAGAGCGAAAAGTAAGCTCCATGTCCTTCCTGTATCCTCTGTATCCGCAATAAATTTCATAGTTTTCAATTGATCCATATCAAACCAAATGTCACTACCATCACTTTTCCTGACGGGGGTGCAAGAACGCAACTTATCCATATGACCCAACTTTTCTGCCAACCTTGTGACCATCCCGCCACAATGAATTTCCCCCTTTTTTTGCTCCCAAAAGAATCTCCGTAATACATTTGGTGAAAAGATAAGCGAAATTCACTTTACGCACCAAATCCGCCCTCGTAGCAAGCCACAAAATCCGGATTTCTTTTGCGGTTATCTTCCCCAAATCTTGCTTGTTAAAAACCATGTACCCAAAGATTCTATGAAGAAGTCTAACAGCGGGGTGCATGATTTGACTAGCTAATGAGTACTTGGCATTGAAGGAGTCCAAATTCTTGAGATGCATTTCCACCATTCGAGGGGGTTATAATCACGAAAAACTTCATGGTCGGGAAAGAACATGTTGGGGTCGGGGTTGAGGTCTAGGAGTTGGTTGAATTTGCGAAGGTTCATTGTTTCTTTTTTGTTGAAAAGTTGGAATAAGATGGAGAGGTCTTTTTCTCCGGTGGCATGGCATTTGAAAGAAGCTAGGAATTCAAGTGTGGGCTCTTTGTAGGTTCGATATGCATTAGCCACATAAGAACCTAACCTTAAATTGTTGAATAAGAACCAAAAATCATCATCAATGCCAAGTTTAGTTGTTGTAAGTTGGTGGGTCGGAATTTCTTATTTAGCAAGTTGTCATAAATGGGTTTGTGGTTTTTGTTGTGAAATTTGAGTGGAGGCAAAGGTGGTGGTGGTTTCTCAACGGTTTGAGGGGTTTGAGAGGCAGAACTTTAGGGTTCTTTCCCACTCTTTATCTTTTTATAACCAAACACCATTTTGACAATCACCAAAGTTCAATCAATCACAACTCCAATCACAAGAACAATCCTACTACTCCAACAAGCTTTCACAATTTACAACACTTCAAAATTCACCCAACAACACCAATCAACCAATATAACCCACCAACAATCAAAAATATCAACAATTAAACAACAATTAACCAAGATCAGCAAGATACTTCAACACAAATTAACATAGACACGTAAAAATTCCCAAATGAATTCACAAGTACAACAATTTTTCTCACCAAAGAAAGTACTCAAACTTCAATTAAAACTAGAGAAGGAGTTAATATACCAACAATGAGTACCCAAAATCAACCCCAACTAGCCTTGTGAAGAAGATTTCCAAGCAATTTTCAAGAATCTTGCAATGGAGAATCCGTGAGATTCGCGAAAAGAACAACCCGAAGTGAATCTTGAACTGTAAAATTGCAGAGATTTGATGAGGAAATTCGAGGGAGAGTGTAGGAATTTGATGATTTTTGATGATTTAAGATGATTTCTTTGAGATTGGGAGATTAAGGATTGAGGGAGAATGGAGTTTTAGAGGGAGAGAGATGAAAGAGATTTTAAAAAAATGGGGAAATGAGGGGTGTTGCTTCGTGAAAAATACAGGGATTAATGAACCCACTTCCACGCGCGCGCGGGTATAAGGGCCGCACCTGCGGGTTTGTGAGTCGTGCCCTCTCCTAGCCTTCTCCAAGGCATCTCTAGAATTTCAAGAGCTAGGAAAAATAGAGGGCCGTGCTCGCGGCAAGTGAGTCCGCGCCTTCTCCTTGGGTGCGGCGAGGCATCTCCAGAAAATTTGGGGGGGGGGGGGTTGAGTCTCTTTCCGCGCACTCTCTATTCGCAGTCGCGCCCGCGGGTCTGGCCTGGAGAGCCCTCTCCAAACCTTCTCCAGAAGATGAGGGAGCATTTTGAGTCCCGAGGCCTAAATTCTGATCTTGATCTTCTTTCATAACTCGTAACTCACTCTTGCCACCTCCATTCCCTAATCCATAAATTCAATGCCCAAAGGTTCAAATACCTACAAAAGAACAGCCAAAGACCATAAGATAAGAACTATAAGAGAGATCAACCAAAATCTACCAAATAAAGGAAATAAAAAACAAAAGAGTAGAGAACTCGGGTTGCCTCCCAACAAGCGCTTCTTTACGAGGCCACTAGCTTGACCATGAGAAATTATCATCCGGGGGGTGGCTTAATCAAGCCTCATGCATTCTATTAAACCAACTTCATTCTTGCAAAAGTAGTGCTTCAAAGGATGACCATTAACCATGAACTTGTTGTCACCCGCCTCTAACTCAAAAGACCCATAAGGAGTAGCCTTTGAAATCACGAAAGGCCCTGACCATTTGGATTTAAGCTTTTCGGGAAACAAACGAAGCCTAGAATTGAATAACAACACTTTATCTTCAACCTTGAAGCTCTTGTTTCTTATGTGTTGGTCGTGCCATTTCTTAGTCTTCTCCTTGTATAGCCTTGAGTTCTCATAGGAATCATATCTAAGCTCTTCAAGTTCGTTGAGCTTGAGCAATCTCTTCTCACCGGCCAATGACATATCCATGTTAAGCTCCTTGATGGCCCACCAAGCGTTATGCTCCAACTCAACCGGCAAGTGACAAGCCTTCCCATAGACCAACCGATATAGGGTTGTACCAATTGGAGTCTTGTACGCCGTCTGTAGGGCCCAAAATGTGTCGTCAAGCTTGAGGGACCAATCCTTCCTAGATTTGTTCACCATCCTTTCAAGAAGGTTTTTGATCTCTCTATTTGACACCTCCACTTGCCCTTGAGTTTGAGGATGATAAGGTAGACCAACTT